>NC_059288.1:8685543-8728043 GCF_017591435.1 Portunus trituberculatus
GTGGATCGGTGCCGGCCGGGACAGTGACGGACACCTGGAGCCACTAGCACAGTTCTGGCTGGCTAACAAGTGTGTGGTCGTGTGTGTGTGTGTGTGTGTGTGTGTGTGTGTGTGTGTGTGTGTGTGTGTGTGTCGTGGTGTCTTCTTCGCTGTGTTCGTTTGGCTATTGTGGCTTTGTAACTCATATTAGCTCTCTCTCTCTCTCTCTCTCTCTCTCTCTCTCTCTCTCTCTCTCTCTCTCTCTCTCTCTCTCTCTCTCTCTCTCTCTCTCTCTCTCTCTCTCTCTCTCTCTCTCTCTCTCTCTCTCTCTGTTGTGCTGTTATGATGTACAAAATATTTCTTCATCTTTTTTCTATCAACAGTGAGAAAGGAATAGATTTGGTCTCTGTCAGGGTATGAATTTACAAAATATCTTTACAAGTCCCCGAACAAAACACACTAATGAATACACTCATACAAACACCCATTCTTTTTTTATACACCTATTAAAAAAAAAAAAAAAAACCATACAAACACTCTTCTATACAAATAACTAAAGAAAAAACCAATAGATACTCATGCAAACAGTTCCCATACAAATCACACCACTAAATACACCCATAGAAACACTAATCTTTCCATACAGGTCCCCATACAACACACACCAGGAGATACACCCATACAAACACTATTCTCTACAATTAACCATACAAAACCCCAATAGATACTGATACAAACAGGTCCCATACAAATCACACCACTAAGTACACCCATAGAAACACTAATCTTTCCATACAGGTCCCCATACAACACACACCAGGAGATACACCCATACAAACACTATTCTCTACAATTAACCATACAAAACCCCAATAGATACTAATACAAACAGGTCCCATACAAAGCACACCATACAAAACACTAATCTTTCCATACAGGTCCCCATACAACACACACCAGGAGATACACCCCTACCAACACTAATTTCTCCATACAGGTCCCATACAAAACACCGGTGAATACTAATACAACAAAAACAAACTAATCATTCTGTACAAGTTCCCATACAAACACAAGAGATGTGCTTATACAAACATTTTTCTATGCAATTAACCACACAAAACACCAGTACTCATATAAACAGGGTCCCCACAGAAAACACACCAAGAGATTTGCCCATACAAATCCCTTTTCTATACCCTAAACGACAGATGTGACCCTACAACCATACGTCAATCTTTGCAGGTCCTCGATGAGCAGTGAGTGGATTGAGGATGACTTGGTGGGCACTAAGCTGGAGGTGGAGGAAAGTGATATTATCCCCCCTCCTCGCTGCTACACCAAATGGACAGTACAGGCAGCCACGGACACTGAAAAGGAACTGTATCGTGCTCAAGAGAAACTACGCTATGAAAAGCCACACAAAGCCTACACATACAGGTGCGGCTAACCTCTGGAACTCCTTGCCTTTGTGCTTCCTGGCAGGTTTCAAGACATGGAGAAAGTTTTGGTGTTAATTGTGGTGTTATTTGGTGATTATGTACTAAAAATATTTTTTTTTTTTTCTCTCTCTCTCTCTCTCTCTCTCTCTCTCTCTCTCTCTCTCTCTCTCTCTCTCTCTCTCTCTCTCTCTCTCTCTCTCTCTCTCTCTCTCTCTCTCTCTCTCTCTCCTCCTCCCCTCCCTCCCTCCCTCCCCCTCTCCGTCCCTCTTTTTTTCCTCCCTCTCTCCCTCCCTCAGAATGCACGGCTATGAGAGTGTAGTGGGGCCAGTGAAAGGGATCTACACCCAGCAGACAGGACTCAACAAGGCTCGTGGTCACTCCCTGCTGGTGCCCGACAGACCCGCATATGTCACCATCCTCTCCCTCGGTAAGACGTGCAATGTTGACCTCGCCTCTCTTGTCATTTGTGCGGGTTTTGGTTATGTTTCTTGGTGATTTGTGTTTTGTTAGTGTTGTATCTCTTTCTTCTCTCTCTCTCTCTCTCTCTCTCTCTCTCTCTCTCTCTCTCTCTCTCTCTCTCTCTCTCTCTCTCTCTCTCTCTCTCTCTCTCTCTCTCTCTCTCTCTCTGTTATTTTCCAAATCTCCAGTCTTTTCTGTCCCTTGTATCTTCCTTGACTTCCATCTTTTTCACACCACCACCACCACCACTGAACCTTGCCACACTATTCCACCACAGTGAGGGATGCTGTGGCGCGGCTGCCGAACGGGGAGGGCACACGTTCGGACATCTGTGAACTACTGAAGGAGTCACAGTATTTGGCCCCGCTGACCACCCCCACTGCGGAGAACAACCTGAACAGTGTGGTGTCGGGTGCCCTGGATCGCCTGCACTATGAACACGACCCCTGTGTCAAGTATGATACCCCCAGGAAGCAGTGGATCTACCTTCACCGCAACCGTAGTGAAGAGGAGTTTGGTGAGTGTGTGTGTGTGTGTGTGTGTGTGTGTGCGGGCGCGCGTGTGTGTGTGCACGCTTTTAGGTACTCTGTGGAACTCCCTGCCTGCTAGTTGTAGTTTTACAGGGCCTGGGCTTTATGCTCGTGTGGCCCCGTCTCCATATCTACACTTATCCAATTTCTCTTTTAAAACTATGCACACTCGTTGCTGACACCACTTCCTCACTCAAACTGTTCCAAGTCTCAACACATCTTTGCGGGAAACTATATTTTTTAACATCTCTCAGACATCTTCCCTTCCTCAGTTTCTTACTATGCAATCTTGTGCTTCTGTCGTATTCTTTTCTCAGGATTAGTTTCTCATTATCCACTTGATCCATTCTGTAAATCAATTTATGAATTTGTATCAGATCCCCTCTCTCTCTTCTCTGTTCCAGGGTTGGTAGATTCATAGCTTTTAGTCTCTCCTCATATGTCATCCCTTTAAATTCTGGAACCATTCTTGTTGCCATTTTTTGTAGTCTCTCCAATTTCTTTATGTGTTTCTTTTTATGGGGGGTCCACACAACTCCTGCATATTCCAATTTGGGTGTGTGTCTGTGTGTGTGTGTGTGTGTGTGTTTACCTAGTTGTGGTTTACGGGAGGGGAGTAAACTCATGGTCTCTATATCTTTTATGAAATTTCTTCTTAAAAGTTTGCAGTCCCAGCCATTACAGCCTCCTCATCAAGTTCATTCCAATTGTTCACAACTCTATGAGGGAAACTATTCTTCTTGACATCTCTTTTGAGGTACTCTGTGGAACTCTCTGCCTGTTTCTATGTTTCTTAGTGAAGAAGTGTTGGGTGTGTGTGTGTGTGTATTTACCTAGATGTATATTACAGTGATCAAGTGGAGCTCATAGTAACCTATCTCCGTATCTACTTTAATCCAACTTTTCCTTAAATTTGTGCACACTTTCTGCTGCTACAATCTCACTCTATCTGTTCCAAATATCCACCGTCCTGTGTGGAAAACTAAACTTTTTAATATTCCTCAAACACTGACTTTTCATCATTTTGGAGTGTCCTCTTGTCCATCTATCTCCATCTTGTGTCCTTAGTCCCTTAGTTACCAGCCCTTTACTTGTGTCTTAGTCCCTTAGTCACCAGCCCCCTTACTTGTGTCCTTAGTCCCTTACCAACTCTTTACTTGTGTCCTTAATGCCACCTTGTGTCCTTAGCCCCTTAGTTGGCAGCCCCTTACTTGTGTCGCTCTGTCCCCCCCAGAGCGCATGCACCACCTCAACGGTCCGGGCGGCAACAAGCTGAAGAAGCCGGCGCCGCGCAGACAGAGCCGCACCAAGACCAAGGAGCCCGTCACACTCAAGGCCGCACCCAACGTGGCTCTCGAACCCCTTACCCCTGTGGCCAAGGTGTGTGTCTCTCTCTCTGTGTGTGTGTGTGTGTGTGTTCAAGAATTCTTTATTATCTGCCCTTATATATCCTCACATCCCTCCATCTGTCAGTTTGTCTGTTTTAATTAATCACATCCACCTCTCTTCTATCCATCTTTTGAGTGTGTGCATTTGTATGTTCATGAATTCTGTGTCATCTACCCTTATATGTCCTCCCATCGGATTCCTCTGTCACACGATCCTGTCCGTCCCACACACAGGCGGAGATGAAGCTGAAGCAGGAGGAGATGGCAGTGCTGGCTAAACCTAAGGCAGAGAGTCCGGTGAAGCTGGAGCACCTCGGGGCAGCAGGCATTGGCAAGGCACTGACTTCTGTAAGAGTGAGTCACTGGGCTGAGGTGACTTGTTGACTGCATTACCAGCACCCAATACTGCTACTGCTCTGTTTGTGTCTGGCAGGCTGGTTGTGACTGGCTCTGGCTGGCTGTGGCTGGCTGGCTTGGTGGTTCTATTAATATGTGGCCGTGTTTACCGTATCGTTGTCTTGTATCAGTCTGCTGTGTTGCCGTGGTTCAATGTAGTGAGATGATTTGTGGCTCCTTGTTCTGTCTTGAGTGATTGGTTGTCTTCTGTTAGTCCGGATGTGTCTTCGTTTCTCTTTTGCATCTCATTTTGTCTCACTGCCTGTCTGTCTGGTTGGATAGATGTCATTATTCATCCTTCTCTTCTTTATATTTTGTCTGGATGTTAGTAGATAGATCTTGGCTGTTTTTTTCTTGTCTGTCTTTTTTTCTCTTTCTCTGTTCTCTCAATCTGCCTGTTTTCTGTCTGTTTCAATAGACACGACTTATTGCTTTTTGTCTCTGTGTGTGATGTAGTAGCAGGTTTTTGAGTCTCATAATGTGATTTTCTGTCTGTATATGTGTGGGTCCTTGCTGCAAGTGAGCAGATAGTGGACCATATTCCAAAACACTCCTGCCTGTACCCTCACTACTTTCAAAGTCGTCTAGTTGAAGTGACACAGGGTTTTAAGAGTGCTTTAACAGTTATATTGACAGATAGACAAGATTTTTACACTGAACTGAAGAAATAGTCTTGAAAACCTGGCTAATAATCTGTGTGGCCTTTGGA
The DNA here is from genome assembly GCF_017591435.1 of Portunus trituberculatus. Classification (NCBI taxonomy): domain Eukaryota; kingdom Metazoa; phylum Arthropoda; class Malacostraca; order Decapoda; family Portunidae; genus Portunus; species Portunus trituberculatus. The sequence continues at coordinate 8,690,447 of NC_059288.1, forward strand.
AATAGTCACAGTGAGAGAGTTATGTGTTTCTGAATAGACCTCATAGTTTTTTTTAAGCCATAGGAAGCAGCAAGGAAGTGAGACATAGAGAGAAGAATTTAGCATCTGTCTGAGTACTGAACCTGTTGCTTAGATTTGCTGGGAGGGAGAAGAGGAGAGAAGAAAGGAAAGCTAGAGGGAAGGAAAGAGGAAACACAGGGAGGGGAAAAGGAAAAAGGAAAGGAAGGAGAAAGAGGGAGGGAAAATAAAAATGAGAGTGGGAGGGAGAAAAGGAGAGAAGGGAAAGTGTGGGAGGGAGAAAAGGAGAGAAGAAAGGAAAGTTAGAATTAAATTTTTCTCCACAGTTTCACCTCCACAATACTTCTCTTTCACTTCTTTCTCCATTATTTTCACACCCTCTTCTCTCCACACCACCACTAATACTGCTCTTCCACATCAGGTTGGTGGAGTGCGTGGTGCGGTGGGTGCCAGCAGTGTGCAGACAATCCAGGTATCCACCACAGGAGGCGTCCAGACTATCAAGGTGGCCCTCCCCCCTGGAGCACAGACACTTACCAAGGTCAACCCACAGACACTAGCCAAGGTGTGTGTGTGTGTGTGTGTGTGTGTGTGTGTGTGTGTGTGTGTGTGTGTGTGTTTGTGTGTGTGTGTGTTTATGTTTATGTTGTTAACTCATCATTCATCTTATTTATTTATGTGTTCCATTGTTTGATCTGCTGCAGTCTCTGACGAGACAGCCAGACGTTACCCTGCGGAACGATCTCAGAGCTCATTATTTCCGATCTTCGGATAGGCCTGAGACCAGGCACACACCACACACCAGGACAACAAGGTCACAACTTCTCGATTTACATCCCGTACCTACTCACTGCTAGGTGATCAGGGGCTACACGTGAAAGGAGACACATCCAAATATCTTCACCCGGCCGGGGAATTGAACCCCGGTCCTTTGGCTTGTGTGTGTGTGTGTGTGTGTGTGTATATTTACCTAGTTGTAATTTTACAGGGCCTAGGCTTTATGGTCGTGTGGCCCCGTCTCCATACTTACACTTATCTAATTTTTCTTTAAAACTATGCACACTCTTTGCTGACACCACTTCTTCACTCAAACTGTTCCACGGCTCAACACATTTTTGCAGGAAACTATTTTTTAACATCTCTCAGACATCTTTCCTTCCTCGGCTTTTTACTATGCGATCTTGTGCTTTGAATGTCATATTCCTCTCTCAGGATCAGTTTCTCATTATCCACTTGATCCATTCCATTCATCAACTTATAAACTTGTATCAGATCCCCTCTCTCCCTTCTCTGTTCCAGGGTTGGTAGATTCATAGCATTTAGTCTCTCCTCATATGTCATATGTCCTCATATGTGTGTGTGTGTGTGTAATTCACCTTCTTGGTCCCCTGCTTGTCACCCAGCCAGTCTTCCCCATTACGGAGCGAGCTCAGAGCTCATAGACCGATCTTCAGGTAGGACTGAGACCACATCAACACACAACACACACCAGGAAAGCGAGGCCACAACCCCTCGAGTTACAATCCGTACCTATTTACCGCTAGGTGAACAGGGGCCACACATTAAGAGGCTTGCCCACTTGCCTCGATTGTATTCATTATTCATCTTATTTATTTATTTGTGTGTGTGTGGTGAATATGTGAGGTTTGGTGGAGCTACAGTGGGAGTAAGTAGGCAGGTTTCATAGAGGAATTTCCACTATTATTTTCTTTCATTGTGTTCTTACTTATTGCATAATATCTTTCCTCCTCATTGCAGGTTGGCACGCAGGCGGTGAGTCGAGCGGCCACCCAGAGCCTGGCCAAGAGTGCGGCGGCGGCGGGCCTGAAGGGAGTGAACCTGCAGCAGACTGTCCTTCAGGCGGGGGTGGCAGGGCAGAACCTGGGCCCAGAATCTGTCCTCACCACCCAGCACCTCACCACCCTGCCTGCTGGTGAGAGAGAGAGAGAGAGAGAGAGAGAGAGAGGCAGAAGTTGATGCAGGACAGATAGGAGGGAGATGGGCTCTAAGATAGAAGGCATTAATAGTGCTATCATGCTGCATAGATGATGTAATGTGTATATACAGTAACTTTGTAAATATACCTTTTGTAATTTTGTATCAGAAAAATAGGAGAGAGAGTAGTTAGTAATTGTGTATATTTGAAAGGCTGTAATATATTCATGTAGCAAAATTTGAGGAAAAAAAGAAAAGGGTGTGTGTATTTCAGTTGAAGTGACAACAAGGAAGAGATAAGAACATGAATTCAAAGCATGACATATTTTGAGAACAGAAGCATGTGACAATGAGAGAATAGACTTGATGTGTGTGTTGAGGATTGCATGTATGGGTGATGGAGTACATGTTAGTAAGTGGTAATAGGTGGCAGTGGTAATTGGCTCCTGTTTGCTGCTGGGAAGAAATTGAATACAAGTGTGCTGATGAGAAAAAATAAAGTGGGTGTAAGAAATATATGAAAAAAAAAATCAGAAAATGGGTGAACTATTTTTGGAGGCATAAAAAAGTATTGATAGGCACACTCTGGAACTCTCTGCCTGCCTCTGTATATCCAGTATGACCTAAACTCATGGAAGAGGCAGATTTCAAGACGTTTATCCCATTCCCTTTGGCTAACTCTCTCAGACATTCTCAGGGACTGGCATCCAAGTGGGACTTTTTATTTTTGTTGCTCCTGGCCAGATTTCCCCTCTTACATGGAAATAAAAACACAGACGCACAATACACGGGATCCTTGCAATTCAACAGGGTTAGGGCAGTTTATCATTGGTCGAATCATTGTTTATTCGAATCGTGAAACAATTTTTCCCATTAGATACTTAAGAATTAGGGGGGATAGGGACCAACCTCCAGCCTAGACCCCCCAAAACATCACTATAACCTCTAAAAAACACTAACTTAGACTAAATCAGTACTATTAAAGGCTTCATTTATATCTAACTTTTTTATTAAACACATTAGGGTGCTGTACACTACATTTTCAAAAATAAAAACACTTGCATGATGCAGCTGTCTTGTGGTACTTTTTTTTTTAATTAATTAATTAGTTTTTTTTTTTTTTTTTTTATCTGTGAACTTTTCACAGAAATTAATGGGCTAAAGGGGATACTTTTTGTGGTACCTCCTATCTCAAAGCCCACCCGTTAGGAAACCGTTGCCCCGAGTGAGGAAGCCCAACCTACACTCGGACCGTGGACAGGATTTGGACCCATGCGCTTGGAGACCCCTCGGATCCCAAAGCACGCATGGTTCCACTGTACCACGGTGGCACCATTTACTTGCCCCTGTTCTTCCAAATTGTTGATACTGTTGATCTAGGGACACCCATTTGCGCTGCAACAACACTGTGAGTTATACCTGCCTCACACTTTCTTATAAGCTCAGGCTGATCTTTGAAAGGCAGGAAATTGTGCTTCTTAGGGCTGGGGCTGGAGGTGGCTTGGCACGGCATGGTCGAAGCGGCATGAAGGCAGAGCGTGGCCTGCCTGGATGACCGCACAGGGTAGTGTTGGTTTACACTTCCGCCTGGTGGGGTGGCGGCAGATTTGACCGGATGGGTGGTGCGCGAGATATGAATGTCAAATTGGTGAGTCAGACGGTCGAACCTTGAGGATTGGGTATTAATTGACTGAGTTTGAATTGGCGATAATTCAAACTGCGAACGGTCGAATCACCAGAATCCCCTGTATTGCACTTCTATCACTCAGTGTTATACCAGATTACAGTTTCATCGTGCTTGAAGACAACACAAATTTTTAGCATAGATAGAGAACAGGTGATTTTAAAAGCCTATCCACCTATCTACTTTACACCAGTCTCACCAACCAGTCACCAGTTACCTTTGCTTATCCACCTGTCTACACCAATCAGTCACACCAACCTATCACCAGTTTCCCTTCCTTCAACCAGTCACCAGTTTCCTTTCCTTCAACCAGTCACCAGTTTCCTTTCTTTCAACCAGTCACCAGTTTCCCATCACTTAGACCTGTCACCAATTTCCTTTCCTCCAACCAGTTACCAGTTTCCCATCACTTGACCTGTCACCAGTTACCCATCACTCAAACCTGTTACCAGTTACCCATCACTCAAACCTGTCACCAGTTTCCTTTCCTCCAACCAGTCACCAGTTTCCCATCACTCAGACCTGTCACCAGATACCCATCACTCAAACCTGTCATCAGTTTCCCATCACATCAACTAGTCACCAGTTTCCTTCTTTCCAACCAGTTACCAGTTTCCCATCACACCAACCAGTCACCAGTTTCCCTTCCACCAGCCAGTCACCAGTCACCTTTCCTCCTCCAGGGACAGTCGGTGCAGCCAAAACCCGTGCCCCAGTTGTCACCCTCACTACAAGAGAGGCTGCCAGATTACCAGCCCCCTCCATTGCTCAAGCCCGGTCAGCCCCCCCAGCTGCAGCCTCCTCTCCAGCCAGCCAGCAGCCTCAGCAGTCCCCGCAGCATGTGTCTCATAACCCTACACTCTCCTCACAGGTGGGATGGCTGCGGAAGGTTATTTATTGTGTTCGCTGGATGGTTGACTGTTTTCTGGGTTACTTAGAAGTTAAGGGGAGCATCTGGTTTAGATGGGTGTTGTCATATCTCTGGTAAGTATGCATGAAACACTTTAATTTTTATGTTGTGAAGTAATGGGAACATGTACATCAATATTAGACATTCATCCCCATTCTAGTCCTCAACCCTGCCATGCAATTATAATTGCAACTAAAACTTACGAGTGTTATTCTGGCGTTATTATTTGCTCCATAACCTTAATTTTCCCGTGGCAAAAACACGTTGTAATATGAAATATCTTTACATCATTAGATTTTTTATTTCATCTTTTGTTTTTGTTTTATGAATTTTTTTCAAAATCTTTTATTTTTTTTTAACCTTTTGACCAAAAGATATTAATACAAAATTCCAGGTCACATATATGAAAAAATAGTAATGTGAATTGAAAGAAGAAGTTTTCTTCTCCTTTTTAATTTTTGTTTAATTGAAATCAAGCTAAAATTGGCTTCAGAATAGATTTTAGAAGGGGAATAACTTATGTTTTGAGATACAGGCCGATAAAGTTTATCGATCAATCGATCGATCACTAGGAAGTTTATTCAGGTTTACTATATGTTCTTTTTTATTATCTACAATCTCATAATACAATCAGATGTATTTCTAAGCACATCAGGCTCCTGGTCCCCTCCTGTCAATGATATGCTGGTCGTGAAGAGGCTTTTCTTCCGACATCCAGCTCTCACTTTTTGTGGTTGTGATGTGTTCTTGAAGTTGCATGTTGTGCAGTGCATAGTATACATCAAGCTCCAAACTGTAGTCAAAGGTAGGATCTGGGCATGAATAACGAGAGGAAAGAAGATTTTTCAGCCTCCTTTTCATCAGCATGACAAACTCGTCGTCACTTTCCACATCTTCATTTTCTTTCTCAGTATTTTGTAGAAGAACTTCTCTAATTGTGAGTAATGAGGCCTATTCTTCTTAATTTTCTTGTCTTTGTTCTGCGTGAGATGTGGTGAGCTGTGGTGTGGCGGTGGTGAGGGTGGTGGTGGTGGGTGACGCGAGGATGTGTACTCAAGCATCTGAGGTTTCAGGTTCAACACACTCTTTTTATTCTTTGAGCTTCCATACTCATATTCCAGGTATTTTTTCTCTGCTTATTCCTCTTAGACACCCATCCCATGGTTGGCAGTAGGTGAAAAGCAGGATGCAGTAACTAAATTACGTTCTGTTTAGCAGAGTGAAGGGCGGGTAGCGAAAGACGCAGCAACAACCTCTCTCTCTGATAGCTTTCCCCCTATTGAGTCTCGCTGGTGCCTTGGTTGATGCCACCCATACACACACACTTGCTTTCAGTGTTGCTGTATCATGTTCACCAAAAAAAGTTCAGATTTTTGCTTTTTTTTTTTTTTTTTTTTTTTTTTTTTTCTCCATAGTTTGAGTAAAAAAAAACTGATTCTAGCGATGTAAACAAACGCACGTGGTCAAGTATGGGATCTTTAAATGACATTTAAACGGAAACCAATGCGCGTTTCGCCATAAAACTTTGTGAAATAATAGCTAACGTGTATACCTACCACATATTTTTTTTTTTCCACAAAAAAACATTATTTTTCATAATTTTTTGGTCTCTAAACTGGATGCCCCCCTTAAACATGTTTCCTTTTCTACTTTTCTTTTTCTTTTATTTCTATCTAAAAAAAAATCGTTATTTTTGTTTTTTAACAGTTTTTTCTTTGGTTTTCTTTCATTTCTATTCAAGAAAAACAAGAAGCATGTCAACTTTCTTTATCTTTGAGCTCATTTCATTTAATTTCATTGTGTCATTTGGATGGTTCACTGTTTTCTTGTATGGTTGAGGAAGGAAGGTTATTTATTTAGTGTTGTGTGATGGTTTACTGTTTACTGTTTTCTTTGTGGCTGTGGAAGGTTATATAGTGTTGTGTTGGATGGTTCACTTTTCTGGGATGGCTGTGGAAGGTTATTCAGTGTTGTATTGGATGGTTCACTGTTTTCTTAGCTGGTTATGGAAGGTTATTTAGTGTTCTTTGGATGGTTTACTGTTTTCTGGGATGGCTTGTGGATGGTTATTCAATGTGTTCTTTGGATGGTTTACTGTTTTCTTTGGCATGTGGAAGGTTACATATTGTGTTAGTTGGATGGTTGTTATGGATGGTTTTCTAGATACTTATCAAGTTTTCACAGATGGTTTAATGTGAAAGTTAGTTTTCTTTTTGGATGGTTTTCTGGATGGTTCTCAAATTTTCACTGGTGGATTGGTTAAAAAGGAAGGTTTTTTATATATTTATTTATTTATTTACTTATTTATTTATTTATTATCCTTTTTTGGTATGGCTTTCAAGTTCTCACAGGTAGTTTAGGTATGAAAGATGGTTTTCCAGTGCTAATTGTGCTTGTGAGATTATTTTGTCCATTACTCCTACACACACAACACCATCCAACACTTGCATTATTTCCACAACAGGTGACAAACAGTGACATGCTTTATTCATTCATTTTTTTTCATATTTGTTCCTGTACATTAACATAGAAATTCATAGGTTATTTTTCCACTAGTCCTACACACACAGCAACATCTAAAACTCACATTGTATTTCCACATCAGGTGACAAATAGTGACATGCTTTATTAATTAATTTTTCATATTTGTTCCTGTACATTAACATAGAAATTCATAGGAGGTTATTTTTCCACTGATCTTACTCATACAGCAACATCTAAAATTCACATTATATTTCCACATCAGGTGACAAATAGTGACATGCTTTATTAATTAATTTTTCATATTTGTTCCTGTACATTAACATAGAAATTCATAGGAGGTTATTTTTCCACTGATCTTACTCATACAGCAACATCTAAAATTCACATTATATTTCCACAACAGGTGACAAATAGTGACATGCTTTATTCATTCATTTTTTTCATATTTGTTCCTGTACATTAACATAGAAATTCATAGGAGGCTATTTTTCCATTATTCATACACACACAACACCATCCATCACTTGTATTATACTCCCACAGGTGACGAGCAGTGGCATGGCAATGGGCAAGCTCTCCAGCACAGCCACAGTCGTCAACATGAGCTCTGCTGCTGCTCAGAAGTCCAACCTCTTCTCCCTTGGTGGCATCAAGCTTCTACAGGCAGCACCTCAGCAGCTGGGAGGTAGTGGCAGGCAGGGATGACTGACTGATTGACTGGTTGGATGGTTGGCTGGCTAGTTGAATAGAGATAGGGATGGAAAATTGATTGACTGGTTGGTTGACTGGCTGGCTGGATAGAGGAAGGGATGGATAACTGAGTGAGTTTTTTTTTTTTTCTCTTCAGCTGGTTGGCCAGTTGGTTGGACAGATGGATGGATGGTTGACTGACTGACTGATTGAATGTGTATTTGGTTAGTTAGATGAATAGATGACCGACTGATTAGCTGACTGGATGATTTGAGACATGGTAAAAAAAATTGAATGAGTGGTTGACGGATTGGCTGACTGGACAACTAGAGACATGGTAAAAGATTGCATGGATGACTGGATGGATGCATGGCAGAATCTCTTATCTGTATGAATGAATAACCAACACTTTATCATATTTTTCCCACAATCTTCTCCTGTGAAAAGAGATAAAACTCACTTACAAGAAACATGATAGAACTGACATGCCAAGCTAGACACACAATGAATATACACAGAAGACTCACATGCACTCTTAACAACAGTGTTGAAAAGTAGGTTGTCACTCATTTGTTATTGTTTTTGCAGGCAAGGCAGGGTCAACCTCTCCTGCCATGGTTAACTCAATCACCAAGCTGCAGACCCTGATGGTGGACGGCAAGGTGCTGATGCAGGGAGGCAAGGTAGGTGCTGGCAGGGGGACTCGATTGGATACTTTGAGGTGGTGTGTAAACTGTAGTAGATACCATGTGTGAGATTTGTGTGGAAAAACTATGAGAAACTAGTGTAGATAAACATTTTTTTTATTCCTTTATTTATTTATTTGTTTACTTTCTCCCATGTATGTAATGTACTTTGTAATGTGTGCTGTTGATCAATGGATAAACTAGGACTTGCAATGAATTATGTCTTCTAAAACACATTTCTCCATAGATGTAAATTGTTATTAGACAAGATACACTCCTGAAAACTTGTATTGCTTGCCCAGAATGTTATAAAACACATAACAGTGAGACACCTTTAGATCAGTTTCCTACCTGAATCTTCATTATTGAGTCATTGTGAACTCTATTGTCACATTCCCTAAGGATCAAGTTAATTGCCTGTAACATCTTTTTCATGAAGAACATTCTGAAGTGTATTATTGTCTGTGCATTGGTGTGGTCAGGTTGGGCAAGCACTGGCCGCAATGTCACCATGGCGGGCGGTGTGGGCGGCAAGCAGGTGATCACTGGTGTGTTCCCCGGCCAGCAGATTGCCACAGTGGAGAGTCTCCTCAGCCAGTCAGAGAAGACCACACAGATACAAGGTGACGGATACTTCTCTCATTTATTTCCTTGTTTATTTACTCATTATTATTATTATTATTGTTTATTATTTATTTATTTATTTTTATTTGTTTATTGTTACTGGCCAAGGGTAGCAAAATCTTTATGAAAAAGAGATCTACTGAAACACCAGTCCCCAAAGAATAAGAGGCAGAAGGCAACCAAGTCAAGAAAAGTGTCTTGACTCTTGAAATCTCCCTCTTGAAAGAATTCAAGTCGTAGGAAGGTTACTGGCCAAGGGCAAATAAATAAAATAAAATAAAATAAAAGGCCACTGAGATAGTCAGTCCAGAAAGAAATGTCATAAGGAAGTGTGAGTGTGAATGTGAGTTGTGTGTTGTGCCTGGCAGCTGGTGGAGTGATCACCACCATGGCGGGCAACAAGCTGGCGAGTGGCAACGTGATCCAGCTGGCCGGTGGGGCGGGCGGCGTGCAGCGGCTCACTCTGGTCTCCCCGCAAGGCTCCCACGTCCCCCTCACCACCACCAGCCAGAGACTCGTCCTGGCCACTGGCTCCCAGGTGTGTGTCTCGGCTATTTGACTTTATTTATTCACTCGTTTATTTATTTTTTGTAAAGGTAACAGTCAGAGGACAAAAAGTCAAATTAGCTGCCTGTCCCAAGAGAAACCTGAAAACAGCCACCAGTATTGCAAGATGAGTGTCTTGAAACCTCCCTTAACTTTTTATTTAGACATTTCTTTCTTTATTTTTATGTAAGGAAGTCAGGGCAACAAAAAGAGGCAAAAAAAAAAAAAAAAAAAAATAGTCAAATGAACTGCCTGTCCAAAAAGAATAATAAAATCAGCTATCAAAATTGCAGGATAAATGTCTTGAAACCTCCCTTGTAAAAGAGTTCAAGTCATAAGAAGGAGGAAATAAAGAAACAAGCAGGGAGTTCCAGAGTTTACCAGGAGAAGAGTGAAGGGTTGAGAATGCTGGTGAACTCTTGCATTAGAGAGGTGGACAGAAACAGGGCGAGAGAAAATAGAAAGCCTTGTGCAGCCAATTGACTGAGTCGGCTGTGCAAGTGAGTGGCAAGAGTGTATATTTAGGGAAGCAGTTCTTGGAGATGGAGATTGGCAAGAAACAAATGACAGTAATGCATAGAAAAGGTAATAAAAAAAATAATAATAAATAAATAGAAAGAAAGTAAGAAAAAATACAGAGAGGCTTGTTGATGATGATGATGTTACGACCATTACTCAGTTTTGACTCTTGTATTGTGTTAAAATATGACCTTTTCCTTATTTTTGTTACTTTTACTGCCTTAGATTTTTTATATGACTGGAAGTTTTATGCAAGTTTTGTAATCCGATGCCTGTTTCCATTTATGTGCATCTCATGTCTCGCCCTTCTTCTGCTGCTGCTCCTCCTCCTCCTCCTCCTCCTCCTCCTCCTCCTCTCCTCCTCCTCCTCTCCTCTCCTCTCCTCTCCTCTCCTCTCCTCTCCTCTCCTCCTCCTCCTCCTCGTTTCTCATCACTTCACATCTTTTCTGTCAGGGTGGCAAGCTGGATGGGTCTAGCAGCAAGGCACAAGTGGTACAGACCATTCAGACCCTCCAGCCAGCCAGTCACGTGGTGCAGAGTGGACCAGGGGGCGTCACCACCACCACCGCCACCACCTCAACCACTGCTGCTGTCACTACCTCCACCACCTCCACCACCAACACCAGCACCCATGTCATCACCAGCCCTGTAGCCTCCACCACCACCACGTCCCAGGCCAGGTTCTTCTCAGTGGGCCAGCAACCAAAGACTATCGTTCAGGTGATTGGCAAGCTTCTCTCCTCTTGTATGTTTGAATGGTGATGTTGGAAAGGGATGTCCTGGTTCCGTCGTGCTTGCCTCCCTCTCTGCTGTTATCCATATTAGCTGTAATGTTGTGAATGGTTCTTTTCTTCACTGCACTCACTCGTTTAGAAGGCTCCATCTGTCACCCACCTGCCTCCTATGTGGAAAGGTTTTGATTTTTTATATCTTTTTCTTTAGGTTTGTCTTTTCAGCTTTGTGTGTATGTGTGGGGGGGCGGTTGTAGATGTGTTTACATGGATACGGTTTATGTGATATGAAGAGAACTTTTAACCTGGTATAAGAAATGTATGAAAAAAGAAGTGTTAATCTGTAGATAAAAAAAAAAAAAATAAATAATAAAATTGTAATGGCTGAGACTGCATACTTTTAAGGAGAAATTTGATAAAAAATATAGAGATGGGACACCATGAGTTTACTCCTCTCCTGTAAACACACACATGCGTGTGCACACACACACACACACACACACACACACACACACACACACACACACACACACACACACACACACACACACACACACAAAAAAAAAAAAAAAATATCTTGTACAAGTCAGCCTGCCTCTCCCAGGGCCTGAATGTTGCCGGCAAGCCGTCCGTGCTGTCGGGCGGCATCCGTCTTGTGCAGCCAGCGGTGAGTGGAGGTGGAGGCTCCACCACCACGGGGAATCTCATCACCATTGGTGGCAAGCAGGTCCTGCTCACCTCCAAGCCGTTTGCCCAACAGGGACAGGTGCAGCAGGTGGGTTGTCCATCAGACAGGAACAAGTTTGATGTGTCTTGCTGTTATTGATGATCTGTCTCATTCATTTTTGTTGGTTTTGTCCACATTTAATTTTTGTTTGATATTACTAGGGAGAAAATAAAGGAAGCTAAAGAAAGCCCTCCAGCTTGCATGTGGCAGTCCTTGCATGAAATACACTGACTTATTTCCAGCTATCATCTCCATCCTTCAATTTGTCTAGTCTTCCTTTAAAACTCCCCATTGATTCAGGACTGACAACCTGATCACTGATTCTGTTCCATTCGCCTGCCACTCTGTCTCAAAACCAGTTTCCTCCTTTCTCTTTTTAATTAACTTTTTAAAGTTTGAAAACCTTATTTTTATTTTGTCCTAATTACTAATCCTGAAAATTTTGTTTAGGTTTTGTTTCTTACATCTGCAATGCTACTTAAAGACTTCTAAGAATATTTATTTCTTTTCTTGTTGGTTTAGGTGATGCTGACCAGTGGGAACCTGAAGGGTGGTCTACAGGCCTCCCAGGGGTCATCAGCGGGGGCTGGACCGGGGGCGGTGGTGGTGGCCAGTGGGGCAGGTGGCCAGCAGATAGTGCTGCCTGCCTCAGCACTGCAAGGCTCACAACTCAATCTGAAGGGTCTGCAGGCATTCCATACCCTGAAGGTGATCCCTGCCTCGCAGGTCACACAGCAGCAGAGAGGTGCGTCCCAATCATACACCACACCACACCACACCACACCATACCATACCACGGCCTCATCATGAAACAAATTGAGTTGTAGGATGAATGTTCAGGAGTGTACAAAATGCAAGTCCTGAAGTAGTTGTTGGTCAACCTGTATTTGGATTCATAGAGGCAGGAAATAAAGCAAATTGGGCATGAAGATAAATTTCCATGTTCCTATTTTTGTCTGATGCATTCTCAGTTATCTAAGCAAAGAACTGTTAGCTGTGATTTATTTTATCTTCCTTGTTTGCCTCCATATTTGTGAGGAATAGTCTTGTGTTGTGTGGGTGTGCAGGATTGTATTATTAACCTTATCATCCAATGTGGTGCAGGCAAGCCAGTGCTGGCGAGGATAGTGTCTCCAGCCTCGGTCCGCAGCGCTGTTCCCACCACCACCACCACCTCACTGCCACCCAGCACAGCCCCCTCAGGACATGACCCTAATAAGTCATAACTCATCAGGTATGCACACACACACACACACACACACACACACACACACACACACACACACACACACACACACACACACACACACACACACACACACAGGCCTAAGGAATGCAAATTATAGGTGGATTTAATTTTTGCATTGATTATACTACATGAGTTTTTTTGCGTAAGAAAAGTCTTTGTCTTTTTCTTCACAGCAAGCGTGTAGAGGAAGGCAAGAGGAGTTCACTATCATCACTATCACTGCTACCGCCGCCACCACCACCGCCACCATCACTTCTTCCATAACACAGCATAATGTTTAAAGTGTATAATTTTTTCCCATGTAAGTCATAAGTTTATGTGATTTCTACTTTATGTGTGTGTATTGTGATACAGACTCGTTTGTAGGAGTGTGCTCTCAGTGTAAGTGTTCCCTGGTCAAACTTTGCAGGTCATCCATCACCAATAGTGCGACTAAATGACTGGCTCACGTTTCAAACTGGATGGCTGGCCGGTGTGTATTGGTGTACTGGTAGGGAACAGGTGCCTTGGGGGTCAGGAGGTTGGGAACTCATCTGTTAATATGATTTACTATTCACAGTGTGTGTGTGTGTGTGTGTGTGTGTGTGTGTGTGTGTGTGTGTGTGTGTGTGTGGGTTCACTTTACAGTGGTCTCATTACAATTCGGAGAAGAGGAATCAAAAACTTTTCAAAATGCAGTTCATTGTATTTCACTGGAGTTGTCTTGTTTCCACTCTGAAGTGACAACTTCCCTTTAGCAGTTTTAAAACAAAAGATCCAAAGACTTGGTAGTGAAATGTAACCATCGATGAATATTGCTCAAAAGTGCAGTACCTGTAATCACAGTGGTGCTGTCTGAGTTATCCAAACTCACCAAGACACTTGTATATAGTTGTGTAGTGCGTGGAGCTGTTGGGTGACACAGGCTGACCTGTACAATGTGGCTCTTGCCTTTCCTTGCAGTGGTCAAGGGTGAGAGGGAACAGTGTGATGTGGATAGGTGGTCAGTACAGTGGGTGTGGCAGACTATGGCAGATACATGTGTTGCTGCCTGTGCTTCCTGTGAGTGATGCCTTGGTAGAGAGGCAGTCAGCATGCTGAAGCTCAAAGCTCATCAGTAGCCTGGGATGCCACTCTCCCAGTGTTGCCACATGTCTGTGTGTGCAGGAAGCAAAGTTGTTGTTTTTTTTTATGTGTAGCACAGGCTTGTATAGGAGCCAGTTGGTCCTTCGTCAGTCAGCTCCACATCCCACTCGTCTTGCTTGAGGTGACTATTGGAAGCTGTCAGTTTAACTGGCATGTTTTTTCTAGCATTCTTGTGCTTGTCAAGTGGAACAACCACTGATCTACTGGTGGCACATTACACTGCTACTGTTTCAGTACTTGACAAAGCTTTTAATCAGATTATCCAGTACCTGAATGTATATAAAATATTAAGTGCTTAGTCATAAATTAGGAAGATGGAGTAGTAGTTGCAGTATCAGTGCAGGTTGAGAATCCTTCAGTCAGAATACTCAGGACCAGATGTATTCCAGATATCTGAGGCTTCTCTGGACATGGGGATGCAGGTGTTCTGTGACTAGCTTTAATAACAGTGAGGCAGAGGAGATGGAAGGGAGACAAAACTCTCACTGTTAACTTGCTACCCAAATGCTGTACACCAGACTGGATTGCAAGGATTGAAGATTGGTGATATATTTAGATTTATCATAATATTTTATCTGTGGGAGTGTCTGCTGAGAAGCTGGCCTTGGCTAAAGACTTCAGCCTCAGCCTTTTCCTTTCTGAATAATTCCTCCTTGCTTGTTCAAGACCTTGGCCATTGCTAAGAACTCACACACCTGTATTCCTTCACCATCTTCCACATATCCAGCAGTCTTTCTTTGTGTACCTTTTTCTTTTACACTCCTTACTCTTCATCCTCTTAGAATGTTTGTTTTCATCCATTCACCACCCCATGATACACACTGCTTGCTTTGTCACTCATGCCACACCTCACTCACTGATGTCAGTCTTTGTGGGCCTCTTGGATACCTCACTTCCTCACCACACACCCTTGGTTGGTGTCTTGTTTCATGTGTAGGTCTCTGATCCACACACTATCATTGGCAGGAGAATGTTATCCCTTAAAACTCTTCCTTTCATCCCTAGACACTTTTCTCCCTTTCAAGAGTTGCAAGTGATCCTGACACCTTTTTAATAGTCCTCTCTTGCTGTCCATCTCACCAGGGTTGTCCAGCACTGCTCCCGGGTACTTCAATTTGTTCACTTTCTCCATTCTCTCTCCTCATGGAACAACTTCACTATAATGTTTTTTATATTATTGTACTACATCTGTTTTGTTGCTTTGGTGTGAAATTTAAAAGGTTTTAAGATATTTGGATATTCAATAAAATGCTAATTATGAAGATATGATAGAGTGATGTGAGTGTGTGGGAAGATACATTATGTGTCTTAGGAGAAAGTGGACAGAATTATGGAGTGGTTGAATGGGTAAGAATGTGAACAAGTGAGTGAGATGTATATGACTAAAACTAAAAAAAATTAAATGACACCAGGTTAAAAGGATAAACAGAACAGAATAGGAAGAGATAATTGGCAAAGTTTTGACCACTTACTGGAAAGGTTAAGATTTAGATTAGTCCCTTGGTCACTTCTTCAGCAGAGGCAATGAGGCATGAGAGAGATAGATTGGAGATTGGTAGGTAGGAGCGTTAACCTTAATGAGACCACTGTAGAGGGAGACCAACACTTGATTGCTTCTATCCACACTGAGTCTCTTCTTGGTAGTGGTTGTTCTTCACCTCTCAGTCTGTGCTGACCACACTAAACTCTCTTGAAATCATCATTGGGTTATTTATTGCTTGATTGTTGAAATTGAGTATTTTCTGTGATATTCTACAGATGCATTTTGTGTATGTTAGAGGTGGTGGGACACTTGATGCATTACCATGTAGTGCAGTGCTTGTCCCAAGGTTTATGTACATACAAATTATTTTATTGTCATTTAGTGTTTTACTTGTGGCTGTTCAGTCATGGTGAACGTGTCACAGTATTCAGATTGTTATATGTACATGGCTGTGTAAGTAAATCATGGTTCTTCCCTCTTATTTTTATAGGTTCATCAAACTGTCATAGTCATAATTATTAATTTTTTCATCTTCCATACAACAGTTCAAGTCCTTGCTTTAAGCACTGTACAGAATGTCCACTCAGAATATTGTATACAAATATATGTAGTGCATATTACTTACCAGAGATCTTTCATTTACAATGTTAATACTTACACTAGCACAGCACAGGTATGTGGTGGTGGGTGAGCAGCACACACCCTCTTGGCCAGGTGGAGGTACATACTGTGGCACACAACCCTTCAGGCATTTACCTTTCACAAGGATGGAATACAGGTGTGTTAAGTACTGTTTTATTTAGCCAAGTTTTGAGTATGAACAGGGACAAGCTTCATACACAGTCAACTTAGTCTGTAGATGAAAAACATTGCATTTTTAATCCAACCCACACACACTTTGTTACTTGTCTACATTATGAAGTAGTACACTATCAAGGCTCATCACAAGACAGGCCGTGAAGGAAATGGTAACGACACTTCCAGTCAAGTCACAAGGGAGAGCTTGAAGTATTGGGCACTCTGGTGTACACTTAGCATTGTACTCACAACCAATGAGTCTAAAAAAATATTTCCATTCCAAAACTTTTAAGGAAATTAGTAAATCTTGGCCACACTGCAGGCAAGTCTGTCACAATGGTACTGGAACAGTAAACATGACTGTGGTGGTAGTGCAAAAATTGCTATTTATTTTCTTGTACTGTCACTGCACGGGAAATGCACAAAAACAAACCTGCAAATACTGGCAAAGTTTTGTTATTGTGGAGAACAGACACCACTGGGATGGCAGGAAGAAGAGCCAACATTGTCTTCACAAGTTGTGCCAATTGTTGAACACAAATCATTATGTTGGCACATCAACAGTTAGTAAGATCCCTTTCTTGTCATTACTAGGTAAGTTGTCAACAACTGATAATGACTCATTTACCATTGTTATACTAATTAACCACCAGTGTGTAATAAAATATATTATATATTTTTATTTTTAAATGTCTGTCTGTCTGTAGCTGTGCCAAGCACGAAGCACGGCATTTGATGCTGGACTTGGACTAATGTTTTTTGGTGCTTTCTGAATGCTGCCACATTCACTGTCACCGGTTTACAACCAGTAAGTTACCATCTTGTGTACCTTAACCAGGAACAAGGAGTCACCTGCAATCCCTCTAGGAGTACACCATCTCACTATTCCTAATGCTATTTACAAACAATGTACAAGATAATTTTGATGAAGTGCTGAAGTAGTTTAAATAGAATATAAAAGTAATAAGGAACACTGGCCCCATGTTACATGTGAAACAAGACAACCTACAAAAAAATCAAATAAAATACAAAATATGTACAAAACATAAACAGATTAGCAGTTCAAACACAACATTCACTCCTGACATCACATGTTGATTGGCACTGTAGGGGCAGCAGCATGAATAACTCAGGGCTACTAAATGTCTTCTGGTGCAATGGACAAACTCTGCTTAACAACAAAACTCTTATTGGCCACCAGCTAAAAAACAAAAACAAAGAACAAAATGTGCTAAGGATAAAAATTCCAAAATGGGTTGAGGCAGAGGCAGCGAAGGGTATAGCTAACAGTGTCATAAGCAAGCCGCCACCGACAGACGTTTGAAAGCCACAGACTCCATGAGAGACACTGTGGGTATTGCAGTACATATTATACTCTTCTTATATTTAATTTTAAATGCAAAGTAGAGATCACCCATAACCTGTAGTGTGAAAGACAAACTCCAAGCAGTATTTTGCTGCAATGAGGAAACAGGAAGTCAGCTATATGCATACTGCAGCTAAAAACCACACTGCTTTACAACAGTGTCTTATCTTCTATTATTTACATATATCAGGTAATAGTAATTCACTGCAATATAGATATATACTTATACATATGTAGAAATGTAGGTATTTGGGTTAGGTAAGACTTTGCTATGATAGATGTGCTATAAAGTTAGGTACATCATTAGAGCTTACGGTATTCACTGTGTTCAGGAGATCTCATTTTGGTCTTCTCTGGGCCTTCTTTATTACACTTTAATATCATTATTCACAAATCAAGCAGACAATGCAATCTGTCAAATAAGGACTTGGGTACATTCTGAGGAAAATAAAAAAATAAATTAATAAAAGAAAAAAAAAATTTAGGTATGTAATCACAAAATGCCCAGAAAGATATCTGCTGAGCCTTGAAGGTTGAGCAGCAACACAAACCAGCTTAAAGCATCAGATTCAGTCACAAGCTGTCCACACAAAGATGAAATGGATGACATGACAAGTGTAATCCCCAAAATACCCGGGTGGGAGATTACTGAAAGAGGCGCCAAGAGTAACCAAGGTGGACAAGGTGTGTGACCTCCATTATGATGATGAGCTGTTACTGTCATGGTGAGAGAGAGAGAGAGAGAGAGAGAGAGAGAGAGAGAGAGAGACTGGAGGTCATCAATACAGCCTTGTGACAAAAGGAGGAACCAAATTGGAAAGTTCACATGCTTGCTCTTCACAAGCACAGCTTCCACTGAGTTATCACAATATAGTAATGCCTTTGACAATCCTGGCCCACCAAAGGTTCCATAATACTTAGAATGGGATGTTCTGTATAGTGACTGAGGACACGAGGTAACTCACTGATGCTTACGTAATAACTGTCACTCCTCTTCACCAATCCGCTCTCCAAAAGACACGATGACTGGGCACCGCGTGTAGGCACGTGACGGCCTGACTCTGCTCCACCATGGGGGAACAAACAGCTGCCTCTAAATACAACACACACACACACACACACACACACACACACACACACACACACACACACACACACACACCTGAGACTTGCAAGAAGCATCTTCCTCATCAACAAAACTCCTGCACCTCCAGAATTAGCACACTGAGGCAAGACTTCACAGATATGGCTACACTGCACAATGCTACAAGGTCCTGCAATTTGTTAACCCTTTGTTAAAAGCAGCAAGTTAACTACAAGTCTGCATTATGCTAATCATGAGGTCATCAAGCCTTCCCGTCGCTGCGTGCCGAGGGCCGCCCTCCGTCAGCCGCTACACCTTTGGAACTTTGGGCTCCACGATGAACTCGTCCCCCGAGTGGACGTTGATGGTGTACAGCTGCTTGGTGTTGATCTTGAGTTCCTCAGGGGCATATGCCACACAGGTCTCCCCGCCCTTGTCCAGGTAGAAGAGCCGCATCTTGCTGGCAGGCAGGCCAACCTGAAGGTGTAATGTCAGCTTATCATTCTGTGCTAAAGTGTCTGTCACTTGGTTTGAAGTGACTACACTGAGGCTAGGAGAAAAAGGGTGTATGTGATGGATGGTGTTACAGGAGCAGACAGACAAAGGACACAGTTCTCCGCTCCAAAGGACTCTCAGCAAATGAAGGATGGTCCAGCCTCACGGGGGACAAATGCACTCGACATTACAGTGAGTTATTACAAAAATTATTTTTGTTTATTTTATCATATTGCTTTATTTTTGTGTTTATTTTATTCGTGTAACATGTGTTTTATTACTTAGGGTTAGGCAATGACTATTTAATTACAATATTTCATGGTTCAGTGGTTCATGGTTTCTAAAGATCTTGGAACACATCCCCATTTTTATTTTATCCAATCTTAAGTTTGCTAAGCAATCGTTTGCTGTTCAACTACATTTTCAGGAACACAACCCAATGGTATGTGAGGGAGTACCTGCACACTGTTCCCTCACAGGTCAGTCAGTTTCCCACCTGAGGCTCCAGTTCCTTCTTGAGATCCACAACTCTGGTGTACACGCTGATAATCCTCTCCAGTGCTATCTCACCACACCGGATGGTCACCTGCACCTCCGTCTGTGGCCTCAGCGACACCTCCACCAGTGGCTGCAGCTCCCCGTGTTGGCGCACCAGCTCATCGTACCTGACAGACACCACACCAGTCCATGACAACTCTGAACCTTTTTTTTTTTTTTTTTTTTATGGTAGGCCTATAGTACCTGTAGGCACACTTGAAGAGTATTTTAGGAAGCGCTGTATGTTCAGTTTCCGCCCATTAGTGGCGCAGGCAATTTTACTTATAGTGGTACCTATATTAGAGCCCATATCACCACCGAAGCTCATCTTGGGTGTAACCACCTAGAACTGCTTTGCTGTCTTGTCTCTCACACTGTGTAGTTAGTATAGAATAGTCAACCAAGCAGCCTAGTAAGGAGCCCCAGGGTCTGTTGTTGCTTGGTCTTTCCTTTGTATTCCTTTGTAACTTTGGTATCATGGTGACATGTTGGTAACTTTAAACCACTCAACAAATGGAGAAGTGTTTTAAGGCTGTACGTGGTGGGATTCAAACTTACGCGTGGACGTCTGCCCAATCCCACATTCACCTTCTCCACTGCGCCACCACCTGTGGCTAACTTTCATGTAGATTGTGCCACACAGACACCACAACAATCCACAATCCTTTACACCTACTGGTAAATGTGTATGGATAAACTTTATGAAGCACCAACTTGTAATGCCTGACAGACACCACAGCAAGCAATAACAACACAACTCTTTAAATCTATACTCAGTTCCAAACAGTGATAAATACAAGTCTCTCCATTGTAGGGACATCTCTTCTAAGCTCAACTGGACCTATGGCTTTGTGGTGCAGGGTGTGACTCCTCACGTTGAGTTCTGGCTTCACCTGCCCTCACCCTCTGTACAACACCCGCCATATGTCTCCCTCAGGAATTGAAACAGATTTATTCCCTCAAGAAGTAAAACATTAAGAGTTTCCCTTGCTCAATCTCTCTAAATATATGAGAGAGAGAGAGAGAGAGAGAGAGAGAGAGAGAGAGAGAGAGAGAGAGAGAGAGAGAGAGAGAGAGAGAGAGGAAAGGGGGTTGTCAGGTAAAACTAACCTCTCAGGGTACTCAAGCTTCTCTGTGTAGGTGTGTATTAAGGTGAATTTAGTGCAAAAGTCAGTATTTAGTGACTTACCATCAAGAAACCCTGAAAGCTCCACCCACAGACAAGACACTGGAGGAACCTATATGCCTTAACACTCTGAATGGAGCATAACAATGTGCATAGGTAGCACTGAGATAAACTAATAATATACAAAGAATGCCTTACAGAAGAATGCTCCATCCATGAACCTGCAAAACAATGAGAGAAGCTACACTGACACAAGGAGAAGAGAAGCTACACCAACACAACTCAAGGAGAGAAGACAGGAGAAGAGAGGAGAAGAGAAGCTGCACCAACACTAAAGGAGAGGAGAGGAGAAGCTGCCCCAACACTAAAAGAGAGAAGAGAAGGTGTACCAACATTATTCAAGGAGAGGAGAAGAGAAGGTGCACCAACACAACTCACCTCTTTGGCCGCATATCAGAGTTCAAGTAGTACCTGATGAAGGCACGCTCGGCATTTTCCCGCTCCTCAGGGCTGATCATGGCCCCTCCATTCAGTCTCTGCACCCTCCACAGCCGAGCGATGGTCAGCTGCCTTCGCTCCTCGTCCTTGTAGTTCTGACACAAAAAAGCAGAATTACTTAGTTTTTTTTCTCTTTTAATAATTCCTGTAACTAGCAAATGTAAAGATGCTTTGAGTTGCCAAGTTTGTTCAGCTGAGTTGGGGAGGATAAGGATGCTAAGTGAAAGGGTGTTAGCAAGTTCTTGTGTTATCATTTTTTGTATCTCTAGCAAGTGTAAAGATGCTTAAGTTACCAGGTTTGTGAAGCTGAGTTATGGAAAATAAAGGTGTAAGGGAAAGGGTGTTACTTTTTCTGTAGTCATTTTTGTAGCTCTAGCAAAAGTAAAGATGCTGCAAGTTACCAAGTTTATGAAGCTGAGTTAGGGAGAATAAGGATGTAAGGTTTGTTTGTTCAGCCATGCAAAGGAAAACAAGAATGCTATATAAAATGAGTAAGTAAGTTTTTTCTTTTCTTTTTATCACGTGTAAAAAATGCTTCAAGTTACCAAGTTTGTTCAGCTGTGTTAGAGAAAATATGGATGCTACGTGAAAGGCTGAGTTACACTAGTAAGTTTTTCTCTTCTTTTTATCATTTGTGTGACTCTAGCAAGTGTAAAAACTAAAAATGCTTCGAGTTACCAAATTTTTTCAGCCAAATTAGGGAAAATATGGATGTTAAGTGAAAGGCTAAGTGAGTTAGTTTTTCTCTTCATTTTATCATTTTTGTGACTAGCAAGTGTTAAAATGCTTGAAGTTACCAAATCTGTTCAGCCAAAGTATGGAGAATACGGATGCTAAGTGAAATATTGAGTGAGTTAGTTTTTCTCTCCTTTTCATCATTCTTGTGATTTTTGCAAGAGTTATCAAGTTTGTGAAGCCGTGTTAGGGAGAATAAGGATGATAAATGAAGCGATGTGTTGGAAAGTTTGTATTTTCTCCCAATCTTCTCATCTCCTTTGTAATTCCAGCAAATACAGTACAAAAATTCTCAAAGTTACCAAGTTTATCCAGCCATATAAGGAAAAACAATGAGGCAATGAAAGGACAAGGCAGTAAGTTTGTATTTCCTCTTAGTCCATCATCCTTGTAATTGTAGCAAGTGTAAAAAAGAACCATGTCTTACCTCATAAAGTGGACACTGTTGTAACCTGAGCTCAGACAGTTTGGGGAAGAGATTGACCAAATCCACAGAGTCCCAGGAGCAGATCTTGGTGCTATTGAGGGAGAGGTACTTGAGGCGAGGGAAGAACTCATGGTAACGGTCGCCTTCCTTGAGCTGGCTGAGGGGACACTCGGCCAAGATCAGCACCTCCAGGTAGGGAAACATCTGGCCTAAGGTTTCAATCTGAGGGCAAAGTGTTAAATACTTGTCAATACTTTCACTGTTGTCTGATAAATGGTTCTGTCATTACAAGCCACTCTAGAAATGGATAGACAAATAGACAATTCACTGGCCAAATTAAAAAGTTAATGCAATAAATGATTCAAATAGTGCAAAGAAAATAGTACTCTACACTTTGTTGGGCATAAAACACTTCCAGTATATACACATACAATCCCAATACCAGATAAAAAACAAGTATTATAACACAGGAAAACTATAAATGCAATTAATAACATCAAAAATAAATATACAAATAAAACTTTTTTTTTGGTCTGCATCCACTTTTGAACATTACATTGTATACAAAATGACTCACTTGCTCTTCTTTCAACTTGTTCATCATTCATGGTACACATACACACTCTTCATGAATTCATAGTGCTTCTAATTCTGTGTTTTGTCACATACTGGAGTGAAACTCAATATAACTATTTGTCTAACTAATAAAGGAAAACTGAGGATGAAATTTACTTATACTGCAGAAAATGGACTAAAATGAAGGAGGATGGATTAACAAAAGGACTGGGAAGAAAATTGTGAAAGGAATGAACACATGCATTACTGAGCTGGCCGGAGGAGACCTACAGGGAACATCAACCTTGCATGTATCAAGAAATGAACAGAGAAGGAAGACATACCACTGAATAAGCGAAGTAAACAGAACCAAACAGTAAGTAATGGCCAAGAAAAGGTAGCTACGAGAGAGAGAGAGAGAGAGAGAGAGAGAGAGAGAGAGAGAGAGAGAGAGAGAGAGAGAGAGAGAGAGAGAGAGAGAGAGAGCAAGCCACACCCCACACACCTCAGTCCAATCTGAGCTTGGGTTGTTGTTGAAGTGGATGCGAGACACAGAGCTGTATCTCTTGGTTTTGGGTCTCTCCACTTTGGAATATTCATTTTTACAAAGGTGCAGCTCCTCCACCCTGAAAGACACACGTTTCAATGAATTACATGCATACACACACATAACAAGGCTACACACACACACACACACACACACACACACACACACACACACACACACACACACACACACACACACTAATTTATTGAGTTTCTATTCTAGAATAGTTGATAGAGTACAAGAGAGAGAGGGATGGGTTGACTGCATCTATTTGGATTTAAAAAAGGTGTTTGACAAAGTGCCACACGCAAGATTACTGTGGAAGTTAGAGGAGAAGGGTGGCTTAAAAGGAAGCACATTGAGATGGATAGAAAATTATTTGAGGGGGAGAGAAATAAGGACGGTAGTTAAAGATATGAAGTCCAAGTGGAGAGCAGTAGAAAGCGGAGTGCCACAGGGGTCAGTATTGGCACCAGTACTTTTCCTCATTTATATTAACGACATGCCAGAAGGAGTGAACAGCTACATAAATTTGTTTGCGGATGATACGAAACTGTGCAGAGTTATAAAGCAAAAGGAGGATTGTGAAATACTGCAAGAAGACCTAAATAAGATCTGGGAATGGAGTAAGAAGTGGGAAATGGAATTCAATGTGAACAAAAGCCATGTCATGGAAATGGGAAAGAGTGAAAGACGACCTGTGGGAATCTATAAGATGGGAGATGGAGTAGAACTGGAGAAAGTCAAAAGGAAAAGGACTTAGGAGTGACGATGGAAGAAAACAATCAACCAGTAAGCCATATTGATAGAATTTTTAGAGAAACATATAATTTGCTGAGGAATATTGGAGTAGCATTTCACTACATGGACAAAGAAATGATGAAGAAATTGATAAATACTATAATAAGACCCAGATTGGAATATGCAGGAGTAGTGTGGACCCCTCATAAAAGAAACACATAAGGAAATTGGAGGCTACAAAAATGGCTACAAGAATGGTCCCAGAACTTGAAGGGATGACATATGAGGAGAGACTAAAGGCTATGGATCTACCAACCTTGGAACAAAGAAGGAGAGAGGAGACCTGATACAAGTCTATAAATTGATCAACGGAATGGACCAAGTGGATAATGAGAAACTGATCCTGAGAGAAGAATATGACATCCGAAGCACAAGATCGCATAGTAAAAAGCTGAGAAAGGGAAGATGTCTGAGAGATATTAAAAAATATAGTTTACCGCAGAGATGTATTGAGACGTGGAACAGTTTAGATGAAGAAGTAGTGTCTGCAACGAGTGTGCACACTTTTAAAGTAAGATTGGATAAGTGTAGATATGGAGACGGGGCCACACGAACATAAAGCCCAGGCCCTACAACTAGGTAAAATACTAGGTAAATACACACACACACACACTCATTTATTCACACACAAGAGGAGACATGATAACTATGTATAAATTGGTGAACAAGATTGACATACTGGACAGAGAGTTGATAAAGGTGACCACAAGTAATCATCTCCGAGGATATGGAAAAAAGCTAATAAAAGACATCTGTCTAAATGACGTGAGAAAATACAGTTTCCCACATCGTAGCATTGATAAGTGGAATAAACTGAGCAGTGATGTCGTTGACGCAGTGTGTGTCAATCAGATGAAAGAGAGATATGACAGGAATGGACAAGGAGACAGGTCACAGAGAGCTTAGCTCGGGCCCTGTAATACACAAATAGGTAAATACACACACTTACACTTACACACACACACTTACACTCACTCACTTATTCACACACACACACACACACCTTCTCAGTCACTTGGGCCCTGATGGAGAGAAGAGAAAGTAGTCCTCATCTTTCATTTTTTCATTTATTATTATTTTTTAATGTAACAAACAACTGAAGGGGAAAAAAAATAATAATAAGGAAGAAGGTCCACTTGACTGCCAAACAGAATAGTCAAATAACGGAAGATTGATGAGAATGAATTGCAGCTTTCCTCTTTTTTATGTAAGAGGGTAAAACTGGCCAAGGGAAACAAACACTATCAAACAAAGAGGCCCTCTGTACTTGGACTGTTCAAGACTTCATATAATTTCAATAAAGCCAAACACTGAGTAAAACAAAGCAAAATGAGTTAATTATACTATGAGAATATAGATGCTCCTTATTAGTGCAATGTTATACCTACAATATCCATAATGTTGATACCTCACTAACACCAAGAAGATTAATAAAGGACAAAGCCAATACATAAGTTGGATCAGCAAACAGAAAAGAGAATTAAGTGGTGAGAGAGAGAGAGAGAGAGAGAGAGAGAGAGAGAGAGAGAGAGAGAGAGAGAGAGAGAGAGAGAGATTGATTCTGAAATAGTGGTGTATGAATGGAATGGACTCAGTAATCAAGTTGTCAGTGGTGAGTCATTAGGGAGCATAAAGATTACCTACATTTATGGCGAGAGATGGCAGGTGGGGGTAAGCCAGTGTGCTTCATATAGTGCACTTTATAGAGAGATGGCTGGTGGAAGTAGGCAGGTGTGCTTCATATAGAGACTGCTACATGAAGGCGTGATGACTTCCTGAACCAACCTTTACATCATTATGCTCTTTTGAATTGCCATTATGAGAACAGTCTTTTATTTATTTCTCTATTTTTTTCTGTCAGCATGAAGGGGACTCACCGAGGGGCGTTCTCCAGCAAGATGTGTACGTCCTTCCAAGGCAGCCGTGTGCCGTTGAGCACCAGGCGGGTGAGGTTTGTGAGGCTCACCACGTCAGCTGGGTCAGTGATGGGCGACTCAAAGCAGTTGTAGCTCAAGTTGAGGAAACCAAGGCCAGGCAGGTGACGCAGGATCTTGAACACCTGCAAACACCATCACTGTCACTGTTACTGGTGTGTGTGTGTGTGTGTGTGTGTGTGTGTGTGTGTGTGTGTGTGTGTGTGTGTGTGTGTGTATTTACTTAGTTGTAGTTTTACAGGGCCTGGGCTTTACGCTCGTGTGGCCCCGTGTATTTATTTACCTAGTTGTGTGTATGTGTGTGTGTATTTATTTACCTAGTTGTAGTTTTACAGGGCCTGGGCTTTATGCTCGTGTGGTCCCGTCTCCATATTTACACTTATCCAATTTTTCTTTAAAACTATGTACACTCTTTGCTGATACCACTTCCTCACTCAAACTGTTCCAAGTCTCAACACATCTTTGCGGGAAACAAAATTTTTTAACATCTCTCAGACATCGTCCCTTCCTTAGTTTCTTACTATGCGATCTTGTGCTTCTAAAGTCATATTCTTCTCTCAGGATCAGTTTCTCATTATCCACTTCACCCATTCTGTTAATCAATTTATAAACTTGTGAGTGTGTGTGTGTGTGTGTGTGTGTGTGTGTGTGTGTGTGTGTGTGTGTGTGTTTACCTAGTTGCCTACTTGTATTCACCTAGTTGTATATTACAGGGTTTGAGTGTGGCTAATAGTGACCTATCTCCATATCTACATTTATTCAGTTTTTCCTTAAATTTGTGCACACTTTCTGCTGCTACAATCTCTTCACTCAATCCGTTCCAGATGTCCACCGTCCTATGTGGAAAACTGAGCTTCTAAATGTTCCTCAGACTTTGTGTGTGTGTGTGTGTGTGTGTGTTCACTGTTTGATCTGCTGCAGTCTCTGACGAGACAGCCAGACGTTACCCTACGGAGCGAGCTCAGAGCTCATTATTTCCGATCTTGGGATAGGTCTGAGACTAGGCACACACCACACACCGGGACAACAAGGTCACAACTCCTCGATTTACATCCCGTACCTACTCACTGCTAGGTGAACAGGGGCTACACGTGAAAGGAGACACACCCAAATATCTCCACCCGGCTGGGGAATCGAACCCCGGTCATCTGGCTTGTGAAGCCAGCGCTCTAACCACTGAGCTACCGGGCCGTGTGTGTGTGTGTGTGTGTGTGTGTGTGTGTGTGTGTGTGTGTGTGTGTGTGTGTGTGTGTGTGTGTGTGTGTGTGTGTGTGTGTGTTGTACAGGAAAAGAGCTCTACTTGTATTGTCCTGCCTCCATATTTATTATAAATACCCAGTTTAGCTTGAAGTTCATGAATACTCTTTGTTTGAGCCAGTGTTTCAAATTGGGGACTGTATTTCTTAAGATCTCTTCCACACACTGTCTCTTTCATGTCATGTTGTGTCCTCTTGTGTCTCTACAGTCTCACACTAACACTAACAGGTCTTCTTTGTCAATCTGGTTCATCTCCTTAACTCCTTCAATACCATATTCATTCTGCTTACTATTTGGCAATTTTATACAGATTCAGAAACTTATGTGAGGTATTAAAATAGTGAAGACTGGCCATTAATCT
The DNA here is from genome assembly GCF_017591435.1 of Portunus trituberculatus. Taxonomy (NCBI): domain Eukaryota; kingdom Metazoa; phylum Arthropoda; class Malacostraca; order Decapoda; family Portunidae; genus Portunus; species Portunus trituberculatus. Next base: position 8,718,379 of record NC_059288.1, read on the forward strand.
TCTGACCTTAATAGACAGTTCATTATGTAAATAAATTCATCTAATCACACCCAAAACTCATGATAGAAAAGCATCCCAGTACTGAAGGGGTTAAAATGGCTGTATAAAGCAATCCTGTCGCCTTTCTCCTCTCTGCTGTAATGTTGGAAGTTCTAATTCATTTAACAGATCTAACGGTCATTGATAATCTGTTTCCTCAATGATGTCAACCTCCTTGGTAAACACGAGGTCTGACCATGATGCCTCCTCATTCCCTTTAAATCTGGTGTTTTCCCTGATCCACTGTGTCATAGTCTTAGTCATTACTAGGTTTACCGGTATATTTCCCTGCAATTCTTCTTTGTCTATCTGTCGGTCTGTCTGTCTGCTCTCTCTCTCTCTCTCTCTCTCCATGGTCCATTCTTCCCAGCAGATTTCTTTGTAGTTAAAGTCTCCAATACATCATTACTCTCTCAATATTTTTCTTCAGACAGTTGCCATTATCTCTTAACACTATTTTGTAGTCATCCTGATTCCATACATTGGCTTTTGGTGGTACATGTAATACTGCAAAGTCTCTCTTTCCTTATCCTTCCCTTTTTGTCTTGATTTAACTACTACTTCAGCCAAACCTTCTCTTGTCTCTGTATCTTCCTCTCATCCCTATTCTGTCCAACTCTCTAATACAAGAGTTAACCAGTACGCTCAATCATTCATCCCTTTCACTGGTAAACTCTGGAATTCCCTCCCTGCATCTGTATTTCCGAATTCCTACAACTTGTCTTCTTTTAAGAGGGAGGTATCAAGGCATTTGCTCCCCTAATTCTGGCTGACGGTTTTGGCACTTTTTGTACTCTTTGGAGAGCCAGCGCTCAAGTGGGCTTTTTTCTAACTTTCTTTTTTTTGCCCTTGGCTGGCCCTCTTCCCTACGTAAAAAAAAAAAAAAAAAAAAAAAAAAAAAAAAAAAAAAAAAAAAAAAAAAAAAAAAATCTTCCACTTTTCAAGAGGGAGGTTTCAAGACATTTATCCTTAAATTCTCAATGATTCTATTAACATCTCTTTTAGGGTTAGCACTTCAGTGGGCCTTTTCCTTTATTACCTTTTTTTTTATTTTATCTATTTTTTTTTTATTTTCTATTTATTTATTTTTTATTATTATTATTTTTTTTTTAGCCTTGGCCGGTGCCTCTGCTACATAGTCTGAGGAAGGCTGGTGATGAACAATCAATGGTTACTTGTCTAGGGGTCTTTGTTCTTCCACGTCAGTTTGTGAACATTTCATTGAGTTTTCAAGGTTGCTATGAGGATACAATCACATGTGCCAGTTTTCACTAATTTAAGGAAACTGAAGGAGTACACAAATAAATGTGGTGTAGGGACATACATACACTTATTTCAATAGTTATAGATTCAAGATGTGTGACAGAAACTAGAAAAAGAAGCAGCTTTACAATATAACATTAAATCACTGATCTTCATGTCATGAGATGCAAAGGGAATGAAAACATTACTGAACTGCATACAGATTGAAATGACACAAGTGGCCGTCATGGCATGGGGTGTGTTACTGAACTAGTGAACATGACGGTTGTACCTAGAGAGATGGTCCCCAGGTCTGCATTAAGCCCCTCACAAGGAGGTGCACAAACTGAGCCACCTATCATCATTTGATCACACTGAAAAGACGAAGTAGTAATATATTTTGTTTCTCATTATTTCATCACTTATATTCACATTTGTCTCATGGCCACAGCCATGGAACTGAAAATTATCAAAATGTAGAGAAGAAAAAGCTTTTCACTTCATTTCATCGACAAATGTCCTCGTTTTGTCGCCTTTTTGCGTGCACCGTCAGTAGTAGGCCTACCTCTCCAGTACTCCCTTAACCACTGTCACACCTGCTGCTGAAGAGCAGGATGCCTGTGTTCATGTTCAACAAGCCATGAGACAGCGAGGGACCTGACACACAAGCTACTGGTGGCTGTGGCAGTGGGAGTGAAGGCAAACCATCTGCCATCAGTTCGTCAAGTCTGACTCATAAATACACAGCCTGGCTTTCTAAATTATCATGATAGCAACAGATCTAAAGCACATTACTGACTCATGTACAAACACAATGCATGAATTCCAGGAGAGAACAAAGGAGGATAACTGACTCTAACTTCTAATTAGGAAACAAATTAATAGAGACAAGGGCGGAGGCATGGAAAGTATAACAATAAATTCAACCCAGTCTTCAACTCAACACATGGATAAAGTAAATACATCTTGACATGTCCTCCTCCAGTTCACAACAGTAATGGACTCCCTCACCTCCTTCCATTCCTTCAGTTTGTTCCTGGACAGGTCGAGCTCCCTCACGCCCTCACACTTGCGCTCCACCTCCTCCTCATCGCCGGCCTTCTCAATGTCACACTCGGACAGGATGAGGACGGAGGGGAGTCGCTGGCGTCCATTGCGCTTGAGTGTGAGCGCCACACACGCCACCTCCGTCACCTGCGCGTTGGGGCACTCGTCCCCGTACTTCATGTCCACCGCCTCGGGAAGGCTCGGCATCTTGCTGCAAGAGACGGCTGTGAGACGTGAGCAGGCAGCCCCACCAGCCAACACTTCCCTCTGTAAGTGTTGTCTCTCTACTTTATAGCTATGCAGTAATAAATGCCTAACTAACAACTAAATGCTATGTAAGTGTTACCTCTACTCTGGTTTTACATCTACCTATACAGTAAATGATGCCTAACTACTAAAACCTACATAAATGTTGCCTCTGCTCTACTTTTATATCTGTGCAGTAATTTATGCTTACTTAACAACTAAAACCTTTGTAATTGTTATCTTTGCTCTGGTTTTACATCCATACAGTAATTAAAACCCACTGCCAACTATGTACAACCTATCCAAGTGTTACCTTGTTCTACTTGTACTTCCAAGCAGTAATTGATGCCTGCTTGTACAAGGCCATAAACTGGAACCAATATGAGTGTTATCTCTATTCTGCTTTGACATCTATACAATAATTGATGCCTACTTGTTACAGGCCATCCAGTGAAACCAATGCACAATTTTTTCCTTTTCCGTAATTATCCACACACAAACCCACACCCACACTCACCCACACACAATGTGAATATGACATTTGAACAATAAGATCACATAGTAAAAAGCTGAGGAAGGGAAGATGTCTGAGAGATGTTAAAAAATATAGTTTCCCGCAAAGATGTGTTGAGACGTGGAACAGTTTGAGTGAAGAAGTGGTGTCAGCAACGAGTGTGCATAGTCTTAAAGAAAAATTGGATAAGTGTAGATATGGAGACGGGGCCACACGAGTGTAAAGCCCAGGCCCTGTAAAACTACAACTAGGTAAAACTAGGTAAATACACACACACACACACACACACACACACACACACACACACACACACACACACACACACAGCCAAGTTTCTATCAGTGTTGGTGGAGGATCTTGATGCTACTCAGTGAAAGCCAGAAAAGAAAAAATAATGTTGACAGTGCTTGTCCTTGTTTTGTCTCTGCCACCACCTTTGTGTTGTGGGTGGTTGTGCAGTGATACAGGGGATGGATGGCTTCTTAACCCCTTCCTTGAGCTTTGGGTATGTTTAGACAATTTTATTTACTTTGGGAAGTGTTTATGGAGGTCAGAAGATTAATGGCCAGCGTCTTCACTATTTTAATCACCACATAAGTTTCTGAAGCTGTTTAAAAACATCAAGTTGTAAGCAGAATGAATATGAAAATGTGTCCCAGGAAGTGTTTCCATATTCATTCTGGTTACTATTTCATTACTATTTGGCAATCTTATACAGCTTCAGAAACATAAGTTGGGAGTAGAACAGTAAAGACTATGGCCATTAATCTTTTGACCTCCATAGACCCTTCCTAATGTAAATAAAATTGTCTAATCATACCCAATAATCAAGGTAAAAACATGTCCCAGCACTGAAGGGGTCAACACTGACTCGCTGCCTGTCTCACCATTTCCTCCTTCCTGTGATGTGAACTCTCTCAAGGCACTTTCAACATGCTATCCTGCAATTTTGGATAATCCTTTTTGATCTTTCTTTTGGGATTAACATTTCAGCAGGCCATTATTCTTTTAACTTATATTGCTCTTACCCAGTGTCTCTCTTACTTACTGAGAGAGAGAGAGAGAGAGAGAGAGAGAGAGAGAGAGAGAGAGAGAGAGAGAGAGAGAGAGAGAGAGAGAGAGAAGGGGGGAGTAGTCTGGTGAGGTTAGCAAGAGAGGTTTGAAGACACAGTGACTGCCTCCGTCCTGCACCAGTGTGAGGGAGGGAAAGTTAAGTAGGAGTCTGGATATCACTCTGTAATTTCCATAATTTGTGAGTAAACTTTCATGCTTTCAACAGCTTTCACTCTCCATAGGAAGCATTTTGTGCTCAGAAATCAGCCAGAGCAATGCCATTCACTGTTCTGCTTCCTGTGTAGCCTGCTGGGTGATGCCTCTCTGTCACACCAACCAATGGGAATGTGAGGGCAGTTTTTACAGCACCAGCATTGATGAGCCTGGCAACACTGCAAGGCTGTCTTTGGCCACCCTCAAATGTTCCTGTGAGATCTAACTCCAGGACAATCCCCACAGAATATTTAACCATTTATTTTTTATGTAAGAGAGCAAAACTGGTCAGGGCAACAAAAAGTTAACAAAAAAGGCCCACTTAGTTGTCAGTCCCTGTGCAGGTCTATGTGAGAAAGGCATTAAATATATTGCAAATGTCACTGCAATACACAGTAATTCACAGCACTAGACAATGTATCAAGTCTTTAGAACCACCTGCAACAAGGAAAAAAAAAAAAAAAAAAAAAAAAAAAACTAGAAATGGAAAAGATAACACAATATTTAATAGTAGAAATTTGGAGGTGGGGTAAAAGAAGACAAAACATTCCACAGTGGTTAGTGAAGGCAATGCATGGAACCTCTACAAATGCAAAGATGGAAAGAAAACTAAAAAAAAAAAAAAAAAAAAAAAAACTGAAAATAAATAGCTAAATAAATAGATAAATAAATAAATTGATTGAGGAATTTGTAGGCAGTTTGGAGGAGGCTGAGGAAGAGGAAATGTCCCTGAATGGGTAGTGACTGAGGGAAAAATATGACATAGTGAATAGTGAAGGTGAGTGACATGAGGTGATGTGTCTGTGCTACAAATATGAGAGAAAGTCACCAGTGCAGGAATGATGTGTGTGGGAAAGCTCTCTCTCTCTCTCTCTCTCTCTCTCTCTCTCTCTCTCTCTCTCTCTCTCCAATTATCAAAGATTTTTTTCAAGTTTGGTTTAAAGAATGACACTCAAATGGGCCTTATTTATTATTATTATTATTATTATTATTACTATTATTTATCATTTTACTTTTTGTTGCCCTTTAGTTAGTTTCCCTCTTACTTACATAAATAAATAAATAAATAAAATAATAAAAAATTCCCCAATCTTTATTAGTATTGGTTTAACTAGCAAGGGAAAAAAAGAAAAAGGGGAAAATAAAGAACACTCAACTACCAAAAGGGGAAAAAAAGGGATTACAGTGAGGGGAAGAAAAAAATAATTAGACTTACAGAGAGGAGAGAAAGGGGGAAAAAAGCAATGTTCAACTAGGAGAGGGGAAAAAAAGAGAATAAAGAAGATCCAACTACCAAAAGGGGAAAAAGAGAAGGTTTACAGTGAGGGGAAGAAAAAAAAAAAACTTAGAGAGGACAGAAAGAGGAAAAAAAAGCAAGGTTCCACTAGGAGGGAGTAGGCAGTAGTCACCTGCCGCCCGGTGGAATACTCCAGGAGAGGTACTTACGGGGATGTAGGCAGTGCTGCAGACTGAGTGATTCCCCGTGTCCTCTCTTCCCGGTTCCCTTTGTGGTCTCATTTATACAATTGAGCAGCTGCAGCCTGCCCTCTAAAGACAACTTCTACTACTTCCTACACTACACTACAACACCTTACACTTCTACACTCTCTTCAAATCAAAATTTAATAATGGCTTCACCACGCCCTGCCTCGGAGTCCCCTCTGGGAGGGACCATAAATGTCCCCAGGTCGGACTGCCCTCTGCTGTCGACCTTGGGTGTCTTGACACTTCATCTAATACTTTCACTATCAATTTCTGCAACATTCGTGGCCTTCGTTCTAATTTTCAATCTGTGGAACACCACCTCTCCTCTACTAAACCTCATCTTCTCTTCCTAACTGAAACACAGTTGTCTGTGACTACTGACAGCAGCCCTTTTCTGTTCCCTCCTACTTGCTCTATCCTCATTTTCAATCCAAAGCTGGATGTTGCGCATACGTGCGTAACGACACCACTTGCTCTCGTGCCCACAATCTTGAATCTTCAGAATTTTCTACCATCTGGCTAAGACTTCAATGTCACTCTCTAACTAAATTCATCTGTGCTGTATACCTCTCACCTAATTCCTCTGACTATGTAAAATTCTTTGACTATTTGACTTCCAAGGTGGAGCACATCTTATCTCACTTTCCTTTTGCTGAGATCTCCATTTTAGGGATTTCAATGTTCACCACCAGCTTTGGCTTTCATCTTCTTTCACTGACCAACCTGGTGAACAAACCTTCAACTTTGCTATCCTTCATGACCTAGAGCAGCTAGTGAAGTTCCCTACCCGTATTCCTGACCGCCTTGGAGACACGCCCAACATTCTTGATCTTTTCCTAACCTCCAACCCTTCTGCTTACTCTGTTAAACTTTCCTCTCCGTTGGGCTCCTCCGACCACAATCTAATTTCCGTTACCAGTTCTATCACTCCAGTGCAGCCTCAGGACCCGCCTAAGCGGAGGTGCTTCTGGCATTTTAACTCTGCTAAGTGGGAGGAACTAAGGCAGTACTATTCTGATTTCCTTGGGATGATTATTGTTTTCATGTCAGAGATCCTTCTCTTTGTGCCGAGCGCATAACAGAGGTGATTATCTCTGGCATGGAGCTATACATTCCTCATACTTTCTCTAACCCTAAAGCTAAAAAGCCTTGGTTTAACTCTGCTTGTTCTCGTGCTGTCAATGATAGAGAGGCGGCTCACAAACGGTTCCGTAGCCATCCAACTGCTGAAACTCATGCCCTATATATTTCTGCCCGTAATCATGCCAAATCTATTCTCCAACTTACTAAAACTCTTTCATCAATAGAAAATGTCAAAGTCTTTCCAATTCTAACTCCTCTCGAGATTTCTGGCATCTAGCCAATAATATCTCTAACAACTTTACTTCTTCGTCTTTCCCTCCTTTACTTCATCCAGATGGCTCTACAGCTGTCTCTTCTTTTCTAAAGCTGAACTCTTCGCTCAAACCTTTGCTACCAACTCAACTTTGGATGATTCTGGGCATATTCCTCCTACTCCTCCACCCTCTGACTACTTCATCCCTAAAATTAAAATTCTTTATAAAGACGTTTTCCTGGCCCTCTCTGGCCTTGATTCTCGGAAGGCTTACGGTCCGGATGGAGTCCCTCCTGTTGTTCTCAAAAACTGTGCTTCCGAACTCGCTCACTGCCTGGTCAAACTCTTTCATCTGTGTCTCTCTACTTCTATTTATCCTTCTTGCTGGAAGTTTGCTCACATTCAACCTGTCCCTAAAAAAGGTGACCACTCCAATCCTTCTAACTACCGCCCTATAGCTTTGATTTCCTGCCTTTCTAAAGCCTTTGAGTCTATCCTTAATAGGAAGATAATGAGGCATCTATCAGCTCACAACCTTCTCTCTGATTGCCAGTATGGTTTCCGTAAAGGCAGATCTACTGGTGATCTTCTTACTTTCCTAACTGAATCTTGGTCATCCTCTTTTAGGGACTTCGGTGAAACCTTTGCTGTCGGCCTTGACATATCGAAAGCCTTCGATAGAGTCTGGCACAAATCTTTAATTTCTAAACTACCCTCCTACGGATTCTATCCTTCTCTCTGTACCTTCATCTCCAGTTTCCTTTCCGATCGTTCTATTGCTGCTGTAGTAGACGGTCACTGTTCTTCCCTAAAACTATCAACAGTGGTGTTCCACAGGGTTCTGTCCTATCACCCACTCTCTTTCTATTATTCATCAATGATCTCCTAAATCTGACTCAATGCCCTATCCACTCCTATGCTGATGATACCACCCTGCATTATTCAACAGCGTTCAACAGACGCCCAACCCAACAACAATTAAATGACTCAAGGCGAGATGCTATAGGACGCCTAACTTCTGATCTTTCACTTGTTTCTGATTGGGGCAGAGAAAACCTGGTTTTGTTCAATGCCTCAAAAACTCAATTTCTACAACTATCTACTCGACATAACCTTCCAGACAACTATCCTCTCTTCTTCAATAACACTCAACTTCCCTCTCCTCTACATTAAACACACTCGGTCTATCCTTCACTAAAAATCTAAACTGGAAATTTCACATCTCTACTCTTGCTAAATCAGCTTCCAAGAAGTTAGGTGTCCTATGGCGTCTTCGTCCATTTTCTCTCCCTCCCAGCTGCTTGCTCTGTACAAGGGCCTTATCCGCCCGTGTATGGAGTATGGCTCTCATGTCTGGGGGATCCACACACAGCTTTACTAAACAAGGTGGAATCTAAAGCTTTTCGTCTTATCAACTCTTCTCCTCTAACTGACTGTCTTGATTCTTTAAGTCACCGCCGCAATGTTGCATCTTTATCTGTCTTCTACCGCTGTTTTCATGCTGTCTGCTCTTCTGAACTTGCTAACTGCATGCCTTCCCCCCTCCTGCGGCCTCGCTGCACAAGACTCTCTACTTCTTCTCATCCCTATTCTGTCCATCTTCCTAATGCAAGAGTTAACCAGTATCTTCACTCCTTCATTCCCTACACTGGTAAACTCTGGAACTCTCTACCTGTGTCTGTATTTCCACCTGCCTATGACTTAAACTCTTTCAAAAGAGGAGTGTCAAGACACCTCTTACGTTAACTGGACCCTCCTTTTAGATTTTTCTGTTTTTTCTCTTTCTACTTTTCTTTTAACAGGGCCTGGCAACCAGCGGGATTTTTTTTTTTTCCAACACTGTGTTTGCCCTTGGCCAGTGCCCTTGTAATGTAAAAAAAAAAAAAAAAAAAAAAAAAAAAAAAGAGGGGAAAAAAGGGAAAATAAAGACGATCCAACTATTAGGGAGGGGAAAAAAGGGGAAGGCTCAACTAGGAAAGGAAAAATGGGTGAAAAAAATATTCAGTAACAAAAGGGGAAAAAAGAGGGAAAAAAGGGGAAAAAGAAAGGATAACTATCAGAGAGGGGAAAAAAGAACACTCAACTATCAGAGAGGGGAAAAAGAAAAAAATAGGAAGTTCCAACTAGCAGAGGGGAAAAAAAGAACACTGAACTATCAGAGAGGGGAAAATAAGGAAAAACAAAGGAAAGTTTACGTAGCAGAGGGGAAAAAGAACATTCGACTGTCAGAGAGGGGAAAGAGGGAAAAAGGAAGGTCCAACCAGCAGAGAGGGGAAAAAAGAACACTCAACTATCAGAGAGGGGAAAAAAGGAAGGTTCACCTAGCAGAGGGGAAAATGAACATTCGACTGTCAGAGAGGGAAAAAGGGAAAAAGGTCCAACCAGGAAAGGAAAAAGGGAAAAACATTGAACTATTAGAGAGGGGAAAAGGAAAAAAAAAGGAAGGTTGATCTAGCAGAGAGGGAAAAAAACATTCAACTAATAAAGGTA
>NC_059288.1:8730543-8738043 GCF_017591435.1 Portunus trituberculatus
AGGGAAATACTCTATAAAGATTCTAATACTATAACAACAATGATACTCTTTAACGAGTCGTAAAAATAAATCGTTTGTTTTATCCCCACTCCTTGCAATTAAATAAAACGAAATAAAATAATAAATAAATAAATAAGTAAAACTGAAAAAAATTGTAGTACTAGTAGTAGTAGTAATAAACATTACAGTGACAACAAAGGCTAATATTACGAGATACAACACACACACACACACACACACACACACACATATCTTATCTACAATGATAGCAATAACCTTGTGTCTTGTTGTGTAAAATATATCATAAACGTTTACTTCATAGAGAGAGAGAGAGAGAGAGAGAGAGAGAGAGAGAGAGTGTTACGTAGAAAAACTTAACTCGTCTCATCTTTGTCTAAAACCACATTCCTTATCTCCTTGTATCGCCTGCCACTGATAAAATTGAAGGGCTGAGAAGAGAGGCCAGATAATGCTACACCACCACCACCTGCTGTCCTTGATAAGTGAACTAACACAAGGTAGACTGAAGCTAGTAATTAATGAGAGAGAGAGAGAGAGAGAGAGAGAGAGAGAGAGAGAGAGAGAGAGAGAGAGAGAGAGTAGTAATTAATGTCATAATATAGTGTGCATATCCGTGAGATTGATTGTTGTTACTCTTGTTTGCTGAGAGAGAGAGAGAGAGAGAGAGAGAGAGAGAGAGAGAGAGAGAGAGAGAGAGAGAGAGAGAGGTAGTGAGTTGCCAATCCCTAAAAAAGTAAAATAAATAAATAAAATAATAAAAACAAATACATAAGGAAAAAAATAATGAACTAATATATATAAAAAAATGATTAACGAAAACTATATTACAAAGTTCATCAAAACACCCCAAACACCAAACCCCCAAAACACCCCAAAACACTCATCCCCCCAAAACACCAATTAATAAGATAACAATTCTATGTGTCATCTTAGGAAAGCCAACACGCCCGTAAAGATTGGTGTAATATGTAGTAATGCACACCATAATGCGTCTATGACAAGAGACACGTGGAACACACTGGTTTAATAACACGCCTGGGAGTTAAGTATACCAAATATAATAAAATCTGGCCTTGGTTATTTATATTGTAAGACTAAATGCCTACCCTCCTTTCCCTTTCTTTCTAATTTTGCTGAGAGAGAGAGAGAGAGAGAGAGAGAGAGCACAGATACGAGAATGCATGATAGACAAAGAAAAGCCACACTAATGGTTTACTGATCAAACTATCAGGTATATATTACATTTACAACACCAAATGAAGGATGATATGATGCACCACCAATGTGACGCACGGGGACATTTATAAGATTGTAAATACATGGCAGGGAGACAAAGGAAGGGGCAGCTTAGGAATTAAGGGGGCGGTGAAGTTTAACGCGCCACAACATGCAGTGGAATGTGACGACAGTGAAATGCAAAACTACGTATAGGAATGTGTCAGAGGTTTCAAGACATTTATCCCTGACTTTTGGCTAACCATTTCGGATCTGTAAGGGGACTGGCAACTAAGTGGACCTTTTTATCTATTTACGTTGCCTTAAGCCAGTTTTATCCTCTTACATTAATAAAAAGGCAGCAACACCACACCAGCGTAGAAACACAGACAACACAAATAGTTATATACAAGGCAGTAACACCACACGAATGCCGAAACACAGACAACACGAATAGTTATATACAAGGCAGTAACACCACATGAATGCCGAAACATAGACAACACAAATAATTATACACAACGTGTCAGGAAATCAAAACACTAATGATAACGCCATCAACTGCAACAATGCCAAAACGAGCGGTGGCAAACGGTTCACACACACACACACACATACAGGAAGGGCACAATAACTGACAGTTGCGTCATAAACAGCAACAAATTCCCGTAGACTTCAAGAGAACAACGGTCGAAGAAAAACTGAGGCTGTCACACCAAGGAAAACAGTGATACGAGTTGAAAGTCTCACTGAACATACCTCAAATCTTCCCCTTCTCGAGATGCGAGAAATAATGACTGAAAAAGCTGAGGGAAGCGAGAAAAGCGAGTTAATACAGTTGTGTGGGTGTGAATGAAGCCGTTATCGCATCACTGACAAAGCATCTAATTAATTCCCTGTTGCACACAAGCTAACTGATCCTTACTCGTCCCTTCTAAATAAAAATTCCCATTATACCTTCACCACATACCAGTAACACGACGATTGCGAGTAACACACACGTTCACAACTGAGGGAGGGCGAAGTGCAACAGAAAGCTACACTTAACTCTACACACAAAAGACACTCGAGATAAAAACCGTAATATGCACGCCAATTAATCCTCCCATACTTCATCCCACTTCATAAGCAACGAGTTCCGAGCTTCACATACCTTACTCTACTAATTCCCAGTAAAAGGAAGACAGATAATACTTGCCACACTCATGCACGTAAAGTTACAGGGGTGATATTACGCTGCTCACGGGACTACGGAGTGAGCCTGCGTAGTACTGGTGCATGTGAAGTAAAATTCGCCTCCTGCAACCCGACAACAGCTGGCTAATATTGACAAACACCTCCACTACCTACATTATTTTCTTTTATTTCTCTCAATCTAAGGGCCTCACACATCTCATATGGGTTAAGAAAGGGATCATGTAGGTTTATTATACTTATGAGTCCTATTTATATGTCTGCATTGTTTAATTTTACGTTTTAATATGAAAAATGTGATGTTGAATGGCAGTCTCGATCACTAAACGCTACCATTGCCTTCATTAAACCTATACTTTCTTTGTCTCGTCTCAGATGCCCTGCCAAGACAAGGAAAATGAAGGAAACGAGAAGGATAGTGCTTTAGAATCACTAGTTTGCGTGAAATGGTTGTCTGGTTCCCACACAAAGAGTCATTCATTTGGTGTTGATGGCCTGGCTGTGTTTACAAATATGGCTGTTACTTCCTTCGGAGCTCCTCCCTGTTACTGCTCTGTCAGTGCTCAATACACAACGCCAACATAACTGAGCCTTATGGAAGATTGATTAACTGATTGGATATACTTCCTAATCATATCCAGAGAACTAACAATGCCATATGTGCAATATAAAGTATGTTTGTCACGAGAGACGCAAGTGAGTGGAGGTTGGCCAGACATTGGAACAGCAGATAGCAGACGAAATTTTGTGGTTCGCAGTAATGAATGAGAACAAAAGAGTAATCGTTAGTTTCATCCAGCGACAAATTAGATAACATTGCTCGTGGTGGGTTTAGTGTACTTTTGGTTGGGATAGTCCAGTGTTTTTTTTTCATGTATGATGTGTTATGGGAGATTGAAGCACGAAAGAATGCCGCCACTTCCTACAAAAGGTGCCAAGCAAGTCATTAATATTTCAAGCAATATTCCCCACGGGCCGTAGAGACAACGAAAATATAGATAGGGACACAAAAACACAAGGAAATAACTCCATAACACAAAAACAACAAGAAAAATACATCTGGAAACCATCTAAACAACAAAAAACGTAAATTCTCAATCTGTCAAGTATTCATGGGAAGTTGCCGATTGTGACCACATGATGCGCTAGGCCTTCCCCAGTTCACTGAAAGACTGGGTTGGCTGGGCTTCATCACCATGCTCAGAAGTGTCCTCAGATCCGGGGTGATACTGGGAGGGAGACACGCCCCCCTGAGTCTACATAGTAACGCGGTCTGCCTGAGTGGGAAGGAGAAAGCAGGAACACTCGCCTCCAGTTATCGAAGGTTCTCCCACGCGGGAGGGAGTAGCATCATGATCTTCAGACAGGTATTTATTTAACCCATTTTTTGGCGTTTTGGTGTAACAGGTGACCGGTTCCCAGGCACCAGGTGGAGGGTGAAGGGTTCCTCCTGCTGTGTTCACCTTGATAAGTACTAACTACACCTGGCCTTGTCGTAGGGGCTTGTTAATTGTAGGATTGATTTAGTTTATCTTGTATTTTGTTATATTTTGTGTGTGGTTTGTTGTTTATTGTGATACACGTGTTAGCTCGTGTGTCGAACTGAGTGTTAGATGATAAAGTACGTGAAACAAGAGTCAATTAGCGCGTTTTTGACTACACAAACGCAGTATCTGAGTTTAAAAGTAGAGCAACGAATGATCTAGTAGTAGCAGTAGCGGTGGTGGTGGTGGTGGTATCTGAAAGTCATTAATACTTCTATAATTCAATACAAACACCATTCTTAACAGTCTGCTTGTGTTCATATCCCCGACCAACCCACCGTGTCAATGCCTTTAATGGCACACCAGGAAATAGATAGCTGGTGGTGATGGTGGTGACTTGGTGGTGAGTGGGGATGCAGGCACAAGATTAGGGTGGCGATAACATAATCAGGGTGAAGATAAAGAGATACGACAGTTTGTTATGGAACGTTTGATTCGGAAATGGAACGAAGGAATGTGAAAGGCAGCATCTCACCAGGACAGTTCACATCGGGGGGGTGTCTCGTCACGTAGGCTTTCTCGTAATGTTTCGCTCAAGGCTGGGAGAAGTGAGGCTGTGGGCTTTTTTCTTTTTTTTTCGTTTATTTTTTTATTTTCTATCGTTCGGCTTGCAGGATAATTAGATAATTGTTAGGAGAAAGGAGAAGGAAATTTATGTGTGGTGTTAGGCTCTCTCTCTCTCTCTCTCTCTCTCTCTCTCTCTCTCTCTCTCTCTCTCTCTCTCTCTCTCTCTCTCTCTCTCTCTCTCTCAAAGCAGTCAATTCAGAATGACTAGACATTGTTTGTTCGACTATTACCTTCCTCCTTTCTCCTCCTCCTCCTCCTCCTCCTCCTCCTCCTCCTCCTCCTCCTCCTCCTCCTCCTCCTCTTATTGATTTATTTTTACATTCCCTTCACCTTGTTCTGCATCACGACTACTGTTTTGTGTGTGTGTGTGTGTGTGTGACCTTGGTAACTTCTCTGGCGCTAATCGAGTGTTCTTTATTTTTTAAGTTTGTTATGGTGACTTCAAGCTGGCAGGGAAATTAAGGAGAAAAAAAAAAGAAAAAAAAGGATAAAAAGCTTAACATAACAATTAATTTATCGCCAGAATTTTGTATATCTGAGTGACTTTGTTAAAAATGATGATGATGATGATGATAATGAATAATAATAATAATTTATCTTCTTGTTTCTTCTTCTTCTTCTTCTTCTTCTTCTTCTTCTTATTATTATTATTATTATTATTATTATTATTATTATACTATTATTATTATTATTATATCATCGTCTGTCATTTTTTTTTCCAGGAAATTCCCGTGTGTTGCTTTGGAGGTTGTGAAACACACACACACACACACACACACACACACACACACACACACACACACACACACACACACACACACTCTCTCTCTCTCTCTCTCTCTCTCTCTCTCTCTCTCTCTCTCTCTCTCTCTCTCTGGAAAATACTGGATTGGATGCATAACACACACACACACACACACACACCCGGTAGCTCAGTGGTTAGAGCGCTGGCTTCACAAGCTAGAGGACCGGGGTTCGATTCCCCGGCCGGGTGGAGATATTTGGGTGTGTCTCCTTTCACGTGTAGCCCCTGTTCACCTAGCAGTGAGTAGGTACGGGATGTAAATCGAGGAGTTGTGAGGAGTTGTGACCTTGTTGTCCCGGTGTGTGGTGTGTGCCTGGTTTCAGGCCTATCCAAAGATCGGAAATAATGAGCTCTGAGCTCGCTCCGTACGTCTGGCTGTCTCGTCAGAGACTGCAGCAGATCAAACAGTGAACACACACACACACACACACCGCGTAGTGTAGTGGTTACTCACGATCGAGAGGGCCGGGTTCGAGTTCCGGGAAGCGGCGAGGCAAATGGGCAAGCCTCTTAATATGTGGCCCCTGTTCACCTAGCAGTAAATAGGTACGGGATGTAACTCGAGGGGTTGTGGCCTCGCTGTCCCGGTGTGTGGTGTGCTGTGGTCTCAGTCCTACCCGAAGATCGGTCTATGAGCTCTGAGCTCGCTCCGTAATGGGGAAGCCTGGCTGGGTGACCAGCAGGCGACCGAGGTGAATTACACACACACCAGCAGACGACCGTGGTGAATAACAGAGAGAGAGAGAGAGAGAGAGAGCCAACCAGCGTGCCATACTCACCCCGCCCCCTCTCTCTCTCTCTCTCTCTGGTAAGTAAGAGTCGCGTGTCAGTGTCTGGCATTCGAGCCAGACTTTGGAGCAACACACACCAATGCCACACGCTGTACACACACACACACACACACACACACACATATACGTACAGTGATAACGGATTGTAGGTTGTGTGTGTAATATTAATGGTTGCTGTTGTTGTTGTTGTTATAAAAATATCGTTAAAGTACTATTACTGCTACTACTACTACTACTACTACTACTACTACTACTACTACTACTACTACTACCACTACTACGTACTACTATTACTACTACTCAGGGTTTCTCAACAAGGGTTCCCCGGAACACTGGTGCTCCACAGAAGTTCCCTAAGGGTTCCGCAAGAACAAGTGAGACAAGCTGATGCAACTTTTTACTTTTTTTATTTAATTTGATACACGTAATATAATTAAACACGCACAATAGATGGTTGGTTATTAGAATATTGTAAGATGTTATTTTCCCTTTAACCAGTTATTCAAATATTTACATTATGATGTTTGTCACGTGAAATGCGATGAAGATAAAATGAGAAACATGTCCATGGTATATAATTGTGTTTTTGCGCGGGGTTCCTTCAGACATGCCATTTATTTTAAGGGTTACGCAATGGTAAAAAGGTCGAGAAACGCTGCCTACTACTACTACTACTACTACTACTACTACTACTACTACTACTACTACTACTACTACAATTATTGATACCGTAGTAGTAGTAGTTGTAGTAACAGTAGTAATTCTTGCTCTTGTTCTGTTGTAGAGTACTTTATATACAATTTAAAATTCTCTCTCTCTCTCTCTCTCTCTCTCTCTCTCTCTCTCTCTCTCTCTCTCATCCTTGTGGTAATGTCCTTGCGAGTCAGTCAAAAGGATCTGCCTTCGCGCCCCGCTTGGGAGTAACTTTTTTTTTTTTTTATGGAACGTAGAGGAGCGAGTGACCTTGGGGGAGATCAGGGGGGAGGTAAGGGAAGGGGGGGAAGGATGTTCAGACCCCCCCTCCCCTCCTTATCCTTCTCCCGTAGATTAGAGTGTAGAGGGGTGTTTAAATGTTACCGTGATTTTAAAAGGTTGTTGTTGTTGTTGTTGTCTTGTCTTGAATTCTTTTTTTATAATTTTCTTCTCTTCGTCTTCTTTTCATTTTTTTCCTTTGTTATTGTTGTTTTCTTATTCTCTCTCTCTCTCTCTCTCTCTCTCTCTCTCTCTCTCTCTCTCTCTCTCTCTCTCTCTCTCTCTCTCATATCCAAAGAAGCAGATCACAGGAGGGAGGGAGGGACGGAGGGAAGGGAAGGGAAGATAGGCAAGGTTAAGTAGGGAAGATGAAGAGGAGGAGGAGGAGGAG
>NC_059288.1:8743043-8753043 GCF_017591435.1 Portunus trituberculatus
AAAAAGAAAAAAAAACAATGGAAAAAGACAAAGAAATAAAAATAAAATCAAATAAATAACTAGAAAAGGAAAAAAGAAGGAAAAACGAAAAATGTTAAAAAGAAAACAAAAAACAATGAAAAATAGACAAAAACTGAAAAATAAAGAAAATAAACTAAATAAAGAAAAAAAATAGAAAAATAAAGAAAAATGAATATAAAAAGAAAAAATACAAAAAACAAATAAATAAAAATAAAATGAAAAAATTACAAAAATAAAGAAAAAAAATAGAAAAATAAACAAAATGAATATAGAAAATAAATAAATAAAATAAATAAATAGAAAAAAATGAAAATAAAAAAATGAAAATGAAAATTAAGAAAAAATAGAAAAATTAAACAAAAGAAATAAATGAAAAAAATAAAAAGAAAAAAATGAAAATAAAACGAAAAAACAAAGACAAAAAACAAAGGAAAAAAAAAAGCAACAAAGAGAGTGTTATTGAAAATCAGGTGGGGGGAAGGGATAGGCAGGGGGTGATGGGGAGGGTGGGTGACGGGGGTGGGGGCAGGTGGAGGGTGGGCAGGTGAAGGTGAGGGGAAGGTGGCTGGTGGGTGGGTGGGTTAAGTGGAGGAGGTGACGGGGGCAGGTAGGGGGATGTGAAGGGAGGGGCAGGCGTTGGCGGGGGCGTTAGAAGGGAAGGTCAGGTGGCACGCTTTCCGGGTGAGAGAGAGAGAGAGAGAGAGAGAGAGAGAGAGAGAGAGAGAGAGATTATAAGGGAGAAAATAGGATATAGAAAGAGAATGAGAGAGAGAGAGAGAGAGAGAGAGAGAGAGAGAGAGAGAGAGAGAGAAGCTGTGGAGTAAGAGAGAGAGAGAGAGAGAGAGAGAGAGAGAGAGAGAGAGAGAGAGAGAGAGAGAGAGAGAGAGAGAGAGAGAGAGAGAGAGAGAGAGAACGTAATGTATAATGATCGTGGCATTGACAACGCGCACACACACACACACACACACACACACACACACACACACACACACACACACACACACACACACACACACACACACACTTCTTTATTCATCTCATTTCTAATTATAACCATCATTAACAACAACAACAACAACAACAACAACAACAACAACAACAACAACAACAACAACAGTATCAAGATGACAATGTTCTTAACTATAATATGGAAAATGTAAACAAATAATCCATTAAGAGAGAGAGAGAGAGAGAGAGAGAGAGAGAGAGAGAGAGAGAGAGAGATTAACTAAATAAAATTGGTAGAGAAAAATAATTCTCTCTCTCTCTCTCTCTCTCTCTCTCTCTCTCTCTCTCTCTCTCTTTCAACATCCCATCTTCCTCACTGTAGAGAGAGGAGGAATGAACGAGACTGAGGAAGATGGAATGGTGAGAGAGAGAGAGAGAGAGACAGACAGACAGACAGACAGACAGACAGACAGACAGACAGACAGACAGACAGACAGACAGACAGACAGACACAGAGAGAGAGAAAGAAAGGTGAGAGTTGATAAGAGAGAGAGAGAGAGAGAGAGAGAGAGAGAGAGAGAGAGAGAGAGAGAGAGAGAGAGAGAGAGAGAGAGAGAGTGACGTAAGGAACAGTACCTTAATAGGGCAGGTGTGCGGCACTTACCTGACCGTTAGGTGGGCGGGTGGGTGGGCTGGGCTGGGCTGACTCCCTGCTGGTGTCCTTTAGCTGATGATGATGATGATGATGTTTTGCTAGTTTTCCAACGGTATCACTATATTGTGTTGGCCTTTCTTGTACCTATTTATTATATTTTCATTTATTTGAGTGTTTATTTTGTTTTTCTTTAACTGATGATGATAATGATGTTTTTTTCTATTTATTTATTTATTTATTTATTTATTTTCCGGATTTATTTTGTTTTCATAATTGTTGTTGTTTGGAGTTTGTCGCGTCTCTTGGCTGATGATGATGATGATGATGATTTTCTTTCCCTTTTTCAACGGTACCACTATGTCATTATTATTTATTCATTTATTTTATTTGTTTATTTATTGTGTGTGTGTTTATTTGCATTTATTGATTGACTGCATTATTTTTCATTCAGTCGTCTTTATCCAGCGCGTTCTTTCATATTCCCTTTATTTATTTCTTTATTAATTAGTCCTGTTTTATCACCTTTATCATTCTCTCATCCTTTTCCTCACATTTCACTTTCTTTTTTTAGTTTATTTTTCTTTTTTCCTTTATTTACGCTCACTCTCCCCACGTGACACACTTCCCGTTTTCTTTGGTCACGTTCCCACATGCACTGCAACGCCAAGACATTTATCGATTCACTGTGTGTCTGTTTGTGGAGATCCAGACACACCACGCTGTTTCATTCAGCCTTGAAGACGTCACACATACACTGCTGTCCATTTAAACACACACACACACACACACACACACACACACACACACACACACACACACACACACACTATAAGAAAGCTAAATGTAAATCTTTAAATGGAGAAACGAATGATTTGATATGCTTCTCTCTCTCTCTCTCTCTCTCTCTCTCTCTCTCTCTCTCTCTCTCTCTCTCTCTCTCTCTCTCTCTAAGCAAGATTCCTTTGTTTTTGATTTTTTTAATAAGTTAGTAGCGAAAAAAAAAATCTATTAAGACAACACACGGCATTAGTTTATTAACCCCTTCAGCACTGGAACGCAATTTTATCATGAGTTTTGGTGTGATTAGATGGTTTTATTGACATTAGGAAGAGTCTATGGAGGCCAGAAGATTCAGTGGCCACAGTCTTCACTATTGTAATCCCCAACACGTAAGTTTCTGAAGCTGTATAAAATCACCAAATAGTCACCAGAATGAATATGGAAACGCGTCACGGTACTGAAGGGGTTAAGTCACCATAACATTAATCACTGGGGCATGACAGTAACACACACACACACACACACACACTTCCTTTCTCTTTCCTATCATCTCCTCCAGCAAACAGATACATTACACCACCACGAACAACAACAACAATAACACCACGCAACACCACTCAACACAGCAACACAGCGTAACCACCACCACCACGGCAGCAGCAATAACAACACGGTAACACTGCACGCAACACTGAGAGAGAGAGAGAGAGAGAGAGAGAGAGAGAGAGAGAGAGAGAGAGAGAGAGAGAGAGAGAGAGAGAGAGCGCACGTGCTTCTACCTCGGTCTCTCAAGCCAGACTGACACACAAGTCAAAACACAGACACACACACACACACACACACACACACACACACACACACAAGGTTCACGGGCGTTCACAGCTGAGCCCTGATTACAGGAGAGAGAGAGAGAGAGAGAGAGAGAGAGAGAGAGAGAGAGAGAGAGAGAGAGAGGGGACAGGAAGAGGGGTTTAAAGGTGAGAGAGAGAGAGAGAGAGAGAGAGAGAGAGAGAGAGAGAGAGAGAGAGAGAGAGAGAGAGAGAGTCCGTAAAACAATGAAAAGAGAGGTTGAAGGTCAGAGAGAGAGATAGATAGATAGATAGAGAGAGAGAGAGAGAGAGAGAGAGAGAGAGAGAGAGAGGTAAATTGTGTTATTATATCACTATTAACCTTAATAGTAATTAGAGTAACGCAACAGAGAGAGAGAGAGAGAGAGAGAGAGAGAGAGAGAGAGAGAGACTGTGGGGAAGAGGGAGGAAGAGGAAATAAGGGGGAATATAATGATGCTTTTTATAACGCTATCTTGCCCCACGTGAGAGAGAGAGAGAGAGAGAGAGAGAGAGAGAGAGAGAGGAGGAAAGAGAAGCTTTATCGATTGGTGACTTTTCTTTACTTTTTACGGGATAACATGTGAAAAGTGTGTGTGTGCGTGTGTAATGAATGGTGGGTCAGTCGTCTTGAGAGAGAGAGAGAGAGAGAGAGAGAGAGAGAGAGAGAGAGAGAGAGAGAGAGAGCAATATTTCTAACTACTACTACACTGGTACTAACACCACTACTAGAGAGAGGCCCAGTGAAAGCCGTGGAGGTGATAATGCCGTCAGTAAATTAGCTACAGTGAAGGCGGTGGACATGTTATTGTGAGGGAACACGAGACTCATGAATCACATCACATTTTCTGTTGCGTCCTCTCGAAATAACCCGTCTGTTGTAATGAGTGGTGAAAAAAAACACAGGAGGCGACACTGTTTTGCTTCATTTGTTGCACCAAGCTCAACTTATTAATTAATTCTTGAAGATCACTGGATCTTTTTTTTCCACACCAGCTTTGAAGTAAAAGCCTTATAGGCCCGTTTTTTTTTTTTTTTTTTTTTTTTTTTTTTTTAGAGGTGTCCCCTTTAGGCCTAGGTAAATAATCACTCCTGTGTTGAGTGTCAGCAGGAGGCCTTATTCAGAATCACTCTCCAATTGTGAAGTGTCTTCTGCGTTGATCACAGGTGCGTCTGTAACATGATCTACTGACAGATTAAGGTTTGCATCATTTTCTTACAGTTAGACTGTGTCACTACATTCACTCAGTGTGCTGGCCGCTGGTGTAACTTGCTCCAGGCACGGTGTGACGAGAATCTTCAGATCTACCAACTTAGTTACTTACATCAGTGATGATCTCTTCTAGTGCAGGTTTAGCACAATACTATAAAAAGACAACCCCGTGGCTGAGTGGCACACAGAGATACCACTGACTGTCTTGCCTAGGCTTTGAGATCGAACTCTCATCACTTGGCCATCGCTCGCCACCTGCGTCAGTGCTATACCGCCTCACCCACGCGGCTGTGCACTAACCAGACTGGCGTTAGACTTGTTATACGAGTATGTACGGATGTACGTATTGGAACGCTCAAGGTTTTTTTTTTTTTTTTTTCTTTTCGGGAAATCCTGATAACGTACATTCGTTTTACTTTGTTACTTCATAGATTGAATATTGAACAATAATTGATTTCCTCCACTTTGCATTCTCTCTCTCTCTCTCTCTCTCTCTCTCTCTCTCTCTCTCTCTCTCTCTCTCTCTGCTAATCTTAATAATTTCTCTCATTTCATGTTGATATTAACTTACCACCACTACTACTACCACTACTACTACTACTGCTACTGCTACTGCTACTGCTACTGCTACTGCTACTACTACTACTACTACTACCACACACACCTATGTCATCATTACAACACATTTCTCTCTCCCTCTCCCTGTCTCTCGTCATCTTCCACCCCCCCCCCAGCCCTTAGGCGCCACCCGGCACATGCACCCCGTATGATTGCAACGCGGTAACTGAGCTAAAAGGAGAAGACAGGAGAGAGTTTTAAAGTGATAGATAACCTGGGACCAGTGGACTGAGTGGTTGTAATACTCGTAACAATGGGAGGGATTTACTTAATACACCCTTGCCTCACTACTACTGCTACTGCTGCTACTACTACTGCTACTGCTACTGCTACTACTACTACTACTACTACTACTACTACTACTACTACTACTACTACTACCACTGCTACTACTACAACAACTACTACTACTACAATAACTACTACTACTACTACTACTACTACTACTACTACTACTACTACTACTACTTTACTACTACCACCACCACCACGACCACGACTACCACTACTACTACTACCTACTACCACTACACTACCACCACCACCACCACCACCACCACCACCACCACCACCACCACCTTCTTCTTCTTCTTCTTCTTCTTCTTCTTCTTCTTCTTCTTCTTCTTCTTCTTCTTCTTCTTCTTCTTCTTCTTCTTCTTCTTCTTCTTCTTCTTCTTCTTCTTCTTCTTCTTCTTCTTCTTCTTCTTCTTCTTCTTCTTCTTCTCTCTTCTTCTTCTTCTTCTTCTACTACTACTACTACTACTACTACCACCACCACCATCACCACCTTTGTTATCCATTGTAATTGTTCCCTTTGTTTACATTTGACCACCACCACCACCACCACCAAGCACCACCACCACCGCCCCGTGCAAAAGTTGCTCTGGGTTCATTGCTCGTCCCTACCTCCCCCCCTCCCCACCCCTCCCCCTTCAGCTTGCCCAATTTAGGAAAACACACACACACACACACACACACACACACACACACACACACACACACACACACACACACACACACACACACACACACCCTCATTCTTCTCACTTTTGGAATCGAGACAGCGAGAAGGGTCCATATGAGAGAGAGAGAGAGAGAGAGAGAGAGAGAGAGAGAGAGAGAGAGAGAGACAAAGAAAATATAGAAAGAGAAAAACAAAAACACTAAATGAAATGAAGCAAACAAGACCAGAGAAAGAGAGAGAGAGAGAGAGAGAGAGAGAGAGAGAGAGAGAGAGAGAGAGAGAGAGAGAGAGAGAGAGAGAGACCAAAAAAATAAAAAGAAAAGAGAAAACAGTAAAAAAATAAGAAAAAACTAGAAATAAACTAAAAAAAATACTAAAGTGAAACAAACCTGACGAGAGAGAGAGAGAGAGAGAGAGAGAGAGAGAGAGAGAGAGAGAGAGAGAGAGAGCGCAAATAATCGTGGGAATATTGACCAAAGTATTGAATTATAAGAAGATTTACCTGTGGAATCGAATCGTGTATACATTTCACCGGTACTGTATTGTTGTAACAGGAGAGAAATATTTAGGTGAGATTAGAAAAGTGAGTTGGTTTAATTTGATATCTGTGTGAATCTTTTATTTATTTATTATTTCTTACATGTGAATGGTGTCAGTTAAAGGTAGAGAGAGAGAGAGAGAGAGAGAGAGAGAGAGAGAGAGAGAGAGAGAGAGAGAGAGAGATTTCCTATAAAAAATAATGATAATATATTAGAAAGATTGCCAAGTCAGTCAGTGTATCAGTTCGTCTTATCTATCTTATTTTATCTTCTTATCTATCCATTTTTTTTTATATATATATCTTATTTATCTATATATCATCTGTCTATATATCTTTCTCTTCCTCTGTCTATCTATCATCTTATTCATTTATCTATCCACGTATCTATATATCTATCTTATCTACCTGTACATTTATTTATCTATACCTTTATCTACCTATCCATCTATCTGTACCCTTCACTCATTTATCCATCAGTCTAATGCATGATAAGCACATCACATCACTTCCTGCAGCCTTATAAGTTTGTGCAGTGTCCGTCACCAGCAGGGGTACCAACACAAGGCCTTGATGAGTGTTGTCCCCGCCTTGTCCCGTCCAGAAACTCTCTCACCACGACTATTTTCCAAAGCCACAGAATTGATTAGTCAGGTTCTCAAGGCTGTTTTTCCGTTAATAACCTATAAGTTTTGTTAATCTGTCACTAGAGCTGTTAAAATAATAATAAAGAAAATAAATAAAAACCGTGTGTGTGTCTCAGTGAAGCACCGAATGTTTTGAAAAATATGGTAATTTTTTTAAACGCTTTGCTCTCTCAGTACGATTATTTTCCAAAGCCACAGAGATGATTAGCTGGATTTTCAACACTGTTTCTCCGGTTAATAATCTAAAAGTCTTGTTAATATGCCACTAGAACCGTAAAAAAGAACCTTGAAAACCCGTGTGTATTGAAATAACCCTCTTCTCTCACCACGACTATTTTCCAAAGCCAGAGATGATTAGCCGGATTTTCAAGACTGTTTCTCCGGTTAATAATCTAAAAATCTTGTTAGTCTGCCACTAGAACCGTAAAAATGTCCTTGAAAACCCGTGTGTCTTCAAATACTGTTTCTTCGGTTGATAATCTAAAAATCTTGTTAATCTGCCACAAGAACACTTAAAAACACTTAAAAACCCGCGTTTCTTCAAATAACCACGACTGTTTTCCTAAGCCACAGAGATGATCAGCCGCGTTCTATAGACTATATTCCTCCACTAATAATCTAAAAATCGTGTTAATCTATCACAAGAACCTTAAAAAAAAACACTCTTAGAAACACGTAACGTCAAGTAGAATCTTTGGAAAGTATATAGTGAAGGCACGGCGCAGAGTTTGAGAATAGGGTAACTTATTTTAGCTGTAAACTGTGCGTGTGGAGACTCGATTGTTGAGTGAGGAGATGTATAGGTGGATGAGTGGATGGGTAGATAAATCAGTAGGTAGGCAGGTAAATGATTGGGGAGGTAAATGTATAGATAGATAGGCACATGTAATAGGTAAGTGGATAGATAGATAAATAGATGAATGGACGGTAGATTAGCGATTTTATAAGCTACAAATTTAGAAGCACGCACATCATCTTAGACAAATAACAATAAAACTCGCTATATAACATTCACGTCCTGTGCTGTGTGAGGTAGTGCTTTGTGGGGCAATTCTGTGTGAGACAGTGCTGTGTGAGGCAATGCTGTGTGAGGCAGTGCTGTGTGAGGCTGAAGCAGTACTGTGTGTCTGTGGGGGGAGGTGGCGGCAGAGTGTAACCTTTGAGTGGCAACCAGACCACTTCACAGGCCTGTCTTGAGCTGATATTCCTTTATTGATCACCCTTGCCAGTCTCTTTACTATTTTTTGACAGTGTTTAGTCTCGCTTCTTGGTCGCACATTGTCTTGCCACGAACATCAGATTTATTTCCATTTTTTACAATATAAGTGAGACCCTGGCCAAGGACAACAAAGGAAGTGAAACAAAGAGAAAGGCCCACTGAAGTGTCAGTCCATAAAGAAATGTCAAAAAGATCATGTGAAAGTCTAGAATGTCTTGAAACTTCCCTCTTGAGAGAATTCACATCACAGGAAGGAGGAAACACAAACATGGGCAGGGAGTTCCAGAGTTACCAGCAATTGAATGCATGATTTAGAGTACTGGTTAGCTCTTGCACTAGAGAGGTGGACAGAATAGTAGTAAATGATTGAGAGCACTAGTTAATTCTTGCATTAGAGAGACGAATATAATAGTGGTGAATGATTGAGAACACTAGTTAACTCTTGCATTAGATAGATGAATATAATAGTGGTGAATGATTGAGAACACTAGTTAACTCTTGCATTATATAGATGAATATAATAGTGGTGAATGATTGAAAGCACTAGTTAACTCTTGTATTACCGAGGTGGACAGAATAAGGGTGAAGGATTGAGAGTACTGGTTAACTCTTGCACTAGAGAGGTGGACAGAATAGTGGTAAATGATTGAGAGCACTAGTTAATTCTTGCATTAGATAGATGAATATAATAGTGGTGAATGATTAAGAGCACTAGTTAACTCTTGTATTACCGAGATGGACAGAATAGGGGTGAAGGATTGAAAGTGCTAGTTAACTCTTACATTACAGAGGTGGACAAAATATTGGTAAATCATTGAGAGCGCTAGTTAATTCTTGTATTAGAGAGATGGACATAGTGGGGAATGATAGAGAGCACTTGTGAACTCTTGTATCACAGAGGTGGACAGAATAGGGGTGAAGGACTGAGAGCACTGGTTAATTTTTGTATCGTGGAGGTGAACAAAATAGGAATGCATGATTGAGAGTACTGGTTAACTCTTGCATTAGAGAGGTAGACAGAATAGGGGTGAGTAATTGAGAATGCTGGATAACTCTTACATTAGAGAGTTGGAAGGAATAGAGGTTAGAAAAAGTAAAAAGTCTTGTGCAGTGAGGCCGTAGAAGATGGGAAGGCAGGATCAGAACATCATTTAGTGTGAAAATAGCGGTATAGAAGATGACACAAGATGCAGAGAGGCGCAAAATTATCAATCTTATGTAGAAAGGACAAAAAATAATGGATCTATTTTTCTATCTTATTCTTTTAACACATTTTGGAGACTCATTGAAAGCAGGTAGTGCGTTCACAATCCTTGGCGGTGGAAAGAAACTCGTTATTACCTCACTGCTGCCCTTCCTGCCTGGGTGCTCTCCTTGAGGTGGTGATGGTGGTGGTCTTGTGTTCTGCCCTACCACCCACCCACCCACCGGCCATCAAAGTGCAGGCGGATGTTGATGGATTGGATAGCTGGAAGGTCGAGTGGATGTTGGTATATACAGTCTCATATTCTTAAACATTTCTGTGCTTCACCTTCACTATATTAAAAGGCTTTATTCAAATACACACGAG
>NC_059288.1:8758043-8760543 GCF_017591435.1 Portunus trituberculatus
GTCGCACAGATGGGGCTCAACCTCAAATATGTTAGTAAGTGTCTCAAACTACTCTCCTGTTCCCCTTTCCTCTTTATTCACTGTCATTTGTGTATTTTAGTTAGTTTTATTGAAGGTTCAGATGGAGTATATCATTTAGTGATCCTTAAATCTTTCTTATATAATGGAAAGTCAACCTCAAATATGTGAGTGAGGGTCCCAAACTGCTCTCCTGTTTCTCTTTCTTCACTGTTATTTGTGTATTTTAGTTAGTTTTATTGAAGGTACAGATGGAGTACATCATTTAGTGTTCCTTAAATCAGTGTACAGTAGACTTTTATTTTTTATTATGAAAGCTGAATCTCAAATATACATGTAAACATCTCAAAACTGCTCTCCTGTTTTGTTTTCTTCAGTGTCATTCATATATTTAGTTCTGTTGAAGGTACAGGTGGATTATGTCATTTAGTGTTCCTTAAATTAGTGTTAAGTTTATCATTATGGAAGGGTGACAGTGCTGATGTTTCCCTGCCATCTCTTTGCCAGTGAACACCCACGTGCACGCTGACCACATCACCGGCACAGGGCTGCTAAAAAACTGGTGCCGTCCTGCCAGTCTCTCATTTCAAAGGTGTGTGGTGGCCTGTTTGTGTTATAGAGTTTGATCTGCTGCAGTCTCTGACGAGACAGCCAGGCGTGTCAGAGCTCATTATTTCCGATCTTGTGTGAGACCAGGCACACACCACACACCGGGACAACAAGGTCACAACTCCTCGATTTGTGTGTGTGTGTGTGTGTGAAAGGAGACACACCCAAATATCTCCACCCGGCCGGGGAATGTGGTCATGTGTGTGTGTGTGTGTGTGTGTGTGTGTGTGTGTGTGTGTGTGTGTGTGTGTTAGATTGACTGGTGTGTGTGTGTGTGTGTGTGTGTGTATTTACCTAGTTGTATTTACCTAGTTGTAGTTTTACAGGGCCTGGGCTTTATGCTCGTGTGGTCCCGTCTCCATATCTACACTTATCCAATTTTTCTTTAAAACTATGTACACTCTTTGCTGATACCACTTCCTCACTCAAACTGTTCCAAGTCTCAACACATCTTTGCGGAAACTAAATTTTTAACATCTCTCAGACATCGTCCCTTCCTTAGTTTCTTACTATGCGATCTTGTGCTTCTAAAGTCATATTCTTCTCTCAGGATCAGTTTCTCATTATCCACTTCATCCATTCCGTTAATCAATTTATAAACTTGTATCAGATCCCTCTCTCTTCTCTGCTCCAAGGTTGGTAGATCCATTGCCTTTAGTCTCTCCTCATATGCCATCCCTTTAAATTCTGGAACCATTCTTGTAGCCATTTTTGTAGTCTCTCTAATTTTCTTATGTGTTTCTTTTATGGGGAGTCCACACAACTCCTGCATATTCCAATCTAGGTCTTATTTTAGTACTTATCAATTTCTTCATCATTTCCTTGTCCATATAGTGAAATGCTACTCCAATATTCCTTAGCAAATTATCGTCTCTCTGAAAATTCTATCAATATGGCTAACCGGTTGATTATTTTCTTCCATTGTCACTCCCAAGTCCTTTTCCTTTTTACTTTTTCTAGTTCTACTCCATCTCCCATCTTATAGATTCCCACTGGTCGTCTTTCACTTTTTCCCATTTCCATGACATGGCTTTTGTCCACATTGAATTCCATCTCCCATTTTTTGCTCCATTTCCAGATCTTGTTTAAGTCTTCCTGTAGTATTTCACAATCCTCTTTTTGTTTAATGACTCTGCACAGTTTCGCATCGTCCATAAACAGATTTATGTAGCTGTTCACTCCCTCTGGCATGTCATTTATATATACGAGAAAAAGTATTGGTGCCAATACTGACCCCGTGGCACTCCGCTGTCTACTGTTCTCCACTTGGACTTCATATCTTTAACTATCGTCCTTATTTCTCTCCCTTAAGTAATTCTTCATCCATCTCAATGTGCTTCCTTTTAAGCCACCCTTCTCCTCTAACTTCCATAGTAATCTTTCATGTGGCACTTTATCAAAAGCCTTTTTTAGATCTAAATAAATACAGTCAACCCTTCCCTCTCTCTCTTGTACTTTATCAACTATTCTAGAGTAGAAACTCAATAAATTTGTCACACATGACCGACCTTTTCTAAAACCAAATTGTGTGTGTGTTTGTGTGTGTGTGTGTGTGTGTGTGTGTGTGTGTGTGTGTGTGTGTGTGTGTGTGACCTTTTGACTTGGGTTTTTCTTGTTTCTCTATTCCCATTTTTTCTTCCTCATTTTCTTTCCTTGTTTTCTTTTTGTTTTATTTTTTTATCCATCTTGATGTAGTGCAGGAATACTACATGTGTGTTTGACCCCTACAGGTGTCCGGGGCAATAGCTGATGTGCACGTCGACCACGGGGACCTGGTGAAGTTTGGGGAGCAGGAATTGGAGGTGCGACAGACCCCGGGACACACTAATGGTCAGTCCTAACAGTGCCTCAGTGTGACCCATCCTTCCTTCAC
>NC_059288.1:8765543-8800543 GCF_017591435.1 Portunus trituberculatus
CAAGCTCACGTGAACTCCATGTGTGGTATCAACAACATCCAAGAACGACAACATCACAGAATGTTTACCTGACCTGGACTATATATATCAGCTGGCCTGGGTCTGGCCTGGGTCATTAACGGTTTCCTTTTGACCTTCCTGCCCTTCCTAATCTCTTTTGTAGCTGGGTACGGTCACACACAGCGTACTGGCAAACTATCATACATCCTTATTTCTTTATTCCTTGTTTCTTCATATTTCTCATATTTCAATTATGATGTGGGCATCTGACACTACTACAGTACCCCCTCCCTGCCTTTCACAGATGTCTCCCTGCCCGCCAACAAGGTGTGTGGCCTGTACAACCTTCCTGATGACTTGGCAGAGAAGCTGAAGGATGAATAGAAGTGATGGCAGTGGCAGCGGTGTTGGTGTTGGCTGTGGTAGTGGTGGTGGTGGTGGAGCTGTGCCTTGGCAACGTTAAGCTGCTACTACACAGGACATAAGAAATAAAGGATTGTATTCTCAAACGCTTCTACTCCACACCTCTGCTACTTTCTAAAGGCTCGAGTTGAAGTGACACCAGGTTTTTGAGTGTGATTTTTTATTGCTTTGGTGAGAGATTAGCAAGATTTCTGCATCATTTAGCAGAAGAGACACACTTGAGAACTTGGTTAATCATCTCTGGCCTTTTTTATAAACAATTTCTGATTCCTTGAGCAAAAGCTATGAAAAACTACTCTTCCAAAAAAAAAAAAAAAAAAAAAAATGGTAAGAAAAAGAGCAGAGCACCTTATTTTGCAATGATTTCTCTTAAAAGTAAAGAAGCTTACTTATGAATAAAAATGTGGAAACTGAACTCACTCTCTTCAGATATGCACTTGAGATAATCACTGAATGGGAACAGCATACAGCAGTGCCTCCCAAGCTTTTCTTGAGTGAGCACCACTTGGAGGTGTGGTACAGTCACTGTATACCACCTGACTCCAGAAACACTCAACTCCAGCAAATATCAAATTATTCACAAGTAGAACACACAAATTAACTAACAACAAGGAACACAACTCAGTAGTATTACATTGTTTCTTTTCCACCAGCTGATCGATTCCTGATTATCTTGTGTAAGGCAATGATAATTTTTCTGTGAGATGGATTAATTTAATTTAACTAAAAATTGCATATGATCCTGAAAGTGCTCATGTACCACTTGGAATCACTGGAACCACTAGCTTATAGAAACAGTCACTCTGATATCATCCCTAGCTGTGTTGGTGGGAAGTGTTGGCTCAAGGGAACATGTTCTGTGTAGTAGTGGTTGTATGGCACCTGTGATAATATTGTGATGCCTAGAGGCTGCTATGGGCTGGTTTGTTTAGCATGATGATTACAACACTGATGTCTTGCCTCCCAATTTGTGGTGCTGAGAGTAATGATATATCTGTGTGTGTGTGGTTTTGACATCTAGTAAGAAGAAATGAGAACCCATGACAGCCTTAAAAATCTGCTGAGTGTTGATGATCAAGGGAATGACAAGAGAATTGGAGTGAGAATAGAGAGTCAAAACAACAGCTAAGTGATGGTACAAATGAAACAGCGAGAGAATAACCATATATTGGCCTATCCCTGAACACTAGAATGGAGAAAGAAAAGAAGAAATGTGTTTTTATTTCAAAGTAAGCAATCCAGAGAGAGAGAGAGAGAGAGAGAGAGAGAGAGAGAGAGAGAGGTTCCATACTCGGATAAGTGTTGAAATGAGGGAGTGCAGGTGAAGATGTGTGTGAAGGTGCCGTGAAGGTTTCTATGGGAGTGTAAGGTGAATGTGTTGTGTTGCCATGTTAGCATCACAGCCACAGCAGGTGATGGGAGAATGAGTCATCACAAAGATGTTACTGTGATTTTAATGTGTTGATATTTTTGCAAAGAATAATTTTAATCACAAAATAGTAAGTATATTTTAGTATATCCAGTGTTGTTGTGAAGTAATTGGTGATGGGTGTAATGTATTTTCATGCACAAACACAATTCTTGCATTACATGTATAGAAGTGGATTGAACAAAAAATACACAACTGAATAATGCAACACATGAATGTTTTATTGGCCTGCTGAGAAGTAACAACCCTTGACTCAGTGTGCCACAGCAGTAGCAGCGGCAGCCTGTGTAATTCACCACCACAGTTGTCTGCTGATCACCCAACCAGCTTCCCCATTACGGATCGAGTTCAGAGCTCATAGACCGATCTTCAGGTATAACTGAGACCACAACACACTCCACACACTGGTAATAATATAACGTGTCATTATTATTATTATTTTATTTATTTGTTTATTTTTATTTTGCCATCACTAGAATGGGTATTAGGTCATTTTTCATTGATTTATTTATTCTTAACTGGATCTTCTGGGATTCCAGAGCTGAAGACCTCTTCATTATTCCAGGGATGATAAAGAATTTTTCTTAAGATTTAAACTTTCTTGGATTTCTATAAACAATTATTTATTTATAAACAATTATTTATTTATTTTCATTTTTTTTTATTAACATTATATACACACTCAGGTTCTCATACACGCTTCATTCACACAGGGATCCTACTCCTATCTCAAAACTATT
This sequence comes from Portunus trituberculatus, assembly GCF_017591435.1. Classification (NCBI taxonomy): domain Eukaryota; kingdom Metazoa; phylum Arthropoda; class Malacostraca; order Decapoda; family Portunidae; genus Portunus; species Portunus trituberculatus. The sequence continues at coordinate 8,768,136 of NC_059288.1, forward strand.
ATCCTTTGTCAGGGCATGGGGGAGGGAGGGATAACTCACAACCACTCAGGGTGGCTACGTATCATTACGCATTGCACATATACATGAAGAGGGGAAAACATTCACATCACATCACGCAAGACTGAAATCATACACTTTCATAATTTCATTTGCATACATATTATTGTTGAAATATTTACAGTGCAAAATAAATATATACACATAAATCACAACTCTGATTAAATTGGCCTTAGTCAGGTAAATCATCAGCCTATCGATAGAAATAAAGAATGAGAGAAATTAAATAGTCTGCCTTTTAAGCACCTCGTTTCTTGTCCCGCTGGAGCTGCCAACACTCGCTGTACAACTAGATACAATTTGATATATACTGCTTTGATTAATAATCAAAGCTGGACACGATAACGAAGAGAAAGATGTCACAATAACCAGTAAATCATTATGTGATATTTTTACAAGTATAGTATCTCATTGATAATAGATTTAGTAATAGATAGTTATCATAATATTATACATACGTAGTCCCTTCACAGACATATCTTCTGCTACTGGTTAAAACAACAGTAGTGGTCTTTTGGTGGCGCCGTGGCGGTGGTGGTAACAGTGGTGGTGGCGGTGGGCTATACTGACCCATACACACCCACACACAGCCACAAATACTAAAATAAACACTCTTGTATACCGAAAACACTCATAAACATACTCAAAACCACCCCACACACATCCAGAACATGTCTACACACACACACAAAGTGAAGTGAAGTGAAGTGTTGCTATTTTACCCACAGTTTTCAAGCAGCACCAAGCACCAGTTAAGCACCAGCACCAAGCGCGGACAAGCAGTATAAGTTTTCGCCACAGCTCTCCACACTGCCTTATCTTCATCAATTAAGGGTATTTTTAAGGCTATTCACTTATTTTTAGGGTTCCTTTACATATGATAGTGAAATGAGTACGCAAATATTAAAAGGTGATAGGTATAACGACTATTAAAAAGAGCAAATCGTCAGTATTAACAGATGATATTTGCTTTCTTCACTTACCGTAAGCCAAACATGTGTCAGAATGCAGCCACCAGTCTATTATTTCATATCCCATAGTCAAAAGATACCTATATATGGCTTAATTATAGCTTGATGAGATGATAAAGACAACATATGGAGGTCCGCCACCGCTGTTCCCGGTGTTGCCTCCGGGCCGCCTCCTCCCGCAGCCCCCCAGCCATAAGCCTCGGCAGCCTGCGGGGTCAAATACTTTTTCAAATATTTCCTAATGGCAATATATCGCTTGCACGATATGTTTTTATGGTTTCTATAAATGTTTCGTTGTGTTTAAAGTGTTTTCCCAGCCTGTATTTGGTAAATATGTAGAGTTTAGTGGTGTTTTATGGCGTTTGTTAAAGGCTTTTAACGGTCAAAATTTCAATTTCTCATTTTGGGCTTTTTTTTATTTGAAGCTATAAGTGGGCCTTTATGGTATCAAAGAATCGTCTATGCTCTTTTAAGTGTGAAATTAATTTATTGAGTGCAATATATGGACTTTGAAATGGTGTTTGGTGCTGTTGAACAAAAGTCTTATTTTTCTTTATTTTATTTGCTCACGTTTCTGCTTCTCGGTCTAACTCGCTGTAGAATGCCTTAAAAGATAGCTCAGACTCCGTGAAATGTGGTAAAATACTCGCCAAGTGAAAATGGCTTGACTTTCCAGGACGTTTTAGGAAAGTTATTGTTGAAAATGTTTTATACTTTTAACGTAATTAATTTAGACATTTTTAAAAACTAGTTGAGCTGGAGATATTTTGATATTTTGAAAATTAGTTTAAATATTTATCACGTCATAAAATGTCATGCATTCGGCCGTGGCTTCGTTTTTCTAAAAGTCATTTTTAAATCAAATTATTTACGTAATTTAGCCGAGTCACCCCGTTCCCGTTCTCTCTGATGACCACAGCCCAGGTGGTGACTCATCATAGCCCCAGGCTGGCGCCTCTTTTCCAACACCCCAGTTCGTCAATATTTTGCCTAATATCTAGTGATTTCTACGTGTTTTCGTGTGTTTCTAGGTTCAGGTGTGTAGATATTGGTAGCAGAAGGAGGAAGAAAGGAGAAATAAAGGAGGATAAGGAGGAAGGAAGGAGAAAGGGAGGAGGAAGAGGAGGAGCAGCCAAGCCACAATACTTAAGTCACCCTCCATTTCCTCAATATTTTGTCTAATATCTAGTGTTTTGACGTGTTTCTAGGCTCAGGCGTGTAAATGGAAGCAATAGAAGGAAGAAGAAGGAGAAACAAGGGAGGAGGATGAAGAAGAAATGAGAAATAGAAGCGGAATAGGAGAAGGAGCCAAGGTGTAATATTTAGGTAAGTGTCCCTTTTAATCTTAACGTTCTTTATAATGTATACTGTTGGTTTTGGGATATATTTGAGATGTTTCAAGTGTATTCAGTAGTGTTGCAGGGGTGTTATGAATATGTTTTCAGTGCATGTTGTGTGTTTTCAGTGTGTTTTAAGGCCTTTGAGGTATATTTTACGTACCTTGAGTATGTGGATTGAGATGTGTTTCAGTATTTGCATGTTTTGAGTGTGTTTTAGGAGCATTTTTAGGGGTTGTGTGGTGTTTTGAGTGTGTTCTGGGTTAATTTTGAGTGTTTTAAGCTGTGTGGGTGTGTGTTAGGAGTCTTTTGGATGTGTGTGGGGGTGATTTGGATATATACAGTATTGGGTGTTTCTAGTGAGTTTTAGGTAATTGGTGCATTTTAAGGTGTTGCATGGTGTTTTGAGTGTGTTTTATGTTAGTTTTGAGTGTTTTAAATGGTTTGTGTGTGTGAGGGTGATTTTGGCGTACAGTGGTGTTTTTAGAGAGAATTGTGTGTGTTTGGTGCCTTTTGAGGGTTGCTTGGTTTTATGAGTGTGTTTTGTGTTAGATTTGAGTGTTGTAATTGGTTTGTGTGTGTGTATGTGGGTGGTTCGGTGTGATATTGGCGTATCTTGGGTGTTTCTAGTGATTTTAGGTATATTTGGAAACATTTTGAGATGTTGCGTGGTGTTTTGAGTTAGTTTGGAGTGTTGGTTTGGGGGTGCACCAATATATATATATATATATATATATATATATATATATATATATATATATATATATATATATATATATATATAATACCTATGCTGTGACGTCATAGGATATTTACCAATCAGAGCACAAATAAATGATGGTGATAATGGCAACCCTAAATCGGTGTCTGCTATTGGCCAATAACCAGTATGAACGAACATTTTATATATTATTCGTGCAATTTCTTTGAATAATGGATACAAGCGTGCCTGCAGTACACATGATTGTATTATACTCTATATATACTTTGTTCATCTGTAGATACCATAACATTTGCAAGGATTCCTAAATAATATTAATGATAACATTTTTTTTTTTTATAAATAAGCACTATTTAGTATAGTATTTGTGATTTGTAACTCATGCGTATCTACCATCTGTATTCATGTGGAACCGGTTCCTGCTCAGTTGTACGTGACACATACCCGTCAGTCCAACATACAACAATCTTCAATGACGGATGATGCTCTTAACCTTTGGCAACTGTGTAGTTCTTTTCCCCTCTTTTGTTGCTGTTGGCCACTGCCCATCTATCTTACATAAAAGGAAACGAAAGAAAATATATGGCCAATAAGTCATACTCTTCTTTGTTCCTGATGTTCTAGTAAGTAGTGTGGCCAGAACACCATACTAGACCCGGGGAGAGGCGACACTGGTCACGCTGCTCAGTGCCCGACGCTCGTCTCGTGACAGTTGTGGCCAATGCTTTCTGCAGGGCCCACATATATCTCTGGGCTTGGCTTTCTGTTTTGTTCTGTGTTCTGTGTGGGCGGCGTACGGTTGAAAGTGAGGTGAAGACAAGACTATCTGAGTGAGTTGGTGCAAATGTTGTGAGGTCAAGGTGGCCTCGGTTTATCTTACGTCAATCATGAGTTTTATGAATATGATTAGGTAGGTAGTAAGTTTGTTGTTAAGACACAACCTTAACCTTATTATTAGTCTACCCAAGAAACCAATGACAAAAAACAATCTATTAAGTTTTCTTTAGTTATCTGGTATAAGGGAGACTAATGCTTTCTGCAATTTGGTCATATTTGTAAAACAAATATAGCGATGACTTCAAATGATTTCTTTCAATATTATTATTAGATAAATTATTGTAGTTTTAAAATCACTAGGAAAAAATACATCGGTACCATTTTGAGAGTTAAATGAAAGAAAAAAATGCTCCCTTTGTTTCTTCAAAGTAAGCGTTCCAGCAATAATTTCAACTACGCTTATTAATATAATTACCTAAAAAAACTAATGAAGAGTCCACTAGAATTATGAAGGCAGACATAACATTTATAAGAGAACGTGTTGGCACTGAGAAGAACCATCGCACCAGTCTGTTGTTTCGGGGAGGTTGGCGAGCCTGTCTTTCCCTCCTGATCGGCGGCCCCGGTAGGTCACTGCCTCAATGATTTTTCTGTGTGTGAACGTGTGGAAGCCGCTGTTGGTGATGGGCGGCCCGGGGAAGCTTGGGTAGGGTGTGGCGGGTGTGTGAGGGGCGTGAGGGCGGTGAGAGGAGTGTGTGGAGGGCTGTGGCAGAGTGTGTGGAGGGAGGCCATGTGGTGCGCGGCGTGGTGGTGGTGGTGGTGGTGTTTGGGTATAGACTGATGGACCACTGACCCGCCACACACGTGCTAACTGGAGCCACGTGCAGGATACCTAGTCTTTATTTACCCTGTTTGGATTAAGAGTATTGCCCAGAACTGTATATTTCACTAGTGTCTGCCATCCCTGCCTTGTGTTTACCTGGCGGGGGAAGCAGCGCCTGGCCACCTGTGTTCCTGGCCCTCGCTCGCCTTGTACCTCCTATTAGGTAAACAGCACAGTAACACCACGACTTATACTTGTGACGGCTGTGGTGTAGTGTGTTCGGTAAATACAGGAAGTGTGTGTTTTCAGTATGTTTCGTCTGCTTGCCTCGTGTCTGGTACTCGGTAGATAGCACATTAGCACCACTGCCTATATTCATGACGGCTGTGGTATAGTGTGATCGGTAAATATAAGATTTTTTATATTTTTTATAGTAGGTCTTTCAATATAGGAAGTGTGTGGACATGTTTCAGTACGTTTCTTTTGCCCGCCTCATACCTCGTACTCCATAAACAAAACATATTACCTGCCAGCTATTTTTGTGACTGCTGTGGTGTGTGGTGTAGTGTGCTCGTTCAATATAGGAAGTGTGTGTGTTTTTCAGTATGCTTCATCTGCTTACCTCATGTCTGGTGCTCGATAAACAGAACACAATAACACTATCAGCTATATTTGTGACGGCTGTGATGTAGTATGGTCATTCAGTAAAGGGAGTGGGTAAATTTGCAGTTTCAACCAATATACCCTATCTTTTATTCCTACCTATATTTTTGACGGCTGTGGTGTAGTGTGCTTGTTCAATACAAGAAGTGGGTAAATTTACAGTTTCAACCAATATACCCTATCATATATTTCTTTTTCCCTATGTCTAAGAAGCTTGGGGACCTGGGAAATCTAACCTAACTTAACCTTCCCTATGTGTAACAAGCTTGGGAACCTCCTGGGAAACTTAACCTAACCTAACCTTCCCTTTCCTATGTGTAACAAGCTTAGGGACTGCATGGGAAACCTGATCTAACCTTCCCTTCCCTTCCCTATTTGGGACCGCCTGGGAAACCTAACTTAACCTAACCTTTCCTTTCCTTTCCTTTCCTTTCCTATGTCTAACAAGCTTGGGGACCGCCTGGGAAACCTAACCTAACCTTGTCTGTGTTTAAAGCTTGGGGACCTCCTGGGAAACTACTACTTCTTGTGACCTTTTATGCTTTGTACCTCTTCATAGGTCCTGTTCCCTCCAGTGTTCCAACCTTCTTATTAATTTCCGATAGGGTAAAACGGTGTTAAAAATGGTGGTCGAAGTGTGGTGTAGACCGTGAGAATGTGTAGAGTTTCGTGTGGTGGATTGGCTCACACTGCAATGATTCCCAGGAAGTGTTTTTTTTTTTAATTGTTTCATCTGCCTGTCTCAGATTATATTCTTAATCCCTTCAGTACCATGATGCATTTCCATATTCATTCTGGTTATTATTTGGTGATTTTATACAGCTTCAGAAACTCACGTGGGGGATTTGAATAGTGGAGACTGGCTGTTAATCTTCTGATCGTCATAGACCTGTCCTAATGTCAATAGAATGTTCTTATCATACATAAATCTCAAAGTATAAATGTGTCCCAGTACTGAAGGGGTTAAGCAGTACATCATTACCATTATTAGGTGTATTGTGACAGCTGTGGATTAGTTAATTAGGCTAATCAGCACAAATCATAACAACAACGCTGCTCATGCCTCACCCTGTACTTTGTGCTGCTATAACATTTGCAATTGCTGTTATTGATGAAAAGGAAGCAGCAGCAGCAGAGATGAAGTGAGAGGTGGGTGATGGCAGCTTTGGAGTCGGGGTGGTTGCTATGAGTGCAAACTGTTGACATGTATATATATTTTATCTTTATAAATTGATGAAATATTATTTTATATTCCAATATGAAAAATTTGTGCATTCCTTTTACTTTAAATAACAGGTTTTTATTACATGTTTTACATCCTAATAGAAAATAAACATATGTAATAAGAACCTGTTATTTAAAGTAAGAATATGTATAAATTTTTCATGTTGGAATATAAAAATATTTAATCAATTTATAAAGATAAAATATATACACATGTCAACAGTATGCATTCATGGCAACCACCCAACTCCATAGCTGCCATCACACACATCTCACTTCGTCTCCTGCTGCTGCTGCTTCCTTTTCGTCAATAACAGCAATTCCAAGTGTCATAGCAGCACGAAGCACAGAGTGAGGTATGAGCAGCGTGTTTCTGTTATGGTTAGTGTTATAGTCCTGCTCGTCTAAGAATGTGGATTGGGTGCGGCCCCCATGGGAAATAGCGGGAGGACAGCGCTGCCATACCTTTAATCCCTCGTTGGCTACCCCCCCTCTCTCCCTCTTCCTCCCTCTCTCTTACCCCTCCCTCTTCCTCCCCCTCTCTTTCTTCCTGGTCAAGGACACCGCAGCTGACCTCCCATCACCTGTATGGATGGCGGGCGTGATTGGTGTTGCTGCCGTGAAGATTTGGATGTAGTTTTTTTCTTAATTATGTTAGCTTATTTTAAAGTACTTTCCTTCACGATATAATCTAATTATAACTATGGAACTATTTACCCATCCCAAACCGCAAGGAAACCTCTTTATAAGTATATTATTTTTTTTAGCAACACTGTAAAATATGTATGCCACGTTTCTTGCCAGGCTTATGAATATATTATCAATAATAAGTTTACTGCTCTCTCATACGTTGTAATACTAAGGCTAAATGCGTATGTATATTTGCTGACCATATTTGCTAAAGTTTTACTAATATTAGAACTCTGCTGCATCACTGGCTATGAGACATGCTTCACCACTGTACAGCGGGAATTCCCCAACAAGCCGCACCCAATCCACATTGTTGGAGGAGCAGGACTATAGTTAGGCTTGTTCTTGGCTGGAAGGCCACTTCACTAGCATGTCAAGAACACAGCCAACTTGTGTGTGATAATGTTCCCAGTGTTCTGTGTGTTCTGCTTATCAAAGGTCACTGTGATACCCTCTTCAGTGTTACTTAGTGTTGTTTGGCTGGGTGTTGTTTCCGTGTACATTTTGTCTGGCTGTGCACTGTGGGAAGTGGTGAGGTGTGTCTGGCATTAGTCAGGGAATGCTGCTGTGTTTGGTCTGGCTAGGGGAGAAGGACTGGTTATAGATATCAGTGGATGGTAGTTAGGATTGCATAAGAGGTTTCTTGTCTGTTACGTTGTGTAAGAGTTGAAGCTTTTGTTCCATTAATGCTGTTGGTTTATGTTTTTGCCTGTGTGTGTGTGTGTGTGTGTGTGTGTGTGTGTGTGTGTGTGTGTGTGTGTGTGTGTGTGTGTGTGTAATTTCACTGTTTGATCTGCTGCAGTCTCTGAAGAGACAGCCAGACGTTACGCTATGGAATGAGCTCAGAGCTCATTATTTCCGATCTTCGGATAGGCCTGAGACCAGGCACACACCACACACCGGGACAACAAGGTCACAACTCCTCGATTTACATCCTGTACCTACTCACTGCTAGGTGAACAGGGGCTACACGTGAAAGGAGACACACCCAAATATCTCCACCCGGCCGGGGAATCGAACCCCGGTCCTCTGGCTTGTGAAGCCAGCGCTCTAACCAATGAGCTACCATGTGTGTGTGTGTGTGTGTGTGTGTGTGTGTGTGTGTGTGTGTGTGTGTGTGTGTGTGTGATGAGAGATAATGCACCATTCATAGGTACTGCTGACAAACAAAACCCAAACAAAATCTGACTTATGACCTTCAGGATGACTTGCCTTCACTTCTTTCCATGCCCTAATGCTTCTCCTCCCTCTCCCCAGGGACAAGCGGCCACCATGGGGGCCTACAAGTACATGCAAGAGATTTACCGCAAGAAGCAGAGTGATGTGATGCGCTTCCTGCTGCGGGTGCGTGCCTGGCAGTACCGTCACCTCAACAAGCTCCACCGCGCTCCACGCCCCACCCGCCCTGAGAAGGCACGGCGCCTCGGCTACAAGGCCAAGCAAGGTGTGTTCTCTTAGGTCATGTTAGGTTAGCTTCATGTGTATTTTGGGAGTCTCTCTCTCTCTCTCTCTCTCTCTCTCTCTCTCTCTCTCTCTCTCTCTCTCTCTCTCTCTCTCTCTCTCTCTCTCTCTCTCTCTCTCTCTCTCTCTCTCTCTCTCTGGCCAGTCAAGAAAAGTTAGGTAAGGTCAACTTATTAGAGGGTGAATTAGGTCATGATTCATTCCCTGGTGCAGTATTGGCAGTGTGTCATACTGTGATGTTGGGAGTGTTGTATCAGGGTGTGAGGTTCACTTCAGACATTGCTTTGTTTTTTTTTTGTTTTTTTTTCAGCTTGTATGAGCTTTGTAGTGTGCAGTTAAAATTTTACTTGTGTTTGTGTATTTGTAATTTACTTTCACTGTTTATGGAAAGTCCTCTCTGGTGCTGACTTAGACGTGTCCCTAAACACTTGGTGTGCAGCACTGTACACCAGGTTGGCAATTGCTGACGGGCTGGCCAGGCAAAGTTCCTCACACTCTTGCACACACAGTAACACTTAGCCTGGCAGCCCCTGGTGGTGAGGGACAGTCTCAGACCACCGTACTGTACCGCAGGAGAGAAGGCCGTTTCACACCAGAGGCGAGACACGCCATTTCTGCGGTGTGAAGCTGCGTGGCTGACAATCCCCTCAGTGTATTTCCAATAGCTGTGTTCACACTGGATGCAAAGCTGTAGGACACACCCACCTCACCACTCCCACTGCTTCCAAGATGGGTGGCAGGCAATTTCTCCAGCCATAGCTTGGATGACTCTTGCCTTTGTGCTCTCGTCTCCAGAGGCCCACCTATCCTTGTCCCACACCTCACCCTGACCCTTGTGACCTGACTCCTCATCTCAAGGAGCTGTCAGTCTGTCAGTGTGTTTGCCTTGTGCCTCACAGACAGACATAGCTTTCAGTGTGAACTGGCCCATTGCAAACAAAGTCAGCCCACCCCTGTGTCTTGCCTAGCATTGCATCCAGGGTGAAACAGCCTTTAGGCGTATAGCATAGCATAGCATGGCATAACATAACATAGCATAGCATAGCATAGGTTGCCTCTTTGAAATGATGAAAACTCATGCACCACTCATATGGATGCTGCTGAGTCACACCACAAAATACTGATTGTCTCCACACTCACACATTAACACACAGCCAGCCCACCCTCTCCCTCTAATGCACCTCCCTCTCCCTCCCCCCTCCAGGGTTCGTGATCTACCGCATCCGTATTCGTCGTGGTGGCCGTAAGCGCCCCGTGCCCAAGGGTGCCACCTATGGCAAGCCCAAGAGCCACGGCGTCAACCAGCTGAAGCCGACCCGCAACCTGCAGTCCCTGGCGGAGGTAGGTGGCTGGGTGGCCAGAGCAAGCCTTGGGAGTTGCAAGCTTGGTGATCCCACTGCTGTTTATTTCTTGTCACTTCAAGTATTTTGTACTGATTATCTTTCTCTGCCACAGTCTTCTTACTATTCTTACTACTTCAATCCTCTAACACAAGGAGAACTGTAGTGTGACACTTCTCATCATTTTTTACTTGAACTGAGCAACCCAAGATAAATTGAACACACACAAAGTATAAGTAGTGGGCGTGTCAGAAATACCTCCCTTATTTTTCCTTTGTTAACCTTCAAAATGTGTGCCACACCCTGTGCAGGTTTTAAAAGCTTTGAAAAACTTGATTAATTTGGAAATGTTTCAGAGTTGCATTCTACACCCACAACACACTAGTACTGTAATATTACAGAGAAGCCACAGCAGTGAAGAGGCTGTGTGCCATTTTAGTTGCTTTGAACATTAAGCAGTGCCATGTGACTTATGTGTTGTGGCACCTTTCTCTCATGAAAGCTAGAGGAGTTTGTTGAGGGAAGAGAGTGGTGGGAACTGACTCACAAACAGAGTGATGGATGAGTGGAATGGGCTTAGCATTAGCAGTTAGTCATTGCCAACCTGCTCTGCCTGCTGCTGTATTTCCATCTATGACCTCTTACCTATTTCTCATACCTGGTGGTCTTCCTGGTTCCCTAACTTGGGTAAGGGGCAAAGAAGCCACCTTCTGGTGATGCGCCAGATCTTACCAATACAAATACTATATAATTTAATTAACAATACAAAAGGACTGGAAAGTGCATCATGATCAGCAATAAATAATTAAGTAAATCAACAATCTTGTTAGTCATAATATTCAAAAAGTAAATTCCCAAGATGAGATGCTAAAGCAGATTTGGATGACTTGGTGATGGTGAGAGAATTTCTAAGGCCAATTTTGTGTATTGCAAATGAGTGTTTTCTGAAGTCCAGGCTGGTGCAAACGTGCTAACTTGTGTTGATGGCCTCCGGTAGTGCTGAAAGCTGACTGGAAGAAAATTGTAAGTGGAGTCATGATGTGTGATAAGTTGATAATGCAGCAGCCGATGATCTCTTGGTGTGATTGGAGGTGGTGGTGCCGTGGTAGGTGAAAGCACAATGTAAACAAACCACAAGATCAAATCAACGTTCCATGCTCATATTTAATCGTTGAATTTGGTGTATGTACTGTATGAGATGAAAGGATAGAAGTTTTGTAATGAAGTAGTGATGTGTAACACCAATTCATAATGCACTACAGTATTGTATTTAATACAGTATATTCATTGTAGACCTTCAGTGACTTTCTCCTTGTCGCAGGAAATGTGCAAGTGTTTCCAATAGTTTCCACGGACACCATGTCGAGCAAAATTTCCCTTCTGTGACATTTAGTTGAAAACATTGCATGACACGATGTCACATTGAATAGTGCCCGTGTGATACCCACTTTAGCATCAGCAGCCTGTCAAGGCAGAGTGTTCCATACTTGCCCCACAGTGCTAGTACACTGGAACTACCAGCCTGCTTCTGGATTTCCTTTTTCCTATGACTTGACCTCATTCAGAGGGAGGTTTCAAGACATTTTTTTTATTTTGGCTAACATTCTCAGACCTGCATGGGGGCTGGCAACTAAGTGGGCTGTGTTTTGTTTATTCTTTGTGTTGCCCTTGGCCAGCTTTCATTAAAGACCCCCTTACTAACCGTGCTTGGTGTGGCCCACAGGAGCGCACGGGGCGTCGCCTGGGTGGCCTGCGTGTCCTGAACAGCTACTGGGTGGCGCAGGACTCCACTTACAAGTACTACGAGGTCATTCTGGTGGATATCCGACACAACGTGGTGCGTAAGGACGCCTCTCTCAACTGGATTTGCAAGCATACACACAAGCACAGGGAGATGCGTGGCAAGACCTCTGCCGGCAGGAAGCACCGTGGACTGGGCCGAGGCTTCCACTTCTCCCAGACCAATGGAGGCTCCCGCCGTGCTCGCTGGCTGCGCCACAATTCTTTATCTCTTCGCAGGAAGCGTTAAAATCACCATCTGGTGTTATTTCTTTAATTAAAAAAATCGATGTGCAAAACCTTGTGTTATTTCCATTATGTTGATTTTACTTGTTCTTAATTCCTACTTAGCATGCTGCCATCCCCCTGAAGGAGGTAGTGAGAGGAGGCACCATGCTGGAGGCCTGCTGACTTCCTGCAGGTTCCCTTGTGTTGTGGTGTGTTCCTGTTAACTGTCGCCTCTGCCTGAGGGCCTTCAGTGCAGAGGACCAATCCTCACCAGCCACTTTACACAAAGCCAGCTGTGCAGCGTATATAGTTACCACTGGCATCTATATTTTGGCAGAGGCTGTTGGGAGTTGAAATGCTGGAATTGTGGGATGTGGATGTAATTGTGGTCTGGAAATCATGACCTACAACAATGAAGGGATGAATTAAGTTCACCATCCAAGCCTAACCTAATATGGCCAAGCCCACTCCTTTAACACGGAGGGTAATGTTACTTAGTGTTGTTTGGCTGGGTGTTGTTTCAGTGTACATTTTGTCTGACTGTGCACTGTGGTAAGTGGTGAGGTGTGTTTGGCATAAGTCAGGGAATGCTGTAGTGTTTGGCCTGACTAAGGGAGGAAGACTGGTTAAAGTTATCAGTGGGTGGTAGTTAGGATTGGGTAAGAGTTTTCTTTTGTTTATCATGCTTATTCCAGTGAAGACACCACAGGCTGCTCAAGTGTCCAGATTCAAGAAAGAACTGGACTACTTTCTGTGAACACTGCCAGATAAGCCCCGCCGTCACGGGCTACATGGTTTACTGTTGGGCTGCCTCAAACTGTGCCAGACCAGATGGCTGTCTTAGAGATTGACTGTGACTGGCAGCAGTGGTGGACCAACCCAACTGTGAGGAACATCCTCTAGATCCAACTAAATAAGTTATTGATTGATTGTGTGTGTCATGATGAGAGAAAATGCACTATTCATAGGTACTGCTGACAAACAAAACCCAAACGAAATCTGGCTTAGGACCTTCAGAATGACTTGCCTTTGCTTCTTTCCATGCCCTAATGCTTCTCCCCACCCCCTCCCCCAAGGGACAAGCGGCCACCATGGGGGCCTACAAGCATATGCAACAGATTTACTGCAAGAAGCAGAGCGATATGATGTGCTTCCTGCTGCGGGTGCGTGCCTGGCAGTACCGTCACCTCAACAAGCTCCACCGCCCCCACCCCACCCGTCCCGAGAAGGCACGGCGCCTCGGCTACAAGGCCAAGCAAGGTGTGTTTTTTAGATCATGTTAGGTTAGCTTCATGTGTATTTTGGGAGTCTCTCTCTCTCTCTCTCTCTCTCTCTCTCTCTCTCTCTCTCTCTCTCTCTCTCTCTCTCTCTCTCTCTCTCTCTCTCTCTCTCTCTCTCTCTCTAGTCAAGAAAAGTTAGGTAAGGTCAACTTATTAGAGGGTGAATTAGGTCATGATTCATTCCCTGGTGCAGTATTTGCAGTGTGTCATACTGTGGTGTTGGGAGTGTTGTATCAGGGTGTGAGGTTCACTTCAGACATTGCTTTGTTTTTTTTCAGCTTGCATGAGCTTTGTAGTGTGCAGTTAAAATTTTACTTGTGTTTGTGCATTTGTAATTTACTTTCACTGTTTATGGAAAGTCCTCTCTGGTGCTGACTTAGACGTGTCCCTAAACACTTGGTGTGCAGCACTGTACACCAGGTCGGCAATCTCTGACGGGCTGGCCAGGCAAAGTTCCTCACACTCTTGCACACACAGTAACACTTAGCCGCAGGAGTGAAGGTCGTTTCACACCAGAGGCGAGACACGCCAGGTGTGCAGTGAGAAGCTGCGTGGCTGACAATCCCCTCACTGTATTTCCAATAGCTGTGTTCACACTGGATGCAAAGCTGTGGGACACCCGCCTCACCACTTGAACTGCTTCCAAGATGGGTGGCAGGCAATTTCTCCCGCCATAGCTTGGATGACTCGCACGCCCGTGAGACACTCGCCTTTGTGCTCTCATCACCAGAGGTCCACCTATCCTTGTCTCACATCTCAGTCTGACCCCAGTTGCCTGACTCCATCTCAAGGAGCTGTCAGACTGTCAGTGTGTTTGCCTTGTGTCTCACAGACAGGCTTAGCTTTCAGTGTGAACTGGCTCCTTGCAAACAAAGTCAGCCCAGCCCCGTGCCTCGCCTAGCATTGCATCCAATGTGAAAAGGCCTTTAGGCATATAGCATAGCATAGCATAGCATAGGTTGCCTCTTGAAATGATGAAAACTCATGCACCACTCATATGGATGCTGCTGAGTCACACCACAAAATACTGATTGTCTCCACACTCACACACTAACACACAGCCAGCCCACCCTCTCCCTATAATGCACCTCCTCTTCCCTCCCCCCCCTCCAGGGTTCGTGATGTACCACATCCGTATTCGCCGTGGTGGCCGCAAGTGCCCCGTGCCCAAGGGTGCCACCTACGGCAAGCCCAAGACCCACGGTGTCAACCAGCTGAAGCCAACCCGCAACCTGCAGGCCCTGGCGGAGGTAGGTGGCTGGGTGGCCAGAGCAAGCCTTGGGAGTTGCAAGCTTGGTGATACCACTGCTGTTTATTTCTTGTCACTTCAAGTATTTTGTATTGATTATCTTACTCTGCCACAGTCTTCTTACTATTCTTACTACTTCAATCCTCTAACACAAGGAGAACTGTAGTGTGACACCTCTCATAATTTTTTACTTCAACTGAGCAACCCAAGATAAATTGAACACACACAAAGTATAAGTAGTGGGCGTGTCAGAAATACCTCCCTTATTTTTCCTTTGTTAACCTTCAAAATGTGTGCCACATCCTGTGCAGGTTTTAAAAGCTTTGAAAAACTTGATTATTTGGGGAAATGTTTCAAATTTGCATTCTACACCCACAACACAGGGACAAGCGGCCACCATGGGGGCTTACAAGTACATGCAAGAGATTTACCGCAAGAAGCAGAGCAATGTGATGCTATTCCTGCTGCGGGTGCGTGCCTGGCAGTACCGTCACCTCAACAAGCTCCACCGTGCCCCACGCCCCACCTACCCTGAGAAGGTATGGCGCCTTGGCTACAAAGTCAAGCAAGGTGTGTTCTCTTAGGTCATGTTAGGTCAGCTTCATTTGTATTTGGGGAGTGCTCTCTCTCTCTCTCTCTCTCTCTCTCTCTCTCTCTCTCTCTCTCTCTCTCTCTCTCTCTCTCTCTCTCTCTCTCTCTCTCTCTCTCTCTCTCTCTCTCTCTCTCTCTTCAGTGTGAACTGGCCCCTTGCAAACAAAGTCAGCCCATCCCCATGTCTCACCCAGTATTGCATCCAGGGTGAAATGGCCTTTGGGCATATAGCATAGCATGACATGGCATAGCGTAATATAGTATAATATACATAGCATAGCATAGGTTGCCTCTTGAAATGATGAAAACTCATGCACCACTCATATGGATGCTGCTGAGTCACACCACATAACACTGATTGTCTCCACACTCACACATTAACACACAGCCAGCCCACCCTCTCCCTCTAATGCACCTCCTCTTCCTTCCCCCCCTCCAGGGTTCGTGATGTACCGCATCTGTATTCGCCGCGGTGGCCGCAAGCGCCCCATGCCCAAGGGTGCCACCTACGGCAAGCCCAAGACCCACGGCGTCAACCAGTTGAAGCCGACCCGCAACCTGCAGTCCCTGGTGGAGGTAGGTGGCTGGGTGGCCAGAGCAAGCCATGGCAGTGGCAAGCTTGGTGATCCCACTGCTGTTTATTTCTTGTCACTTTAAGTATTTTGTACTGATTATCTTTCTCTGCCACAGTCTTCTTACTATTCTTACTACTTCAATCCTCTAACACAAGGAGAACTGTAGTGTGACACCTCTCATCATTTTTTACTTGAACTGAGCAACCCAAGATAAATTGAACACACACAAAGTATAAGTAGTGGGCGTGTCAGAAATACCTCCCTTATTTTTCCTTTGTTAACCTTCAAAATGTGTGCCACATCCTGTGCAGGTTTTAAAAGCTTTGAAAAACTTGATTATTTGGGGAAATGTTTAAAATTTGCATCTACACCCACAACACAGGGACAAGCGGCCACCATGGGGGCCTACAAGTACATGCAAGAGATTTACCGCAAGAAGCAGAGCAATGTGATGCGCTTCCTGCTGCGGGTGCGTGCCTTGCAGTACCGTCACCTCAACAAGCTCCACCGTGCCCCACGCCCCACCTGCCCTGAGAAGGTATGGCGCCTTGGCTACAAAGTCAAGCAAGGTGTGTTCTCTTAGGTCATGTTAGGTCAGCTTCATTTGTATTTGGGGAGTCTCTCTCTCTCTCTCTCTCTCTCTCTCTCTCTCTCTCTCTCTCTCTCTCTCTCTCTCTCTCTCTCTCTCTCTCTCTCTCTCTCTCTCTCTCTCTCTCTCTCTCTCTCTCTCTCTCTCTCTCTCTCTCTCTCTCTCTCTCTCTCTCTCTCTCTCTCTCTCTCTCTCTCTCTGGCCAAAGTCAAGAAAAGTTAGGTAAGGTCAACTTATTAGAAGGCATTGCTTTCAGTGTGAACTGGCCCCTTGCAAACAAAGTCAGCCCACCCCCATGTCTCACCCAGTATTGCATCCAGGGTGAAATGGCCTTTAGACATATAGCATAGCATGGCATAGCATAGTATAGTATAGTATACATAGCATAGCATAGCATAGCATAGGTTGCCTCTTGAAATGATGAAAACTCATGCACCACTCATATGGATGCTGCTGAGTCACACCACATAACACTGATTGTCTCTACACTCACACATTAACACACAGCCAGCCCACCCTCTCCCTCTAATGCACCTCCTCTTCCCTCCCCCCCTCCAGGGTTCGTGATGTACCGCATCCGTATTCACCGCGGTGGCCGCAAGCGCCCCATGCCCAGGGGTTCCACCTACGGCAAGCCCAAGACCCACGGCGTCAACCAGTTGAAGCCGACCCACAACCTGCAGTCCCTGGCGGAGGTAGGTGGCTGGGTGGCCAGAGCAAGCCATGGGAGTGGCAAGCTTGGTGATCCCACTGCTGTTTATTTCTTGTCACTTTAAGTATTTTGTACTGATTATCTTTCTCTGCCTTAGTCTTCTTACCGTGCCTCGCCTAGCATCGCATCCAATGTGAAATGGCCTTTAGGCATATAGCATAGCATAGCATAGCATAGCATAGCATAGGTTGCCTCTTTTGAAATGATGAAAACTCATGCACCACTCATATGGATGCTGCTGAGTCAAACCACATAACACTGATTGTCTCCACACTCACACATTAACACACAGCCAGCCCACCCTGTCCCTATAATGCACATCCTCTTCCCTCACCCCCTCCAGGGTTCGTGATGTACCGCATCCATATTCTCCGCGGTGGCCGCAAGCGCCCCGTGCCCAAGGGTGCCACCTACGGCAAGCCCAAGAGCCACAGCGTCAACCAGCTGAAGCCGACCCGCAACCAGCAGTCTCTGGCGGAGGTAGGTGGCTGGGTGGCCAGAGCAAGCCCTGGGAGTGGCAAGCTTGGTGATCCCACTGCTGTTTATTTCTTGTCACTTCAAGTATTTTGTACTGATTATCTTACTCTGCCACAGTCTTCTTACTATTCTTACTACTTCAATCCTCTAACACAAGGAGAACTGTAGTGTGACACCTCTCATCATTTTTTACTTGAACTGAGCAACCCAAGATAAATTGAACACACAAAGTATAAGTAGTGGGTGTGTCAGAAATACCTCCCTTATTTTTCCTTTAACCTTCAAAATGTGTGCCACACCCTGTGCAGGTTTTAAAAGCTTTGAAAAACTTGATTATTTGGGGAAATGTTTCAAAGTTGTATTCTACACCCACAATGCACTAGTACTGTAATATTACAGAGAAGCCACAGCAGTGAAGAGGCTGTGTGCCATTTTAGTTGCTTTGAACATTAAGTAGTGCCATGTGACTTATGTGTTGTGGCACCTTTCTCTCATGAAGGCTAGAGGAGTTTGTTGAGGAAAGAGAGTGGTAGGAACTGACTCACAGAGTGATGGATGAGTGGAATGGGCTTAGCAGTTAGTCATTGCCAACCTGCTCTGCCTGCTGTATTTCCATCTATGACCTCAACGCATTTAAAAGCGAGGTTTGAAACATTTATACCATTCTTTTGGCTAATTCCGAGACCTGCATGGGAACTGGCATCTAAGTGAGCCCTTTTTTTTTTTCCTTGGCCACATTTCTCCTTATATGTGGAAAAAAATAATAAAATGAAATAATTAAAATAAATAAATAAAAATGCTAGATAGCTTGAAGAGAAGGTGAGATGGCAAATGGATTGTGAAGATGGTTGGCCATAGGGAGGATGATGGTTGGGAGGAAGGACAGTAGGCACGGTTAGTGCAGGAGCCAGTTAGCCTTTTGCACTGTTCCTCATTATGGTGGTGTTACCTTCAATGCTGCTGCTTTTCAGTTTAAGGCTTTTGGAATAAGTATGGCTGATGTTTGTTGTTGAACGTCCAGATGTTTACTTGCTGTTCTGTACTCTGATGTGTTTACTTAGCTTTGTTTTGCACAAGTATGGAGCTGGGTAGTGGTGTTGGTTAAGGCAGCTTGTGTTTGGGCCTCTTGTCTAGACGGCCTGGGTTTGAATCTTTGCCAAATCTAGCTGCCTGGTGGGAGATGTAGCTGTCTCTCATTAACCCTAGCAGTGCCATATGAACTAAGCTGTTGCCACGCCTAATGGAATAATTTTTTTTTTCTCTCCTCCCTCCCCTCCATGCTACTGCACCCCCACCACCACTGATCTATAATTTGATGTTTTTCCATTGGCAGGGAAATTATTTGTGTAAAGAATTAAGCAGAATTGTTGCATTATTTTTTCATTCTTTGGCAAGTATCCAGTAATGGTGAAATGATTGGTGACCACTGTTAGGTATGGCTGGGAGAGAGTTGTGGTGCAGAAACACTGCACTGCAACCTGACTACTTTGTAAAGTCTCTAGTTAAAGCTACATGAGCTTTTTGAGATGTTTCTGTGGTTCTGGGGCCAGACTGATAGGACTTTTGCATTACTGACTGGAGGAACACCATGAAAATCTGGCTAGTCATCTTTGTATCCTTTGAAAATAGTTGTGGTGAGATAGGTAAGTGTTTGTGAATATAGACTGACATTAGAAGTTGAGCTGTTACTCCTAGCATCTGCAGCCTGTCAGGGGAGTGAGGGTCTTCCATACCTGCCTCACTGGTAGTGCACTCTGGGACTCCCTACCTACTTCTTCCTGTGACGACCTCATTTCAGAGGGAAGTTTCAAGACATTTATTTATTTTGGCTAACATTCTCAGACCTGCATGGGGGCCGGCAACTAAGTGGGCTGTGTTTTTGTGTTGCCCTTGGCCAGCTTTCATTAAAGACCCCCTTACTAACTGTGCCTGGTGTGGCCCGCAGGAGCGCACGGGGCGTCGCCTGGGTGGCCTGTGTTTCCTGAACAGCTACTGGGTGGTTCAGGACTCCACCTACAAGTACTACGAGGTCATTCTGGTGGGCATCTGGCACAACGTGGTGCGCAAGGACACCTCTCTCGACTGGATTTGCAAGCATACACACAAGCACAGGGAGATGCGTGGCAAGACCTCTGCCGGCAGGAAGCACTGTGGACTAGGCCGAGGCTTCCACTTCTCCCAGACCAACGGAGGCTCCCGCCGTGCTCACTGGCTGCGCCACAATTCTTTATCTCTTCGCAGGAAGTGTTAAAATCACCATCTGGTGTTATTTCTTTAATTAAAAAAATCAATGTGCAAATCCTTGTGTTATTTCCATTATGTTGGTGATTTACTAGTTCTTAATTACTACTTAGCAGGCTGCCATCCCCCTGAAGGGGCTATATAGTGAGAAGAGGCAGTATGATGGAGGCCTGCTGGCTTCCTGCAGGGTCAATTGCTTTGTGGGTTTGTTGTTATTAACTGGAGTCACTGACACTCCCTTGTGTCTGCCTGTGGGCCTGTGTGTAGTGCAGAGGACCAATTCTAATTCTCATCAGCCATGCTGGACAAGCCAGATGTGCAGTGATCCCAAGTCCAAAAATAGAACCATATGAGTTTCCTGACTAGCTGGGTCAGGAGTAGGTGAGCCTGTTAGCTTCCATCAGTTTGAGGGAATACTTGCATACACTGAAGTCAGGCACGTCTGACCTATGTAGGATTGGCATCAGCTAGTCATTATTGCACTGGAATCCTTGAGAGAAGGTGGGAAAGTAGGAATAGGTACTTTACTCAAGCACTTTCAATATTGTAGGGTTGAGAGAATGTTGCCTTCCAGTGTTGCTAATGACTGAAATGCCATATCAAGTCACTGGCAGCAAGCCGCAGCCGATCACTTCTGTAATGTTCATGTGGTAGGTGTTGGCTTTGTAAGCTGACATAGTCCACATGTACGCAGTCAGTGTTGGTTTATAAGCTGCAGCATTTTTCTCTGGGAAAGCAAACTGCTTTTATTTATTTATTTATTATTATTATTATTTTTTTTTACTTATTTCCCATTAATAAACTACATGACAACACTACCTACAAGCTGGGTCTTAACTGTGAGAGAGTTGAAATTCTTTACCAAAATATCTGGGTCATTTCTTGCAGAGCAGCTTAATTCTCTTCAGGAAGATAAATAAATCTCCTGTTTTGTGGATAACAGTGATAAGGCAGCAGCCGCCAGCCCTGTTTTCACTCCTGGAGTCCTAGTGCGTGAGTCCTTGGTGTTGGACGGATGAGGCTGTGGGGCGGTGCTTCTCAGTTCTCAGTGGCAGGCACCTTGGTGATACCCCTGGTGGGTAGGTGGTGCAAGCGACACCTGAGATGGCTGCCGTAGTATTTTGTAACCTTGCCAGGCCTGCAGGGCACAGCTGTGGCTACTTCTTAGGGAACAGTTTGTTGAATATGTAGTGGAATGCATAGCAAGCCAGCAACACAACACGCCAGTCTTATTGACGACAGCCGAAGGTGGTGTTGAATTGATTCGAAAATTTCGAAGTGACTACTGACGCCCCCCCTCCCTCTCAAGTGGTATTCTACAGCAAAACAAGTTATAACGTAAACAAGTGTAGCCTATGAATATAAAGTTTCTGTCCTAAAGGAATCTGAGTCATGCAGCGGGTCAGTTATCAAGGCAGTGGCAGCCATGGCCCACTCAACCAAGATGTATCCTTTTAACTTGACGCATTTCCATTAAAACCACAACCCCTCGATCGTTTCACACTCCTTTCACTAACAGGAAATAATATCTGATAATTAATATGATTATTATTGCAACTCAAACTACATCTTTGGTGAATTGAAAGCTAAATTATAGTTGTCCCTACAATCGAGACAAAATCAGAATGCGTCAATCACTAGTGGTCGTTTCGTCCGGAGGGGAGCAAACACGTGTTGTTGTGACTATATCCACTCGTGTGGCTTAACCCAGAGTGCTTTATGAAATAGTAATCCACGTGAACTTGAGGCCAATAAGTGAAGAATACAAGTGAAGAAGATCATTGGTGAAAAAAGAGCGTGTGAGTTGCAGGGATGAATTTCAGTGGTCAGCTGGTGGGAAAGCGGAAAAAACGTGCTCCATTACCTGTGAGTTGCCCCAGTTGCCTGTTGGTATCAGTCACCTTTGTTGTTATTGTTTGTAGTGTTATTGTTGTTGTCTTTTTGGTGTTGCTGCAAGATGTAGATTTTCGGGATTGTACTGAGTTACTGAATACTGGTTAGCGTTCATATCACTGATTAAAAGTTCGGTTCTGAGGGATTCATTCTTATTTTGTATTTATTTCATTTATTTATTAATTTATTTGTTGACCGTGCACTACCTACCTACCGCAATGCTGTGTCAGGTGACGTTGGCGGCAATGAAGTGCCACATTTTTCTGTTTCCAGCCAACTAACTCTACTACTTCATAATCTTCTCTCCTCCACCATCTTCCTAATTCCATCCATGTACTTCATCCTTTGTCGTCCTCGTGCTCTCTTTCCCTCTGTCATCCCGAAGAAGCAGTCTCTCTCTAGATCATCGCCCCTCAAAGTATGTCCCAAATACCCAAGCTGTCTTCTTACTACCGTCAACAATTCCCTCGTTTTGCCGGCCTCAACAACACCTCTTGATTTGTCCTTCTTGCCACCCACGGGACCCTCATCATTCTTCTCTTCTTTTTCATTTCCCTGCTAACAGTCCATGCTTCACATCCGTACACTAGGGGATATAAAATAATAGCAAGGGTGTAAGAACATAATGACAACTTGTGGAAGGGTGGTCATTTCCTCTGAAGAAGCTATAACAGCCAGGCGCGGATACAGGGGGGGGCCCAGGGGGCCCGGGTCCCCCCCAAAATCTCCGCTCCCCTTTAAAAATCTCGACTGTATGCCATATGCTGATAGTGGGTACAGAACAAAATCGCTTAAAATAATTATTGTAATCTGCTGCAACTATAATGCGGAAAGCAGCGGAATGTGTCGTCGGCCGTATAGGTATATATATGCATAATGCAGGCGCTGATGCAGGAGAAGGGGGGGAGATGGCTCGGGCTCGGGCCGCTATGTGGAGGTGGACGGGATACTATTTTTTCTGTATCTGATGCAACTTTTCACTCTCCTTCAGGGCCAGGGCACAGCAGGCACGTGCCCAAAGGCCAGGTCCCCGCACTCATCTAAGAATCTACGCGTATATACTCATATGGGGCCGTTCCCAGCAACCCAGGGACGATGGAGAGGGGCCAAGGGTATCGGACGAAATGTCTGCTAAAATCTGCTAAAATGTCCACTTTCTGTGATAGTCAAAACAATAACTTGTACCTTTCGTTTGCATTTCTGGAGAACTTAGAATTTTCTTTATTTACTTTCAGTATTTAAGTTACGGAAGTCGAAAATGTATATTGTTTATTATAGAACTAATTTAAAGGCCTAGGAAAAATATGTGACCTCATTCCTCACATGCAAGCAATAAGTTAAATTTAGTGGATGGATGAATAAAAAAATAGTTAACCCTAAAAATAATAAATGCTCTTTTATTATAAATAATAGAAAATGACGTTGCACAGCTGATCGGGGGACAAGAAGACCGAGGAGGAATGTAGCACGCTGTATCCAGAGGTGAGCTTCCCTCTCATGAATTTCCGCATTTTCTTGTATTTCTTCCCTCTAACTGATAGTGTATTGTTGTTGAAGATGTCAGAAGCATGTAAATAGGTTATTGCATACAGATTGAAAGTTCAGCTTTGGTCAGATCTTCATGTGTTATACCACTCATAAATGGAATGTGTTTACTGGCATGGCGGCGTGAGACCGTGGATGAGGATGGCGATGATGCCAGGAATCGTCTCTCCACCGACACTTGTTTATAGTGACTACTAATTAGTTACAATCACTGCAATTACTGGCGGTCATGTCTCTATGTAACCACTACAATACGTGCTATTTGCACTAGCAGTAATTTGCAGCTAAAAGAAGGCGAGAGAGATGGGAGGAAGGAAGGAGTAAAGACAAAGTCCATAGGTGATAGATGGAATTTTCAAGGACAGAGGCAAACACTGGGAAAAGTTGAGAAAAGAAAAGATCAAGGAATCAGAAGGTAATAGATATATAAGAGAGAGAGAGAGAGAGAGAGAGAGAGAGAGATGCCATTGATTGACTGATGCCTGATACTGATAGGCATACATGTTTCCTCCAGGTTATAATATTTTCTCCTTAATTATCGCTTTAAATAAGAAAACCAATGTTCGTGGCACAAATTGTTACCAGCACAGTTACTTTATGATGAAGTAGCTTTAATACTGCCAATCTACAAATGTTGACATGCATACTTATATGATAATTATCGTGTATTTTTCACCCGGCTGGCTCAGCCGATTCTGAGCCGAGTGAAAGAGCTGCGAAGGGTGGCCAGGGAAACGAGGCGAGCTCGGCTGTAATAGGAACGTGCAATACTGATAATGCAGGCAACTGTGCATTGTAGGCTGTGTGGCTACTGATGAGGCCATGTTGTAGGCTGTTTTATTTGAATCACAAATATTCCGTTCTTGGCTTATATATAACCTTCATTATGTATAAAGAAGTCATATAAGAATTCCTTTTATATAACATGTATTATGTGATCATCCAATTGCTGCTTACATATGAAATCAACATTTAATTTTCTTCGAATATTCATATGGTGATTTCTACCTGTTCAGATTTGCTATTATTCACTGGTCGAATATATATATATATATATATATATATATATATATATATATATATATATATATATATATATATATATTAGCTATATGACTAATCTGTCTGACAGAGGCTGATACGTTGACTGTTCGAGAGCTCAGAGCTGAGAATTTTAAGCAAAAAACCGCCATCACTAATCACTATCCATTGGTCTTCACTATCTTGAGGGCGGCGGGCCCCCCCCAAATAGATATTCTGGATCCGCGCCTGATAACAGCGAAACTAGTCAGGAATAAAGTACTCATCCACAACCCGCGTATGCCTTCACCACCTTCCCACAATTGCAAGGGTGTTTTTGGGGAGACTGAGACAGATGGATTGAATAGCGGATAATTTCAACGTGGAAAATTGATCTGCAAGACCAGTGAATTGCCAAACGAGCCCGGTGGGTGAACAATTTCGAGGCAATTGAGGAAAAACTACACTGTTGTTTATATATGTCTTGATAGTTGTTGTTATTAGGATTACTATTACCTAGATGTCTTAGATGGGTGTTAGGGATAACGAAATTGAAGGCTAATAATGCAGTATGCGAGGAAGGTAGAGGGTAGTGAAATAAGGTGATCTTTTATATACTTTTATTATTTTATTTATTTGTTGCTTTGAAGTATACATTGCATGAGACAGACTTGGTGAGAATGGAAGAGTGGGTATAGCGATGAACTTAGGGAATAAAACAAGAAAGTTATGAAGAGGAATTAAAAAGTTGCATATTTGACTTTTAAATGAATACAGAGAGGAGAGAGAGACGGTATTGGGAAGTGTCAAAGGAAAACATACAAAATGAAATACAAAGAGATAGATGGTATTGGGAAGTGTCAAAGGAAAACATACGTAATAAAATACAAATATGTTATGTATATTTTTTTATTTTTTGTATTTGATAACTTAAATATTTTGGGCCTCGCTGAGACTCGAACTTAAATAAACAACACGTATGATTCCTGCCTGTAGTGGGGATGAGCTTTGGGAGGAAGAACTGGAGCGAGGAGGAGGAAGAAGAGGAGGAGAAGGGAAACCTAGCAATACGGGAGAAAAGAAAAATGAAAAGAAAAAGTTAAAAACGAGCAACAAAAATAGCTAACATCACCACAAATCATACTAATTACCGTACACTTGGAATGCTCACCTGTCTTATGCTCGTTTTCTACCAGTGACGGGATGACTAAGGTATGCAGCACACTTACTTAAGATAAAGCTTTCGTTACCATACTCGGCTGGGATGCAAACAACACCTGCAGAAGCTTGACACAACAGCGACCCGACCTCCTTAGCGCGCTTTGCTCAGGGGCGGGAGTTCGATATAAACCTAAAGTTCGATATACGCAGGTTCGATATACGCGGACGGTACGTATAGCGAAGAGTATTAGAAGGCATTAGAACTGAGCCGCAGCATTAGTTGTACCCTACTTGAGGCGGCGAAGGCGAAGAGGGGGACTGGTACACGTCAGGGAGTGGGGAGGGCGGCACAGCGGGACGGAAGGTGACAGCAGGCCCTGGAGCATGAGAGGGATACTGAGCCTGGCCATCGTAGCTCACCTCCGCCACGAAACCTCTATCATGATCCGCGCGGAAGTTGACAATCTGCGTGCGTCCGTCAGGGAGGAGGACGGAATACTGGCCAGTTGTCACCTTGCCATCTGAGTCTTCATTGTGGCTCTGCACGTTACCGTTGTACTCATCATTGACTGCGTACGCGAAGTTGAAAGGCATGCCACCCTGTTGTGATAAAGAGGTGGTGTTAGTAGTGGTGAAGCGATGCGGGTGTGATACGAATTGTTAAAGGGAATGTTAGGATGTAATTGTTGAAATGGAAGGGATACGAGAGATGGTGGAAGACATAATAAAGAGGTGGTAATAATAGTGAAGTGATGCCGGTGGGATACAAATGGTTAAATGGAATGGTAAGACAGAGCTGTGGTTAGAATGCCAAGGATAGGAGTCACAGTGGAAGATGCAAGGGACGGAATCTACTAAAGGAGATTTCTACTGTGCTTGTTTGAGATGGCAGTGGTTCTTGTTTACAGGTTGTTGTTGTTACGGTAGAGTGGATGGGATGAAGATGGTGATGAGGGAGCATAGATGAGTGGTTGTGGTGAAAGGGACAAATGGAATACTAACAATGGTGAATGGTTTGGCAGTTAATACAGCGATAGTTAGTATTATCTTGCCACCTTAGATTAATTAGCCAGTCAATCAAATACATTCACACTCTTCCACACCTGTTCTGTTCACTCACCTGGCCGTATCCACCATGAAGATCGCGTCCCTCGCCGTAACCACCAGCACCACCAATACCACCAACACCACCAGCACCACCAACACCACCAACACCACCAACACCACCGTAACCACCAGCACCACCAGCGCCACCAACACCACCAACACCACCATAACCAGGACCACCACCAACACCACCACCTAATCCACCACCAACACCACCAGCACCACCAACACCACCATAGCCAGCACCACCACCAACACCACCACCTAATCCACCACCAACACCACCAGCACCACCAACACCACCATAACCAGCACCACCACCAACACCACCAGCACCACCAACACCACCATAACCAGGACCACCACCAACACCACCACCTAATCCACCACCAACACCACCATAACCAGCACCACCACCAACACCACCAACACCACTACCAACACCACCACTACCATATCCTCCATCACCAAGACCATTTCCACTTCCACTAAATCCACTAGCGCCTACACCGAAGCCTGGCTGGGTGGATGGGCCATATGAGGGACCACTAGGGGCGCCATAGTTGCCGGAAGGAGTTGAAGGTGGGCCATAGTTGCCAGAGGGAGTGGTATGGCCGTAGGAGGGACTGGTTGGTGGGCCATAGCTGTTAGATGGGGTACTGGGGCCATAGGAAGGACTGGTTGGGGGGCCATAATGGCCAGAGGGAGTGGAAGGGCCATAGGAGGGACTGGTTGGTGGGCCATAGCTGTTAGATGGGGTACTGGGGCCATAGGAAGGACTGGTTGGAGGGCCATAGTGGCCAGAGGGAGTGGTTGGGCCATAGGAGGGACTGGTTGGTGGGCCATAGCTGTTAGATGGGGTACTGGGGCCATAGGAAGGACTGGTTGGGGGGCCATAGTTGCCAGAGGGAGTGGTATGGCCATAGGAGGGACTGGTCGGGGGGCCATAGCTGTTAGACGGGGTGCTGGGGCCATAACTGGGAGTGGTAGAGCCATAGGAAGGACGAGTTGGTGGGCCATAGCTATTAGAAGGAGTGGTGGCCATAAGACACGGTGGTAGGATGGCCATAGTTGCTAGATGGGGTGGTGGGGGGGTAGGTGGGGTTGGTGGGTGGGGTGTAGGTGTTCCTGGGTGGGCCATAGGTGGGGCGTGGGGTGGTGGGGCCATAGGGGGGACTGGTAGGGGGGCCATAGCTCTGCGTGGGGGTGGTTGGGCCATAGGTGGGATGAGTGGGCGTGGTGTAGGTGTGTGTGGGATGGCCATAGGAGTTCTGGGGTGGGCCGTAGCTAGGACGTGGGGTGCTGGGGCCATAGGAGTCTTGGGGAGGCGCATAGGTGGTGGTAGGGCCATAGGAGGGACGCGGGGTGCTGGGGCCATAACTGTTTGCAGGAGGGCTGTAGGAGTCCTTGGGATGGCCATAGGTGTCCTTGGGAGGGCCATAGGTGTCCTTAGGAGGGCCATAGGTGTCCTGGGGATGGCCATAGGAATCCTTAGGAGGGCCATACGTGTCCTGGGGAGGGCCATAGGAGTCCTTGGGAGGGTCATAGGTGTTCTGGGGATGGCCATAGGAATCCTTAGGAGGGCCATACGTGTCCTGGGGAGGGCCATAGGAGTCCTTGGGAGGGTCATAGGTGTCCTGGGGAGGGCCATAGGAATCCTTAGGAGGGCCATAGGAGTCATGGGGAGGCGTGTACGTGGAGGTGGGGCCATAGGAAGTCGTGGGAGGGGTGTATGAGGGGCGTGGGGTGGTGGAGCCGTAGGAGGGGCGGGGCGTGGACTGCAGGAAGAGAGAGGACCCGCCGTGGCCTATAGATGGCCTGGCGGTGGAGGGCCCGGTGAAGGGTTGGAAGGAAGAGACGTCGAGAGCCAGGCCGTAGTCACCACCCACAGGAGAGGAACCGTGTGGGGGGAGGTAACCCGTGTCAGGCTCCTCATAGCTGGGCACGTGGTCTGCTGCTTCTCCGGGCAGAGCGAAGGGACTCTTGGGCACATCGTAAGAGTACCCGTCGGAGGGGGAGGTGTGGTGGTGGTCGTTGTGTGAGTGGCCGTTCAAGAGGGACGGGGCGGCCTTAGGGAACCCTGAAGTGAGGCCCAGGGCAGCACACGTCACCAACACCACCTGCAGGAGGATGGAGGGAAGATCAAGGTAGTGGTGTGGTGAGGGGAGGTGGTGTGGTGTGGGGGTAGTAATAGTGGTAGTGGTAGTTGTAGTAGTGGTAGTAGTAGTAGTAATAGTAGTAGTTGTAGTGGTAGTAATAGGAGTAGGAGTAGTGGTCGTAGTAGTGGTAGTGGTAGTGGTGGTGCTTGTTGTAGTAATAGTAGTGTTAGTGGTTGTAGTAGTAGTGGTGGTATAGTAGTAGTGGTGGTATAGTAGTAGTAGTAGTAGTAGTAGTAGTAGTGGTAGTGGTAACAGTAGTAGTAGTTGACAGAAAAGTTTATAGTTCTCGGAGAAGAATTAGTAGTGGTAGTAGTAGTAGTAGTAGTAGTAGTAGAAGAAAATAAGTAGTAGAAATTAGTAGTAGAAATTGTAATAGTATCATTGCTGTTACTTTCCTGCTACTACTGTGAATACATTACAAATCACTCATCTCTTACACACACACTACCCCCCCACACACACACACAATCACTGCATTACCCGTCTTAGTATTGCGCGTTATACAAATTGTGACATCCTCCTCCTCCTCCTCCTCCATCATCCGTGACGCCTTACATAACACTCCCATCCCTCCTCTCCCCTTCCCTCTCCCCTCTCCCTCCCTTCACCAATGAGGCGAGTGAAAGCTTGCTACTTGCTGCTCAATTGTCATCATATTTCACTCGTTGTGGTGACGAGAGAGAGAGAGAGAGAGAGAGAGAGAGAGAGAGAGAGAGAGAGAGAGAGAGAGAGAGAGAGATCCCCGAATTGAGAAATATTTTTCCTCTCATACACTACTACTATTTTCAAAGGCCACAGATGTTACTGATCGCCTTCTTAAGAGTGTTTTTCCTGTTAGCAATGTAGAAATCTGGTTAATCTGCCCTTAGAACTGTAAAACCACCCTTATAAACCGGCGTGTTACTTAAATAATGTAGAAATCTAATTTAATGTCTCTAGAACGGCAAAAACATGCTTAAAAACCCGCGTATCACTTAACTAATGTAAAAATCTTGTTAATCTGCCTTTAGAACTGTAAAAACCTTTATTAACCCGCATGGCACTTCTAATAATGTATAAATATAATTAATGTGTCCCTTAAACCAGCGTTTCCCAACATTTTCCGACCATAGCACCCCCTGTTGTCATGTCTAAGCAGTCCAGCACCCCTAACTAATATCTTGTTATTAGAAGGGTAAAAGAAAGTGAAGTGTGTGTATCACTTCCCAGCACCCCTTATAATTGATTGCAGCACCACAGGTTGAGAAACGCTGCCTTAAACGATAAAAAAACACACTTATAAACTCAAGTGTCACTTAATAAATGTATAAATTTAGTTATTGTATCTCTAGAACCGGAAAAACACCTTAAAAACCCACGCGTCAGTTAATGAATGTAGAAATAGAGTTAGTTTGTCTCTAGAACCGTAAAACACCTTAAAAAACCCACGTGTCAGTTAATTAATGTAAAGATCGAGTTAGTTTGTCTCTAGAACCGTAAAAACACCAGTAAAAACCCGCGCGTCACTTAACTAATGTAGAAATCGAGTTAGTGTGTCTCTAGAACCGTCAAAACACCCCTGCTACTGTTTTCCCTATTACAGAATAGCGTTGCGGTGGAAGGGTGGAGGGAGGGGGCGGGTTGGGGTGGAGATTGGAGGATGGGGGGTGGAGGTGGAGGTGGAAGGGTGGAGGTGGAGCAACAACCGGAGCACTGGTGAAGGAAGGGCGAGGGTGGAGGGGAGGGAAAGGAGGAGGGGCGGGGTCAAGGTTCAGGTGGTGGGGGTGGTGGTGGTGGTGGTGATGGTGGTGGTGGTAATAACAACAATCAGCTGACTTGCCTTTCACTGCCACCGCATTATCACCCGTCAGGCGTCCCGGAATAGGTGTGGTTTTGTCGACACTCCAAACACGTGACTTGTAGAAAATTCCTTAAGGTCTAAATAGTCATTGTTCTTGTGGTAGTTTCGACTTTACAGCTTAATGACGGTAATTAAGTGTTTATCTCTGAAGAAAATTGATTATTATTATTTTTTTTTATTTATTTGCTTTTTTTAGACTCGAAAATACGGAAAATTGTTTGATTTTTATTTATTTAATTTATTTTTAAGACGAAAATACGTGAATTATTTGAATCTTTTTATTTATTTATTTATTTATTTGTTTTATACTCGAAAATACCTGAATTGTTTTTTTTCTTTATGGTTTGTCACAATTTTTTTATTTATAGTTTTATCATTTTTATTTTTTAGTTTTATAGGCTCGTTGTAATTCGTTATTCTTAATAGCTTATTTTTGTTTTCGTTATCATTTTTTTCTTAATCCTTTGTTTTTATGAGAGGTGGATTCCAATTTTTTTTTTATTTACACATTAATTTATCGTTTCTTTCTTCTTCTCTCATTTACTACGTTTTCTAGTCACCAAAACTCAAAAATAGTCGTGTTATCATGTCTTCATTTTTGTTTATCGCATCAGTTCTTCATTTTCTTTCAATATTTCACCGCAATTCTCTCTCTCTCTCTCTCTCTCTCTCTCTCTCTCTCTCTCTCTCTCTCTCTCTCTCTCTCTCTCTCTCTCTCTCTCTCTCTCTCTCTCTCTCTCTCTCTCTCTCTCTCTCTCTCTCTCTCTCTCTCTCTCTCTCTCTCTCTCTCTCTCTCTCTCTCTCTCTCTCTCTCTCTCTCTCTCTCTCTCTCTCTCTCTCTCCGTTGTGTGTAAATAGAGCATCAGAAAATAAGTAACTACGTGTGTGTGTGTGTGTGTGTGTGTGTGTGTGTGTGTGTGTGTGTGTGTGTGTGTGTGTGAGTGCGTGAGTGCGCGCGTCATTTACCTACAATGCCGGAAGACATGGAGGAAGTGGAAGGCGAGGAGGAGGAGGGAAAGTGAATGGGAAGGGAGCAGAAGAACAGAATTTGGAGGAACAAAAGGAGGAAAAGTAACAGGAAGGAGAGAAATCGGTGGAGGAAAAATGAAAGTAGGAGGAGGAGGAGGAGGAGGAGGAGGAGGAGAAGAAGAAGAAGAAGAAGAAGAAGAAGAAGAAGAAGAAGAAGAAGAAGAAGAAGGTATAGATAACAATGTAAAAGAAAGAAAGAAGAGGAAAGAAATAAGAAAGAAGGAAGAGTGAAGGGAAGAGGAGGAGGAGGAGGAGGAGGAGAGGAGGAGGAGGAGAAAAAAAAGTAAACAAATAGAATAGGGAGTGTTGAATAGACTAGTTTCTCTTTGAAGCAGAGAGAGAGAGAGAGAGAGAGAGAGAGAGAGAGAGAGAGAGAGAGAGAGAGAGAGAGAGCACACACTTTTCTTCACTTATGACAAAACTACTTCATCTAATTCGCATTTAACGTTCTCCTCCTCCTCCTCCTCCTCCTCCTCCTCCTCCTCCTCCTCCTCCTCCTCCTCCTCCTCCTCCTCCTCCTCCTCCTCTTAATTATTCTTTTCTTTTATAGCTCTTTCTTTTCACCACCACCACCACCACCACCACCACCACCACCACCACCGCCGCCACCACTACTACTGACGAAGGCACAGCAGCAGGTTGGTTCTTCAGGAGGGCAACAGAGGCACTAGACACACGAGGCAGTGGCGCCCTTATATTGGCACTCATAGGCACTTTGGGGGGCGCTATTTGAATGTGGCACTTGCTGTTATGGAGGGAAGGGGGCCAGTTGGTATTGCTTGAAGGAGGAGGAGGAGGAGGAGGAGGAGGAGGAGGAGGAGGAGAGGAAAAGGTTCGTCGTTGAAGGAGAGAGAAGAATGATGAGAGAG
>NC_059288.1:8835543-8838043 GCF_017591435.1 Portunus trituberculatus
AGAGAGAGAGAGAGAGAGAGAGAGAGAGGCAGCGAAAGGGTGAAATATTTAAAAGTTAATTGATTACAGACGAACTTTTCCTGCCTCCAAATCAACAAAGGCAAATTTTGAATGTCTTGTTCCCCCTTGTATCATTTCCCCTCTTTGTCAATTGTTTAGTGAGATATGTTGTTTGATTCCTGTTCGTATTGGATAGATTTGTTTATTTTTTTTTCTTTTCTTTTGTGTGTCATTGACTTTCTTGCCTTTGCTTTTGTCCTGGCTGCGCATGAAAGGGTTAATGAAGCAGGTAATTGGTCCTTCTTAAGTTTCCCTTGTGTTGTCAATCGTTTTCCTTCTTTTGGCTCTTTTTTTTCATGTTGAGTGAAAGAAAACGGGATTAACTTGATACCGTGGTGTGTGTGTGTGTGTGTGTGTGTGTGTGTGTGTGTGTGTGTGTGTGTGAGGAAATTTCTGATTGCGTTTTAAAATTACTCATGTTATTTCAATTTTTCCTCCTCCTCCTCCTCCTCCTCCTCCTCCTCCTCCTCCTCCTCCTCCTCCTCCTCCTCCTCCTCCTCCTCCTCCGAGACATTTCTTCCAAGACGGTGTGTAATCTTTGTAATAATTCAGTAATTTTTCGTGTGTGTGTGTGTGTGTGTGTGTGTGTGTGTGTGTGTGTGTGTGTGTGTGTGTGTGTGTGTGTGTGTGTGTGTGTGTCGTTAGTCTCTTGTCAACTGTGATATTTCATTAATATTTTACCACTGAACATAAATTGTGTTGTCGTGTTCAAACAACAAGGGTAATAATTTGCCACGTGTCCGGCTGATATCATTGACGTGTACTAAAAGCTGTACCGGTCCCAAAATTGAGCCTTGCGGAACACCACAGGGAATATTTTTATGAGAAGAAGACGCATTATTGTGTACTGTGAACTATTTTCTGTTGAATAAATATCTTTTGAAAGGTCATGATCATTTCCCTCCAATACCAAACATACTTAGTTTGTGGAGTGAGATAGCATGCGATGTAGTGTGAAAGGCTTCACTCAAGTCACAACACAGTGTTGATGTCCAGTGTGTGGTAGAAGCTCTGGCTAAGTCCACACGGTAGGTACACAGTCATCCACGAAGCTGTGGTGGGTTCAGGATATGAGAAAGATTTAGGAGTTACAGTTAGCTCCGATTTCTCTCTTCAGAAAACAATGCACAGAGTCTTGGAATAAGGCAAGTAGGTGATCGGTGAATGTTTATTGTATACACACTTAAGTTCATCTGTACATGAATTAGACAATATTATAGTCTCACTTCCTTCAGTGTTAGCAAGTCTTCAGAAACATTTTTAATGAAGTGTTTCTTCCCTGACAAGTGAGATTCAGTCATCAGTAACAAGTCTCTTATCTCTACTAACAAGTGAGGCGTTGCTAAGATTACCTGTGGAAAGCAGGGTAAATACTGGCAAAGTGTCAGTGATCAGTGTATAAGAGGTGTCACTTCTGTCATAGTTCACTGTCTGTCGTTGGTTCATACGTGGTCAAGTAATTAATGTTGCTGGTTTGCAGATTACTCCAGTTGGTTTTATAATTGTTTCAAAGCAATTGTATGAATGAAATAGTTTATTGACATACAGTAAGAAATCACAATGTTCTCAGGAGAATGTAATAAATTGACGTTTTAATCTGTCATCAAATAGCATCTTAATCTATAGATGGATGTTACATCTATGGATAGATGGAAAAAATGAAGAAAAAGGGAAGAGGAGGAGGAGAAACGAAACCAGATATGTGGAAGAAAGAGAATGAAGGAGAAGGAGAGGAGGAGATGAAAGAAGAAAGAAGGAAAGAAAAGGAGAGAGGAAAGAAAGAATAAAATTAACGGGATGAAGAATAGACAAAGAAAAAGGAAAGGAAGAAGAAAAAGAGAGAACGAAGGAGAAGAGGAAAGAAAGATAAATAAGTAAAGAAATGAAGTAAAGTCTTTTTGAAGAAAAATTACTTAGTCGAGAGAGAGAGAGAGAGAGAGAGAGAGAGAGAGAGAGAGAGAGAGAGAGTCCTTTTCTTGACAATACATATAGCTACGTGTACAGGATTGTGAACAAGACATGAGGCAAGAGGCAGTCTTATCACTTAGAGGTTGGTGTGGATCTTACAGGGGGACAGGGCAAACATGAGGGAAATAGACCAAGGTGTGCAAACGTTACTCGAGTTATTCACCAGTTGACGTCACATGTTTGTTATCAGCATTCTGGCAGAATGTTAGTAAATAGTGTTAGATACGTAGGTTGCTTGGAGAGGTGGTGGTGGTGGTGGTGGTCCATTGGGTAGTGGCGGCGTCAGCGGCGGCGGCGGCGGCACAAGCATGCCTCCCACCGTGCAGTGCCGCGCGGCAGCCAACAGCAGAGCGGCTCAGAAGGCAGGACGCATCATCATTGATGCAGCCTGCAGGGAGTAGCTCGTACCTCTCCAGTGACGCCAGGCGATGCCTCTATGGTCAGTAGTATCGTGGCCAACATGCTGGTAGCC
>NC_059288.1:8843043-8870543 GCF_017591435.1 Portunus trituberculatus
AAACGCTTTGCTCCATTACCACGACTGTCTTCACTCTTCAGAGGCCACGGAGATGACTGGCCGTGTTCTCAAGAGCGTCTTTGTGTTTGATATTGTAGAAATGCTGCTAATCTGTCACTGGAACCGTAAAAAGAGACTCAGTAACACGTGTGGCTTCAACAACCTAACCTAACCTAACCTAACCTAACTTTTTCGTAGAGGCTTTGGAAAGTTGTGGAAACGTAGCGCAGAAGTTTAGTCAAAGTGTTTAGGATTTCTCTCTCTCTCTCTCTCTCTCTCTCTCTCTCTCTCTCTCTCTCTCTCTCTCTCTCTCTCTCTCTCTCTCTCTCTCTCTCTCTCTCTCTCTCGTATGCCGTGGTGTCCCGTGCCTCTAACTAATTTCTCTTCTCAACAAGTTAGGCATGACGGGAACAAAACAATGCCACGCTTACTCTTTTGTTTTCTGTCGAAGTTTTCATCAAGTGTTTCTTTTTTTCTTATCATTTTTCTTTCCTGTGTTTATTTAGTTGTTTAGTCATTTTTATTCCGTGTAATGCTTATGTTGCTTTATATCGACTACTACTACTACTACTACTACTACTACTACTACTACTACTACTACTACTACTACTACTACTACTACTACCACCACCATCACCACCACCACCACCACCACCACTAACAACAACAACAATTTGCGTATTTACCTTGTTCATTTCTTTGACCAATTGAAGGGAAGGTTTGGGAGTTGTCGCTTATTAGAAGGCCTTATGGTAATGCTCTCTCTCTCTCTCTCTCTCTCTCTCTCTCTCTCTCTCTCTCTCTCTCTCTCTCTCTCGCCTCCTTTTAATTGTTTTCTGATGGTAATATATGCCTAAGATGGGTCTCTCTCTCTCTCTCTCTCTCTCTCTCTCTCTCTCTCTCTCTCTCTCTCTCTCTCTCTCTCTCTCTCTCTCTCTCTCTCTCTCTCTCTCTCTCTCTCTCTCTCTCTCTCTCTCTCTCTCTCTATCTATCTATCTATCTATCTCTCTCTCTCTCTGACTTTCAACACCTGCAATTAACACCTGACCACTGGGTTTTAATTTCTTTTTTTGTTTATTTCTCCTCCTGCTCCTCCTCCTCCTCCTCCTCCTCCTCCTCCTCCTCCTCCTCCTCCTCCTCCTCCCCGTCCTCCTCATTTCCATTACCTTGTGTTTACCTGTCCTTTCTCCCTTTTATGCTAATTAAAATGACCGTTCCTACTTTTAATTTCAAATGTTAATGCCATTACAATAATAAGTGCGTGAGGTGTGTAGCTTCCTTCGCACGCACACACACACACACACACACACACACACACACACACACACACACACACACACACACACACACACACACACACACACACACACACACACACACACTTGATGTAAACTTAAACTATGCATATTAGAAAGCACACAACCCTCTCCTTGTTTCTCTCTCTCTCTCTCTCTCTCTCTCTCTCTCTCTCTCTCTCTCTCTCTCTCTCTCTCTCTCTCTCTCTCTCTCTCTCTCTCTCTCTCTCTCTCTCTCTCTCCCCTTCCCATCCCATCTCTCTCCGTAATGAGAGAGAGAGAGAGAGAGAGAGAGGAGACGAGACGTGATGGAAGATTAGAAGGAGGAGGAGGAGGAGGAGGAGGAGGAGGAGGAGGAGGAAGGGCCGTGACATTTCAAAATAATACCTTGAAAACGATGTATTGTGAATGATTTCCATGGTGTGTGTGTGTGTGTGTGTGTGTGTGTGTGTGTGTGTGTGTGTGTGTGTGTGTGTGTGTGTGTGTGCGCGCGTGCGTGTGTGTGTGCGCGGGCGTGTGTGTGTTTATGTGTTAGTCCGTTCATCTCTCTCTCTCTCTCTCTCTCTCTCTCTCTAACGAGGCACGGGTGGGATCGCAAGTCACGGCAGTCCCTCCAAGGCTCGTAGGCTGTAAAATCGTGTAATTAGGCCTATAGGAGGGGTCGTTTTGTGCCCTTGTCCCGAGTCCCCTGGGCCAGGACGCGCGGGTGCCCTGGGGTGGGAGGGAGGGAGGGAGGAGGGATAGAGGAGCACGGGATATGAAGGGAAAGGGAGAATAGGATATGTGAAGGCTGGATTTGGATAGGTTAGGTTAGGTTAGGTTAAGTTAGTTTAGGTTGGGTTAGGTTAGGTTAAGTTAATTTAGGTTGGGTTAGGTTAGGTTAGGTTAGGTTGAGTTAGGTTAGGTTAAGATAGGTTAGGTTAGGTTAGGTTAAGATGGGATAGGTTAGGTTAAGATAGGTTAGTTTAGGTTAGGTTAGGTTAGGTTAGACATAATACTGGTAGTTTTCCGGGGTTCATTCTTTTCTTGACCTTTTGTGTTCCCTTCATTTTATTCCATCCTCTCAGACTTGTCCATAACTGAAGTGAAGAGCAAAAGGATAAGTATTAGAGGAAGGAATGAAAAAAAAGGGAGAAATTACAAGGAAAGCAAAAGAATGAAGCCAGAATATTACCCCTTGTTGTTCTTTTCATTTAAGGACACAGTGGCCGTTAGTTTACTTAATTAAGATGTGGCAGGTGAGATCAGGTTAGCTTAGGTCAGGTCAGGTCAAATGGAGGGATAAAAAATTGGGTTGGGTTGGCTTAGGTTAAGTTAGTTTAAGTTG
Organism: Portunus trituberculatus; assembly: GCF_017591435.1. NCBI lineage: Eukaryota > Metazoa > Arthropoda > Malacostraca > Decapoda > Portunidae > Portunus > Portunus trituberculatus. Next base: position 8,845,666 of record NC_059288.1, read on the forward strand.
CCTTAGGTCAGATCAGGTTAGGTTCTGTTAGAGAGAGAGAGAGAGAGAGAGAGAGAGAGAGAGAGAGAGAGAGAGAGAGAGAGAGAGAGAGAGAAACAAACTCATATTTCGTTCCTTTTTTTCTTTTTCCTTTTCATTGTCTTGTTTATTTACTTATCCTATTCATTATCTTTCTCATTCTCTATCACATCCTTCCTTTTATCACTTTTTTCTCTCCATCCCATACAGTGTCTTTTCTTACGTCTGTCACTGCACAAGACTTTTTTTTTTCCTTCTCTCACTAGTATTCTGTCCACCTCGCTAATGCAAGAGTTAACCAGTGCTTTCAATCATTCATCCCTCTCTCTCTAGTCAACTCTGGAACTCCCTGCCTGCTTCTATTTTTCTTTCTTCCTGTGACTTGAAAAATTTTAAGACGGAAGATTCAAGACATTTATCCTTCAGTTTTAGATGATGTTTTTGGCCCATGACGTGTTTCCATACTTATTTTGCTTAATATTTCATGATTTTACACAGCTTCAGAAATTCATGTGGGGGATTAGAATAGTGAACACTGCCCATTAATATTCTGACCTCCATAGACTTCCTAATGTCAATAAAATCGTCTAATCGCACACAAATCTCAAGTAAATCCCAGTAAGAACTTGCATCTCATTGGACCTTCTAACTCTTTGTTTTCTTAGCAGTGACGAGTTAAGGGGAGGGGTAGAAGAAATAACCCAGACTAGGCATTAACTGAGGAAATATGTACGTACACCTAACAGCAGAGTGAGTCCACCTGAGTGACTTCACCTAGCCAGCGGGGCTCTATTCTGGCCGTGGGTTGCTGACACCGCCTGGCCTGCGTGTCCGCCCCTCCGTCCAGCCCCGAGGTGTGGCAGGAAAATGAGCACCCCAAGTGACACCTGCGGCGGAGTGCGGTGCGGTGGCTGTCCAGGTGACGCCACACGTGTCCCTAGCGTGGTTTGCCGCGGGTGAGTGGTCTGATTAGGATTGTAGGACACGGGAAGGACTCGGAAGTGTAGGCTAGTGTAGGTTAGCTCAGGTTAAACGAGGTGAGGTAATGGTAAACGAGTGCATAGGTTAGGTGAATGGTAATGAGTATAGGCAGTAGTAGAAGTAGTAGTAGTAGTAGCAGTGGTGGTGGTAGTGGTGATGGTGGTGCTGACAGTAGTAGTAGTAGTAGGAGGAGGAGAACGAGGAGGAGGAGGAGGAGGAGGAGGAGGAGGTGGAGGTGGTGGTGGTGGTGGTGTTGGTGGTGGTATCCATAGCTGTCAACACATCCTCCTCCTCTCTTCTTCTTCTTCTTCTTCTTCTTCTTCTTCTTCTTCTTCTTCTTCTTCTTCTTCTTCTTCTTCTTCTTCTTCTTCTTCTTCTTCCTCTTCTTCTTCCTCATCCTCTTCCTCTTCCTCCTCCTCTTCTTCTTCCTCTTCCTCTTCCTCTTTTTCTTCTTCTTCCTCCTCCTCTTCCTTTTCCTTTTCCTCTTTCTAGTCCTCCTCCTCCTCCTCCTCCTCCTCCCTCAGGTTGCCGCATCATCACCGCCTTGCCTCCAGTAATTATTTTTTTTTCATTCAGCATAATTCCGTCATGTCACTGATCTGTGTTGAACCATGTAAAGAAGAGAGAGAGAGAGAGAGAGAGAGAGAGAGAGAGAGAGAGAGAGAGAGAGAGAGAGAGAGAGAGAGAGAAAAAACTCTCATCTCATTTTTTCATCATTTGTCCTTCTTTTCATTTTTTTCTCGTCTTTTGCAACATTCTACTACTATTACTACTACTACTACTACTGCTACTACTACTATTACTACTACTACTACTACTACTACTACTACTACTACTACTACTACTACTACTACTACTACTACTACTACTACTACTACTACTACTAGCGCCACCACCAATACAGTTATTTCTAACAACAACAACAACAACAACAACAACAACAACAACAACAACAACAACAACAACAACAACAACAACTACTACTACTACTACTACTACTACTACTACTACTACTACTACTACTACTACTACCACCACCACTTTACCTGCTGGGGTTACCTGTGCGGGGCTCCACCTGGCCTTAATTAATGAGTTCTCTTAAGGTAGGAATGTAGGAATAATGTCTTGGTTATGGCTGGCCACGCAAGGGTTAAGATAGCGTGCTGAATGAGCCTAACTTGATCCTCTATGCCTTAACCCTTTACCCTTCATTGTCTTAGGCCTCAAACCTCCTTTTCTTTCAATTATGTAAAGGGTGTGTCAAGGTTGGCATGAGAGAGAGAGAGAGAGAGAGAGAGAGAGAGAGAGAGAGAGAGAGAGAGAGAGAGAGAGAGAGAGAGAGAGAGAGAGAGAGAGAGAGAGAGTGAGTGAGTTTGGTGTTACTATAGCGTGGTCTGCCTCTCGTTTTGACTATAGCGTGGTCTGCCACACGTTTTGACTATAGCCTGAAGTGTATCGCCGCATCGATCTATGCTATGATATTGTATGTGTATACTATTTATTTAAACCTTATAAGTTATATTACCATTTATATATCTATATATTATTTATGTTGATATTAAAGGCAGAGAGGTAAAAATAAACACGCTATCAAATACAATACATACATTTGTTTTAACGGTAAACACTTCGTATATAGTCTAGGAATGACGCGAATACATCATTGGAATTTTTTTCTCATCATCTTCCAGCAAAAAATGATCTGGAACAGCTGACCACCATCACGCGGCATTTTCTTGAGAATCATCGTTTTAGCATCCAACCACGATCGCTCAATTGCCAGAGTGTGTGGCTGTGTGTTCCTGTCGCTGGATCCACATGATGTCGCTGGTGATGATTCACTGTTGAATGCTGGTAACTCATGCCATTTAGATTACTCTCAGGAGGCTACTCGTCTGAATGTATCGCCGAACCATTTGCACATTCCCTTTCAATAATAGGGATTAGAATGTTTCCATCATGGCTACCAACATTGAACAGTGGATCACCAGCAACAATATGAGGATCTAGCGACAGCGACGACAACTCTTAGTAACTTTAAGGGATCTGGCAACCAAGTGAGACCTTTTTTCCCCATCTTTTTTGTCGCTCTTGGCTAGTTTCCCCTCTTGCATAAAAAAATAAAGGCCACGTGGAGGGAGGGACACGGCAGACCTCCGCGCTGCACCTGGGTAGACGACATATTCAGGTGGATCTCACGCTATAGTACCACTGGGAGTTTTGATCTGGTACTTTTGTTTCCTCCTCCTCCTCCTCCTCCTCCTCCTCCTCCTCCTTTCTTCATCCCTATTTTCTTTTTCCTTATTTTCTACCATTTCCTTCTTTCCTTACTTCTTTTCGTTCGTTCGTTCGTTCTTTCACTTCCTTCCTTCTTGTCTTCCTTCCTTCTATTAAAACAAGGATCAAATAATGTAAAGGAGAAATTATGATAAGAATTAACCATAAACGAAAAAAAAAAAAATAGATATTGACTTGATTTCTCATTCTCTGCACACATTACTTCTCTCCGTCTACCAACCTCTTTCTTCCATCTACTCTATTTCACCTCCATTTATCCCTCCCCTCCTCCCTGCCGCCGCCTTTCCTCCATCTCTCCGTTTCTCCTCCCTTTCCTCTCTTTTCCGCCCTTCATGGTCCACTAATCAGGTATTTAATTAAGGTGAAAGGGATTTTGGTCAGGTGAGAGAGAGAGAGAGAGAGAGAGAGAGAGAGAGAGAGAGAGAGAGAGAGAGAGAGCGTATTATATGCTAAATGATTATGGTTTTATTTGCTTCTTGAAAGAGTGACATTCATAGAAGAAAGCACAGAAGTAGGCACAGAGTGATCGGAGGAGCCCAGTGCAGGAGACGCTCACAGAATATGGAGAAGAATTAGAGGTTAAGAAAAGTTAAGAATGTTGCCCGTATCCCCAAGACGGCCAGGAATACAAGTAAAATTCTGTAATAATTAGTTTGTGTCGTGTAGGTCAGGAGAGTCAAAGGCAGCTCACCAAATCGATGAGGGAAGGGAAATGAAAGCCAAAGGTGATGGTTACTATGGAAGTCTCTTAGAAGTGTCCACGAAGGGAAGCATGCAAGACGTGATCCACTTTGGGAGTTGAATTGTCAAATTAATCCTGACAAATAGAGGAGTTAAGTGAGACGTAATAGGTACCTAAAGATGAATTTAGTTTGAGAGTAATTCTAAGGTCAAAGTCAGATAGCAGAGACCTCGAAAGGTTTAAGAGCGTGGGCAGCACTCCTCTGCTCTGACTGCTTCTCAGCCTCTCTTTCAACGCCGAAATGTTGCATCTCTTTCTATATTTTATCGCTATTTTCATGCTAACTGCTTTACTGACCTTGCTAACTGCATGCCTCGCTACATAAGGCTTTCTTTTTCCTCTCACCCTTGTTCTGTCCAACTCTCTAATACAAGCGTTAACTAGTATTTTCAATCATTCATGCCTTTCTCTGGTAAACTCTGGAACTCTCTGCTTGCTTCTGTATTTCCATCTTCCTGCGACTTGACTTCTCTGAAGAAGGAGGTTTTAAGACATTTGTCCCAGTCTTCTGGCTAATTTCTTTCCAACCTTTTAGGGAATTTCAGTCCAAGTGGGCGTTTTTTTTTAGTATCTTGTTGCCTTTGGTAAGCTTCCCTCTTGCGTAAAGAAAAAAAAGCAGACTGAGCTATGCAAGTTGTTGCACAGAAACACCATCCAGCATTGGACTGAAAGTGAGGGCGGAGGAAGTAGGAGGGAACAGAGAAGGGCTACAAACACACGTGTTTTCTGGTGAGGAAAAGATGAGATCACTATAGAAAAAGAAAAAAAAAAAATGAAATAGAGTAAGAACTTGCAGGCGATGTCAAGACACTTTGGGTCGATTTGAGATCAGTCCGACCGTGGTGCTGCATTTCCAGTCCCCTCCCTAGACTGAGGCTTCGTGTATTTCCTCTATTCAAAGTGAAAGATGTGCGCATGCGTGTTGGGTGCAGGTAATGGGGAGTGAATGAAGAAACCTTTCTATAGAGGAGGGCAGGGTGTAACTATTGACCACCATCTTTTTGCAAAAGACACAGTAAGGCGTTTAGGAAGGTGGTGACACGGGGAAGGAGGGGGGACGGTCTGAGGCACCTTCTCATAACGCTCCTAGGCCAGCGCTCAAAAGTCATAACGCCTCTCTGGGAGTAAGCAGCGCTGCGGCAAGTGTCCACTGCCTCCTGTACATGTTGTGTCGTGTTGTGATGTGTGACAACCACTCTCTAATTAAGGTCTCTAATTTACTTCAACTTTACTCTGACCGTTTATTTATCTATTTATTCATTTATTTATTTATTAATTTATTTTTTTATTATTTTGTGCTGTGATGGATGGATACTGTTTTTCACTCTAATCTATCAAGGGTAGTGTTCTTCGGGCTTCTGTCTTGTCACCCACTCTCCTTCTGGTGCTTACAAATTATTCCCCCCTTCTCTCTCTCTCTCTCTCTCTCTCTCTCTCTCTCTCTCTCTCTCTCTCTCTCTCTCTCTCTCTCTCTGCCTCAAACGCTGGCTGCCTTGTCGTCACTCGTGGCAGGCGCTACGTGATCATCGCACTACACCTAATCTGTCTTGCAACATACGAGTATAACTACCAGTCGCTCATCACTAACACTGCCAATGGTAACTGCTGCTTACCTACACTGTCTACACACACTGACGCTCGCACAGCTACAGTGACACCGCACCGTGTGACAGCCACCCCATGATAGCCAACCCTCACTCACACACACACACACACACACACACACACACACACACACACACACACACACACACACACACACACACACACACACACCGCATAGTGTAGTGGTTAGCACGCTTGACTCACAATCGAGAGGCCCGGGTTCGAGTCCCGGCGCGGCGAGGCAAATGGGCAAGCCTCTTAATGTGTAGCCCCTGTTCACCTAGCAGTAAATAGGTATATGTTGGATGTAACTCGAGGGGTTGTGGCCTCGCTTTCCCGGTGTGTGGAGTGTGTTGTGGTCTCAGTCCTACCCGAAGATCGGTCTATGAACTCTGAGCTCGCTCCGTAATGGGGAAGACTGGCTGGGTGACCAGCAGGCGCCGAGGTGAGGTGAATTACACACACACCGCGTAGTGTAGTGGTTGGCACGCTCGACTCAGAATCGAGAGGGCCGGGTTCGAGTCCCGGGACGGCGAGGCAAATTGGCAAGCCTCTTAATGTGTGGCCCCTGTTCACCTAGCAGTGAATAGGTACGGGATGTAGCTCGAGGGGTTGTGGCCTCGCTTTCCCGGTGTCAGTCCTACCTGAAGATCGGTCTATGAGCTCTGAGCTCGCTCCGTAATGGGGAAGACTGGCTGGGTGACTAGCAGACGACCGAGGTGAATTACACACACACACACACACACACACACACACACACACACACACACACACACACACACGTGGAACACTTGGTCAGTTGTTGGAGTAATGAAGGACTGCTCGAGGCAATGATGAATTTATTATCGGCTTATTTTGTTGTTAATGACATTGGTTAGCAAGAAACATTACTCTGGTTATTCACCAGTTGACGTCACATATTTGTTATCAACATTCTGGCAGAATGTTAGTAAATAGTGTAAGATACGTAAGTTGCATGGAGAGGCAGCGGCGGCGGTGATGGTGGTGGTGGTGGTCCTGTGTGGAGTGTAATGTGCGCATGTGTATGATCGTTTCCCGCCGTGCTGTGCTGTGCCGTGCTATGCTGTGCCGTGCTGCAGCTAACAGGAGAACGACTCAGAAAGCAGGTCGTATCTTCATGGATGTCGCATTCAGGGAGTACCTCCACCCTCTCCATTGATTCCACGTGATGCCTCTATGGTCAGTGGTGTCGTGGCCAACATACTGGTAGCCGTTCAGGTTAGAGTCATAGCAATCATCATACCAGTAACCTCCGCGGCGTCTGAAAGGAATGGAACAGTTTAGCAGGAATTTTGTACGTAGTACGCACAGTACGTACACATGTACACTCACTCCTTTGTCATGTAGTGTGTGAGGATACACACTGAGTACTTTTCTTTGACTGAGTGTGTAAGTAAACTATGCACATTGCCTTTTTTTTATGTGGAGGGAGTAAAAAGTAAAATTATATATATATATATATATATATATATATATATATATATATATATATATATATATATATATATATATATATGTGTGTGTGTGTGTGTGTGTGTGTGTGTGTGTGTGTGTACATGTGTACACACACACACACACACACATACACACACACACACACACACACATATATATATATATATATATATATATATATATATATATATATATATATATATATATATATATATATATATATATATATATATATATATATATATATATATATATATATATATATATATATATATATATATATATATATATATATATATATATATATATATATATATATATATATATATATATATATATATATATATATATATATATATATATATATATATATATATATATATATATATATATATATATATATATATATATATATATATATATATATATATATATATATATATATATATATATATATATATATATATATATATATATATATATATATATATATATATATATATATATATATATATATATATATATATATATATATATATATATATATATATATATATATATATATATATATATATATATATATATATATATATATATATATATATATATATATATGAGACGAAAAGGTTTTGATTCCACCCTATCTAATGAAACTGTGTGAGAGGAACCCACCTAAACATGCAAAGAGTACTCCATATACGGGCGTATAAGGCCCTTGTACATATAAGCAGAGTTGGAGGGGCGAGAAAAACTGGCGGAGACGCCTCGGAACGCCTTAATTCAAAGAAGCTGTTTTAGCAAGAGATGAGATGTGAAGTTTATAGTTAAGATTATGAGTAAAGGACAGACCGAGGATTGTGGAAGAGAGACAGTTGAGTGTCATTGAAGAAGAGGGGATAGTTGTTTGGAAAGTTGTGTCGAGTTGATAGATGGAGGAATTGAGTTTTTGAGGCATTGAAAACTACTAGATTTTCTCTGCCCCAATCGGAAATTTTAGAAAGATTAGAAGTCAGGCGTCCTGTGGCGTCCCTGCGTGAGCTGTTGACTTCCTGAAGGGTTAGTCGCCTCTGAAATGACGTGGAAAGATGTAGGGTGGTATCACCAGCGTAGGAGTTGATATGGCAAGAAATTTGGTTAAGAAGGTCATTAATGAATAATAGAAAAAGAGTGTGTGACAGGACAGAACCTTGAGGAACATCACTGTTAACAGAGTATAAGAACAGTGGACGTCTACCACAGCAGCAATAGAGCGGTCGGAAAGGAAACTTGAGATAAAGTTGCAGAGAGAGGGATGGAAACCGTAGGAAAGCAGTTTGGAAATCAAAGCTTTGTGCCAGACTCTATCAAAAGGTTTTGATATGTATAACGCAACAGCAAAAGTTTCACCGAAATCTCTAAAAGAGGATGGCCAAGACTCAGTAAGGAAAGCCAGTATCATCAGTAGAGTGACCTTGACGGAAGCCATACTGGCGATTAGATAGAAGATTGTGAAGTGACATGTTTGTGAATCCTCCTGTGGAGGATGGATTCAAAAGCTTTAGACAAGCAAAACATTGAAGGTAAAGGGCAGTAGTTTGAGGGATTATAACGGTCTCTCTTTTTAGGAACAGACTGAATATAGGCAAACTTCCAGGATCCAGGTTCCACTATCTCCAAGGATAGAGATCTCCGCGAAAGGATAGAGGGACAGAATGTGCTCCACTGTAGAAGTTAAATGGTCAAAGAATTTCTTATAGTCAGAGGAGTTAGATAGGAGAGACAGCACAAATAAATTTAGTTAGAGAGTGACTTTTGAATCAAAGCCAGATGGTGGAAAACTCGCAAGATTCAAGAACGTGGGCACAAGGTCAAGTCAAGTATTTGCGCACATGGACACAACATCCAACTTTGGAACGAAAATGAGGATAGAGAAAGTAGGAGGGAAGAGAGAAGGGGTTATAGTCAGTAGCCTCAGACAACTGTGTTTCGGGGAGGAAAAGAAGATGAGGTTTAGTAGAGGAGAGGTGGTGTTCCACAGATTGAAAACTAGATCAACGACCGTAAATGATGCAGAAGTTAATTAATGAAGAAAAAGTTGAGGGAGGTGTCAAGACATTTTTGGTCGATACTGAGAGAGCAGGTTGAACTGCTTTATGGTCCCCTCCCTAGAAGGGAACTCCAAAGCTGGATTTAAAGTGAAGGATTTATGTGTACTAAGTGCATGTAGTTTTGTGTGAAGGAGGAGAGTTGTCTTTAGAGAACAGGTTGTGACCTCCTGCTTGAGTTGTGAGACACAAGGGAAACGTTCAGCGAGATCGCAACTAGCTGCTTTGATGGGAAGTTCACAGCATCTCCTTAACTGATCCAGACCAGAAATGACCAGACCAAAACTGCTCCAGAACAGAACTAGAGCTATTAGACCTCGCTATGATGTGTTGTGTTTTGCTGTGTTGTGCAGTGTTGTGCTTTGTTATGGCATTTGCCTTCATGTTGCCTTGTACTGTGTTCTGTTTTGTAACAGCACCTGCCCTCGTGTTGTTATGCTGTGTTTTGTTACGCGGTGTTATGTTGTCTTGTGCTGTGTTGTGTTTTGCAGTATTTTGTTGTGCTATATTGTGTTGTGCTGTGTTGTGTTGTATTGTTTTTTGCTTTGCTGTGCTAAATTTTGGTGTGCTGTGTCGTGTTGTGCTGTGTTTTGCTGTGTTATATTATGTGACAACATTTGTGTTCGTGTTGTGTGGTCTGAGTGTTGAGTTGCGTTGCATGACAACACTTACTCTTCCGCACAGTTGGCACTATAGTTGTCGTTGTCAGCATCACGGGTGGTGAATGGCATGCCGTTGTGTCTTGCTGCAAAGCTGTCCCCTGCGTCCCCGCTGTAACTGTTAACAGAAACACACACACACGAAAAAAAAGAAAAAAAAAGATGATATTTTATTCATCTCATTCCATTTATAGCTGTCTATCTATTAATCTGTTATATCAATTTATCCACTGATAGAATGAGAAACAGAAAAATAATAAATCTAAATAAAAAAACACGAATAGAAGGATACGGAGGGTGAGTTTCCCACGAAAGGACACTAAAGCTTTGATAACTACATTCCTTAGAGAGTTCTTTTATTATTGTAGACCAAATTACATGGACGAAAGCGACAAAATTCTATGCATTAATAGCCCAAATATATATATATATATATATATATATATATATATATATATATATATATATATATATATATATATATATATATATATATATATATAGAGAGAGAGAGAGAGAGAGAGAGAGAGAGAGAGAGAGAGAGAGAGAGAGAGAGAGAGAGAGAGAGAGAGAGAGAGAGAGAGAGAGAGAGAGAGAGAGAGAGAGAGAGAGAGAGGCAGCCTCACCTTCCAACACTGAGGCGGAACTTGGTCTCCGGAGCGCCCACGTGGAAGAATCCGTACTTAGCCCACCGATGTCCTCCTCGTAATCGTGCAGGTCAATTCGCAGCTGCTGCAGGGTGGTGGAGGTCAGCTGGTGCAGAAGGTCAAGGCCCAGCCAGAATTCACCCTCCAGGTCGCCGAAGCCCAACCGATACTCGATCCAAGTGCGGTAGAAATCTTGGCGGACGGCGTCACTGGTGCGCCGCTGGAAGACGGTCCATCCCCCGCCGTCGACGGTGTGGTCACAAAACACGGTGACGCGGTGGTGGGGTTGCCCAGGGTAAGGGTATACCTGGCGCAGGCCGCTCCCGCTGTCCCCGGAGTCCAGTAAGTCCTTGCAGTGACGTGGCCGAGACTCCCATTTGTTTACAGCAACACTGACCTGCTGCACCACTTCCTTTGCCTCCTGTAAAGCGAAGGGCAAACAAAGTGACCATGTTTACGTCACACGTGGCGGCGCAGCTCGTCGTCCCGCATTGCCACTCATAAACATCCAACACAAACTTAACCTGCAAGTTGGCCAAATGACTTAAGAAAGTGACAAAACACAACCCAGAATCAAATTTCAGCAGATCACTCTATGTCAAGAAAAGTAACTAGCAAACTAAATGAGGAACATATTATCCGATTATCTTTAATGTTTATATATTTGGTTCTCGTTAATGAATACATACAAACACTGATGGAAGCATACTTTGATAAATAGGAAAGAGTTCGTCTGTAATAATAATAATAATGATAATAATAATAATAATAATAATAATAAAAATAATAATAATAATAATGATAAAAATGATAATAATACCTTTTCCCTTGAGAGCATTCTGGCTCAAGATTAGACACATGCAGGTCTGACTCTTACCTCCATGAGGGACGCGTAGCGGCTGTCCTCTTGTCCAGTGCTACAGAAGTCCAGGGCAGCAGCCACGCAAGTGTCACTGTAGCCTGTGACCGTTAGTAGAGTAGACAGAAGGGAGCGATCGTCCTTGAGGCCTGAACAGCTGTTTTCCTCATCTGGGGAGGCGTGCTGCTTGCCTGGGCCATGGCTGCGACCATGGAGAGCACCACAAAGAAATGCATCGCCAGTAATATCTGGCTAGAGCACCGAAACAGTGCGACTTTAACGTAACGCTGCGCAGAGGAGAGTGTCGTGTGTCTAGAGCTGTGGTTGCCTCGTGGGCCACAGCACACCACTTCAAGACTCGTTGTGTGTTGTGTGTGATGAGAATAGACGTGAAGCAGCTGTGGCCTTTATGAATCTCATCGGTCCTCAAGGAGACTCTTGTTTGTGTTATTAAATGAAGTGGCACTTGAATAAGGGCACCGTGGCTGCTAGTGTGCCCTCATTCAAGTCGGCGTCAGATGAAGCAGGATTGTTGCAGCTTTGTATGTTGTAATACGTACGTACGTACGCTCATTTGTTTCCTGTGGACCAGGGCTAAAGTTACTCCTTTGGGGCCAAAACATTACCTACTTCATGGATGGGTCAGGAGAATTATTTTGTATGTACTACTTGGTACCAATTCAATTATATTTAAATACGTACGTAGGTCAATTAGAATTAAATTTGTAAAATGTTTCAGAGAGAGAGAGAGAGAGAGAGAGAGAGAGAGAGAGAGAGAGAGAGAGAGAGAGAGAGAGAGGCTGGGATTCCACCACCAATGCCAGCTCTCTGTAGTTCATGGGCTTACCTTCTTTCTCCAACCCTGCTCCACCTCGTTCCCCACTGTCTCTGTCTTTCTTTCTCTCCTTATATCTTTTTGTATTATTTGGTAACTTTTCACAATTTATTATGAAATCTTTGAATCTTTTTTCATGTTTAAAGGTCTCTCCGCATCCTAAACGTGGCATATGAGCGCGGGGGAGTGCGACGTTACTGATACCTCTACCTGACCTGACTCGCCAGTCATTCATGAGTTGTGGTTGGAGAAAGGGGTCGTGAACTGTGGAGGTGTGGCAACATTGGAGGATAAGCTGTTAAAAAGCGGACTGCAACTCAGAGGTCCAGTTTTGAGTGACTCGAACATAACCATTGTCGCGCTTCCAGTGTGTGTGTGTGTGTGTGTGTGTGTGTGTGTGTGTGTGTGTGTGTGTGTGTGTGTGTGTGTGTGTGTGTATCTGTCACCTTGTGTTTCTGTTCCTTCATGATACACCTCTGGATCTTTGCTATGGAAGTGGTTGGGTATATGGAGAAATACATCAAGCGGAGAGGGTTAATGATGGATGGAGGGACGAGAACCTTTCATTGCTTTAGTGGAATTGACTGACATTTTGAAGAGCGTTTTCATAATGGTAACGATCCTTTTACCACCACCACCACCACCACCACCACCAGGCTTGGAAAACAGTCGGTTAGTTATTACGAGAAGCTGATTAATACTATGTTTGTGACCTTTGAAGCGAGCAAAAGAGAGCAAAGCGCTTCATGTTACCTATCATCATACAACCACCACCACCACCACCACTACTACTACTACTACTACTACTACTACTACTACTACTACTACTACTACTACTACTACTACTACTACTACTACTGCTGCTGAATAGAAAGATGCTTAAACATCTGTCACTTCGCAATCTTCTGTCTGATCAGCAGTCAAGGTTGTTCTACTGGTGATCTTTTGGCTTTCCTTACCAAGTGTTGGTCATTTTCTTTTAAAGATATCGGTGAAACTTTTGCTGTCGCGTTAGACATATCAAAAGCTTTTGTTAGAGACTGCCATAAAGCTTTGATTTTCAGACTGCCTTCCTACGGTTTCTATCTTTATCTCTGCAACTTTATCTCAAGTTTCCTTTCCGACCGTTCTATTGCAGCCATGATAGAAGGCCACTGTTCTCCTAAACCTATTAATATTGGTGTTCCTCAGGGTTCTGTCCTGTCACCCACTCTTTCTATTATTCATTAATGACCTTCTTAACCAAACTTTTTGCCCTATCCACTCCTACGCTGGTGATACCACCCTACATCTTTTCACATCCTTTTAGAGACGATCAACCCTTCAGGAAGTCTACATATCATGCAGGGACGCCACAGAATGCCTAACTTGTGATTTTTCTAAGATTTCCGATTGGGGCAGAGAAAATCTAGTTGTTTTCAATGCCTCAAAAAACTCAATTCCTCCATCTATCAAGTCGACACAATCTTGCAGACAACTATCCCCTCTTCTTCAATGACACTCAACTGTCTCCCTCTTCCACAACGAATATCTTCGGTCTGTCCTTTACTCATAATCTTAACTGGAAACTTCACATCTCATCTCTTTCTAAAACAGCTTCTATGAAGTTAGGCCTTCTGCGGCGCTTCCGCCATTTTTTCTCGCCCCTCCAACTGCTTACTCTGTACAAGGGCCTTATCCGTCGCTGTATGGAGTACTCTTTGTATGTTTGGGTGGGTTCCACTCACACAGTTTTATTAGATAAGGTGGAATCAAAACCTTTCCGTCTTATCAACTCCCCTCCTCTGACTGACTATCTTCAGCCTCTTTCTCACCGCATTTCTTTCTATCTTTTATCGCTATTTTCATGGTAACTGTTCTACTGATCTTTCTTACTGCATGCCTCCCCTCCTGCGGTCTCGCTGCACAAGGCTTACTTCTTCCTCTCATCCTTGTTCTGTCCAACTCTCTAATGCAAGAGTTAACCAGTACTCTCAATCATTCATACCGTTCACTGGTAAACTCTGGAACTCCCTCCGTGCTTCTGTATTTCCGCCTTCTTATGACTTGTCTTCTCTTAAGAGGGAGGTATCAAGACATTTGCTCCCAAATTATGGCTAACGCTTATCTTTCCTCTAGAGAACCAGCACCCAAGTGGGGCTTTTTTTTTCTTATTTTTTTTTTTGTCCTTGGCTGGCCCTCTCTCCTACTATATGAAAAAAAGTGGTAGTAGTACAGGTAGTAGTAGTAGTAGTAGTAGTAGTAGTAGTAGTAGTAGTAGCAGCAGCAGCAGCAGCAGCAGCAGCATCAGCAGCAGTAGTAGTAGTAATAGTAAGTAGTAGTAGTAGTAGTAGTAGTAGTTGTTGTAGTAGTAGTAGTAGTAGTAGTAGTAGCAGCAGTAATTGTTCTAGTAGTCGTAGTAGCCGTAGTAGTAGTAGTAGTAGTAGTAGTAGTAGTAGTAGTAGTAGTAGTAGTAGTAGTAGTAGAAGTAATTGTGGTAGTAGTCGTAGTAGTAGTAGTAGTAGTAGTGGTAATAGGTTTGTGGCGTTGTTTTCGCGGGTGTTGTGTGGCCGCGACGGGCCGTTGAGGACGTGGCTTCTCACCCTTCAACACAGTAGTCAGCAGTGTTTGGTAGCGTTTTCCACCTGCGTTTGTCGCGTGTTTGCGTCTCTCTTGGTGTGAAGTGGAACACTTGGTCAGTTGTTGGAGTAATGAAGGACTGCTCGAGGCAATGATGAATTTATTATCGGCTTGTTTTGTTGTTAATGACATTTGTTAGCAAGAAGCATGATGCACTGCTGCACAGTGAAGGAGAGAGAGAGAGAGAGAGAGAGAGAGAGAGAGAGAGAGAGAGAGAGAGAGAGAGAGAGAGAGAGTCCTTTTCTTGTCAATACATATAGCTACGTGTACAGGATTGTGAACAAGACATGAGGCAAGAGGCAGTCTTATCACTTAGAGGTTGGTGTGGATCTTACAGGGGGACAGGGCAAACATGAGGGAAATAGACCAAGGTGTGCAAACGTTACTCGAGTTATTCACCAGTTGACGTCACATGTTTGTTATCAACACTCTGGCTGAATGTTAGTAAATAGTGTTAGATACGTAGGTTACTTGGAGAGATGGTGGTGGTGGTGGTCATGTGAATAGTGTAGTGTGCACGCCTCCTGCCGTGTCGTGACGTGCCGTGCCGTGCCATGCCGCAGCCAACTCAGAAGGCAGGACGCATCATCATTGATGCAGCCTTCAGGGAGTAGGTCGTACCTCTCCAGTGACGCCAGGCGATTCCTCTATGGTCATCGGTGTCGTGGCCAACATACTGGTAGCCGTTCAGGTTAGAATCATAGCAAGCATTATACCAATAACCTCCGCGGCGTCTGAAAGGAACGGAACAGTGACAAAAGAGTTAGCATGAATATTGTACATAGTACGTACACATGCACACCCACTTCTTTGCCATGTAGTGTGTGAGGATGCACATACTACATGATTTGTTTTCACTGAGTGTGTAAGTAAACTGTGCACATTGCATTTGCTGCAAGTCATGATAAAAGTGTTGTTTTGTGTGAAGGCAATGTGCCATGATTGAGGGAAGACATGCAGACTGAGCGCGGCTCCCTCTGCTCACCACTGCGTCCGTCGCCGCTTCCTCCCACTCACTATGTAGTTGTGAAATGTTTCTCTCAGGATCCATCTCTCAGATCCATTTCTAACTCTTGTATTATTTCATTAGCCTTTCACTTGAGTCTCATTTGTTGAATTGAGAAAAGTGAACTTAAGTTTGATGGTGGCTGAGGAAGACTGCAAATGTGGTGTACTATTTCACTGATCACAATAAAGGGACACACAACTTGACTACTACGTATTTATTTTTGAACTGTAAAGGTCGCAGCCTTCGCGCAGAGCAAAGCCCCGATGTTGGATGTAGTACGTAGAGCCGTGGCAGGTGTTCCAAAATGGCAGATTGTCACGTATGGTTGGTAACTCACATGCCCTGTTTGGCAGGAGCCGTTACGAATCATGTAGGAATTAGATTTGACCCACCAAATGGCAAGGTCACAGGCAATAAGGAGGAGGTAGTGGACAATTTAGTCCCAGTGAGGTCTAATATCACTAGTTCTAATCTGGAGCAGTTTTGGTCTGGACCAGTTCACCCGAGGGGGGAGGGACTGCTGATAACTTATCAGAGCTAGTTGTGAATTCGTTGACCCTCTATCTTTGTGTTTCTCACAATTGAAGGGGACAATCACAGCCTGCCTTCTAAAGACAACTTTCCTCCTTCACACAAAACTACATGCATTTACCAATTATACCCTTCACTTGAAATGTAAAAAATGGTTACTCTAACACTCGGAATGACTTTCTGGTAATTAGGTCGGAATGCTTTCTCGGTGTGAACCAAAAAACTCTTCCCCAGTCAACTTTTGTTCAGTAACTTCTGCAACATTGGATGTCTTAGATGTAATTTTCAATCTGTGGAACACCACCTCTCATCTACTGTACCTCATCTTTTATTTTCCTCATCGAAACAGCTGTCTGAGACAACTGACAGTAGTCCCTTTTCTGTTCTTCTACATTCTCTATCCTTATTTTCTTTCCAAAGCTGGATGTTGCGTCTATGTGCGCAACGACTTGTCTTGCTGTCATATCCGCACTCTTGAATCTTCTAAGTTTTCCACCAGCTGGCTTCGATTCAATAGTAACGCTAAATTTATTTATGCTATTTATCTCTGCCCTAACTAATTTGATTGTAACAGATTCTTTGACTATTTAACTTCTAAATGAGAGCGCATTCTGTCTATCTATACCATCGCAGAGATCTCAATTCTTGGATATTTCAATGGTAATGACTAGGTTTGGCTTTCTTCTCATTTCACTGATCATCTTGGGGAAATAGGCTTCAACTATGCAATCCTCTATGACCTAGAGCAACTGGTGCAACACCTTACTCGTTTTCCTGATCTGCTTGGAGATACGGCCAACATTTTTGACGATTTCCGTACCTTTAATCCTTCTGCTTATGCTGTTACCCTATCTTCTCCATTGGGCTCCTCTGATCACAACCTTATATCTGTATCTTCCCTTATTTCTCCAGCTTCTACTCAGGATCCCCCAAGGCGGTGGCGTTTCGCCAGTTTCTGGCAGTCAGAGGGACCTGAGTCTGAGTTTCCATGGAATGATTACTGTTTCCATGTCAGAAACTCATCTCTGTGCAGAGCGCAAAACATTACATAGTTAGCAGTTGGAGGGTGAGAAAAAAACTGGCGGAGATGCCTCAGAACGCCTAACTTCATAGAAGCTGTTTTAGTAAGAGATGAGATGTAAAGTTTCCAGTTTTGATTATGAGTAATGGACAGACCGAGGATATTTAGTGTATAAGATAGGGACAGCTGAGTGTCATTGAAGAAGAGGGGATTGTTGTCTGGAAGGTTGTGTCGAGTTGATATATGGAGGAATTGAGTTTTTGACGCATTGAACACTAAGTTTTCTCTGCTCCAATCAAATATCTTAGAAAAATAATAAGTCAGGCATTCTTTTGCGTCTATGAAAAAGATGTGGAAAAGTGTAGGGTGGTATCAACAGCGTAGGAGTGGATAGGGCAAGAAGTTTGGTTAAGATCATTAATGAATAATAGGAGAGTGAGCGACAGTACATAATCCTGAGGAACACCACTGATTTAGGAGCAGTGGCTCTCTACCACAGCAGTAATGGAATGGTTGGAAAGGAAACTTGAGATAAAGTTGGAAAAAGAAAGATAGAAACCGTAGGAGGGCAGTTTTGAAATCAAAGCTTTTGCCAGATTCTATCAAAAAGCTTTTGATATTTTCTAACACAACAGCAAAAGTTCCTCTGAAATCTCTAAAAGAGGATGACCAGGAAATCTAGAAGATCACCAGTAGAGCGGCCTTGACAGAAACCATATTGGCGACCTGAGAGAAGATTGTGAAGTGACAAATGTTTGAGAATCTTTCTATGAAGAATAGATAAAAAAGAAGACAACTAAGAAATCAAAGCTGTAGATCGATAGTTTTAGGGATTGGAAAGGTCACCATTTTAGGAACAGGCTGAATGTAGACACACTTCCATCATGAAGGAAAGGTAGAAGTCGACAGGTAAAGTTGAAGAGTTTGACCAGGCAAGGTGCAAGTACAGAAGCATAGTTTTTGAGAACGATAGGAGGGATCTCATCAGGCCCATAACCCTTCCGAGGGTTTATGCTAGCGAGGACATAGAAAACATCGTTACGAAGAATCTTACGAACTGCGCCCCTTAATTGAAGGCATGAAATAGTCAGAGGAGGGAGAAAAGGGAGGTCCAAGTCCAGAATCATCCAAGGTGGAGTTATTAGCAAAGATTTGAGAGAAGAGTTCAGCTTTAGACAGATGAGATGGCAGTTTTGCCATCAGAATGAAATAAAGGAGGGAAAGATGAAGAAGTAAAAGTTATTGGAGATGTTTTTGGCCAGATGCCAGAAGTTTCTAGGGGAACTGGAGTTTGAAAGATTTTGACATTTTCTATATATGAAGGAGTGTTTAGCAAGTTGAAGAACAGACTTGGAATGAAATAGGACAAGGTGCAGATATGAAGTTGTGATCGGAGGAGCCCAATGGAAAAAATAGGATAAAAGCATAAGCAGAAGGATTAGAGGTAAGAGAAAGGTCAAGAATGTTGGCCCTATCCTCAAGACGGTCAGGAATACGAGTAGGGTGTTGCTGTAAGTTATGGAGGATAGCAAAACTGAAGGCTAGTTCACTTGGATAGTCAGTGAAGGGAGAGGAAAGTCAAAGCTGATGGTGAACATTGAAATCTCCAAGGATGGAGATCTCCACGAAAGGGTAGAGGGACAGAATGGGCTCCACTGTGGACGTTAAATAATCAAAGAATTTCTTATAGTCAGAGGAGTTAGGGGAGAGATAGACAGCATAAATAAATTTAGTTAGAGAGTGACTGTTGAGTCGAAGCCAGATGGTGGAAAACTCGGAAGATTCAAGAGCGTGGGCACGAGAGCAATTCAAGTCGTTGTGCACACAGACGCAACATCCAGCTTTAGAAAGAAAATGAGGATAGAGAAAGTAAGAGGGGACAGAGAAGGGACAACTGTCAGTTGCCTCAGACAGCTGTGTTTTGGTGAGAAAAAATGAAATTTAGTTGTGGAGAGTTGGTGTTCTACAGATTGAAAATGAGATCTCATTCCACGAATGTTGGAGAACTTGATGAAGAAAAAGTTGAGGAAAGTGTGAAGACATTTTGGGTTGTAACGGAGAGAGCAGTCCGACCTGGAGGGAATTTATGGTCCTCCTCACAAAAGAGGATTCTGGGGGTGGTTTGAGAATCACCATTTTTATTTCAAGTGAAGGGTGTGTTTGTAGTAAGTGCTTGTAATTGTGTTGTGTTGTGTTGTTTTGTGTTGAGTTGTGTTGGAATGTGTTGTATTGTGTTGTGCTGTGTTGTGTTCTGTGCTGTGCTGTGTTGCGCTATATTGTGTTTCGTTGTGTTGTGTTGTGCTATGCTGTGTTGTGGTGTGTTGTGTTGTGTTATAGTGTACTGTGTTCTGTTTTGCTGTGTTATATTGTGTTCTGTGTTGTGTTAAGTTGTGTGGTGTTGTGTTGTGTTAAGTTGTGTTGTGCTGTGCTGTGTTATGTAGTGCTCTGCTGTGGTGCATTGTCCTGTATTGTGTTTTGTTGTGCTGTGCTGTGCTGTGTTATGTTGTGCAGTATTATTTTGCTGTGTTCTGTTTTGTTGTACTGTGCTGTGTTGTATTAAGTTGTGCCGTGCTGTATTGTGTTGTTTTAAGTCGTGTTGTGCTGTTTTGTGTTAAGTTGTATTGTGCTGTGTTGTGTTAAGTTGTGTTTTGTTTGTTGTGGTGTGTTGTGTTATGTTGTGTTGTGCTGTGTTGTGTTAAAATGTGTTAAGTTGTATTGTGCTGCGTTGTATTTTGCTGTCTTGTCGTGTGTTGTATTGTGTTAAGTTGTGTTCTTTTTTGTTCTGTTTTGTGTTATGCTTTGTTGTGGTGTTGTATTGTGCTGCGTTGTATTATTTTTTGCTGTATTGTGTTGCGTTATGCTGTGTTGTATTGTGTTATGTTGTGTTGTGTTGAGCTATATTGTGCTCTGATCTGTTATGTTGTGCTGTGTTGTGTTGTGTTGTGTTGTGTTGTTTTGTGTTGTATTGCGCTCTGTTGTAATGTGCGGTTTTGTATTGTACTGTGTTGTGTTGTGTTGTGTTGTGTTGTATTGTGCGGTGTTGTGTTGTGCTGTGTTGTGTTGTGTGTGTTGTGTTGTCTGGAGCTGTATTGTGCGGTGTTGTGTTGTGCTGTGTTGTGTTTTTTCTGTTGCATTGTGCTGTGTTGTGTTAACTTACGTTGTGCTCTTTTGCATTCTGCTGTGTTTTGTTAAGTTGTGTTGTGTTGTTTTGTGTTGTGTTGTGTTGTGTGCCAGCACTTTCCTTAGTGTTGTGTGGTCTGAATGTTGAGTTGTGTGGCATGACAACACTTACCGTTGGGCACAATGCCATTCATTATTTTTGTCGTTGTCATCATCACGGGTGCTGAAACGCATGCCGTTGTGTTTTGCTGCTAAGCTGTCTCCGGCGTCTCCGCTGTAACTGTTAACACAACACACACACACACACACACACACACACACACACACACACACACACACACACACACACACACACACACACACACACACACACAAGAAAAGAGATAATTAACATTTCATATATCTCACTCTATCTTTCTGTCTATATATGTTTATCTATGTATCTATCCAGCCTTCCATCTATTTATCCATCGACGAAGAACAGGGAAACAATACTTCAAAAGAATTAATAGGACTAAAAGGATACGGGTGATGAGAATTTCCCTTGAAATGACACTATAACTTTTGGATCTGCATTCCTTAGAGAGGCGTAACTTAAGAGGGGACCTGATACACGAACTCTGTAACTATCTTAGGCCAAATAGTAAGGACCACATCAACAAAAGAGAGAGAGGGAGAGAGAGAGAGAGAGAGAGAGAGAGAGAGAGAGAGAGAGAGAGAGAGAGAGAGAGAGAGAGAGAGAGAGAGAGAGAGAGAGAGAGAGAGAGAGAGAGAGAGAGAGAGTGAGAGAGAGAGTGAGAGAGAGTGAGTGAGAGAGAGAGAGAGAGAGAGAGAGAGAGAGAGAGAGAGAGAGAGAGAGAGAGAGAGAGAGAGAGAGAGAGAGAGAGAGAGAGTGGGGGGCAGCCTCACCTTCCAACCTTGAGGCGGAACTTGGTCTCCGGAGCGCCCACGTGGAAGAATCCGTACTTAGCCCACCGATGTTCTCCCTCGTAATCGTGCAGGTCAATTCGCAGCTGCTGCAGGGTGGTGGAGGTCAGCTGGTGCAGAAGGTCAAGGCCCAGCCAGAATTCACCCTCCAGGTCGCCGAAGCCCAACCGATACTCGATCCAAGTGCGGTAGAAATCTTGGCGGACGGCGTCACTGGTGCGCCGCTGGAAGACGGTCCATCCCCCGCCGTCGACGGTGTGGTCACAAAACACGGTGACGCGGTGGTGGGGTTGCCCAGGGTAAGGGTATACCTGGCGCAGGCCGCTCCCGCTGTCCCCGGAGTCCAGTAAGTCCTTGCAGTGACGTGGCCGAGACTCCCATTTGTTTACAGCAACACTGACCTGCTGCACCACTTCCTTTGCCTCCTGTAAAGCGAAGGGCAAACAAAGTGACCATGTTTACGTCACACGTGGCGGCGCAGCTCGTCGTCCTGCATTGCCACTTATAAGCACCCAACACAAACCTGATCTGCAACATGGCCAATTGACTTAAAAAAATTGACAAAACACAATCCAGTGAGAAAAGTACCCTATTGTTTGGAGCAGAACAAAAGATGAAACATAAGGGTGAGTATTATCAGAGAGAATCTGTGTTGTTCCATTTGTGGAGAGGTGATTCAAGCTTCTCTTGTTTGTATGCAGTTATTTACTAGATTAACATTACAGATATGATTCAACTCTTTGTCATGCTTAGAATTTTAATGTGAAAAATACATTAAATTATCATTTAATTTACCATTGACCAACTTTAATAGCAGGAAGTTGTCTCATACGACTCAAACAAATAATGACTCGAAGAAAACAACACATGATTAAGACATAATATTGATAAAATAGATGATCAAATCAATCAATCAACTGAACAAAAAGGGAACTTGAGATGAAAGATGTAAAATTTTTATGAATCTTTGATATAAAAATCATTATTTTTTTTTCAATATTGTGTGTGGTAGTGTAGGGTTTCCTAACTCTTACCCGTTTTCTTCTACATTGCGTTCTCTCTTTCCTTATCACACAAAGTTTATTTTTTCTCTTTCTGTAAAAGACATTCACTTTCTGCACATTTTCATGTACTTTCCCTAGAGATACAAATCACACATCTTTTTTTCATCTTAATTTCTCCTCACACTTGTACCTATCACACAAGTACATATACGCACACCAATATATTTATTCCATATATAACATTGTAAGATGGTATATATACTTAGTCAAAACAAACACTGATGCAAGCACACTTTAATGAGTAGGAAAGATTTTTGCTAATAACAACAACAACAACAACAACAATAATAATAATAATAATAATAATAATAATAATAATGATAATGATAATAATAATAATAACAATAATGACAATAATAATAATAATACCTTTTTCCCATGAGAGCAGTCTCACTATGTGTTATACAGTTATAAGCTAGCCTGACTCATACCTCCATGAAGGACCTGTAGCTGCTGTTCTTTTGATCAATGCTACAGAAATCCAGGGCGGCGGCCACGCAAGTGTCACTATAGCCTGTGATCGTTAGTAGAGTGGACAGAAGGGAGCGATCGTCCTTGAGGCCTGAACAGCTGTTCTCCTCAGTTGTGGGAGGCGCACTGCTTGCCTGGGCCATGGTCACGACCATGGAGAGCACCACAAAGAAATGCATCGCAAGTGATATCTGGCTAGAGCATCTAACCAGTGCGACCTTAACAGACCGCTGCGCAGCGGAGAGTGTCTGGAAGACTGGGTGCCTCGCGAGCCACAGCACACCACTTCAAGCCTCGTTGTGTGTTATGTGTGACGAGAATAGACGCGAAGCAGCTGTGGCCCTTATAAATCTCACGAGCCTTCAATGAAACTTTTGTTTTGGTTATTAGATAAAGCGATACCTGAGTAAGGGTGCCCGGGCTGCCAGCATACCTTTCATCTCACTGGCGTCAGGTAGAGCAGGATTGTTGCAGCTGTGTATTTTTTTTTTGTGGAGTGTTATGAGTGGTTGTGAAGAGGGGAGGGGGAGTAGGACATGATACTGCCTTCCACACCACGCACTGACATGACTAATTGTTATTGGTGACCTTGATAATATATTTAGGGAATCTCAAGCCATGGTGAGGCAGAACATGGGAAGATAGTGGTCTGAAGCATTTCGGCGTGTTGTTTCCACTATAGCAGTGGTTCCCAAACTTTTTGTGTCCACTTGGAGATGTGGTGCAGTCTCCACGTACCACCTGGTTCCACAAAAATCAATTCTATCAAATATGAATTTATTCACAAGTAGAACACTTAAATTAATCTAATGCAAATGATGTATCTGTTTCTTCTCCACCAAAAGTGCTCATGTACTCTTAGAAGGACTTCGTGTACCACCAGTGGTACGCGTACCACAAGTTGGGAACCACTGCTCTCTAGTCTGTTCCATCTATGAATTCCGTTTTAGATGTTGCTGATTCCGGAATTCCCATGAGTGCTGCACTTCCAGTTCGACTGCCAATTATCAGATTAAAATCGTCTCTCTCTCTCTCTCTCTCTCTCTCTCTCTCTCTCTCTCTCTCTCTCTCTCTCTCTCTCTCTCTCTCTCTCTCTCTCTCTCTATATCTATATATATATATATATATATATATATATATATATATATATATATATATATATATATATATATATATATATTACATTTGTATGAGAGAGAGAGAGAGAGAGAGAGAGAGAGAGAGAGAGAGAGAGAGAGAGAGAGAGGCTTGGGGATAGGCATGTAGGGAGACAATTCTAATTTGATAGTTGGTGATCGAACTGGCAACGCCTCACTCACGGGAATTTTGAATCTGCTACACCTGAAACATAATTCATAAATGGAACAGACGACAGTGCAAACATGCCCAAACGCCTCACAATACGGTTTTGTCATCTTCCATGAGGTAAAAGTCGGGGTTGTAGCCTCCATCTTGCTTGGTGGCTAGAGAAAAAGTGTGGCGTGAGCCGTGACACTTGAAGTGACACGACTTGGGCGTGGGATCCAAGGGGGACACGCCGACCACCACCAACACATCTTGACAACATTTGAAAACATTTCTTAGAATTTATATAAATCGTTGTTATAATGCTAAACATCGACACACATAATGTAGCTTCCTTTACTATAAACGGAATACATAAAGTATCACATTCAAATAGCACATGAATGGGATATAATTCAACTAAAAGAGAGACGCACGTACGGAGATTGATTTGGTAGTATGGCTAAAAGTAAACGACGTTACCTGTCCCACCCTTAGCGGACTTCATAGATGGAACCGACAATAGTCTGAACAAGGGCTTTACTCCGGTGATTCTTGATCAGGGCTAAAGTTGCTTCCTTCTTGGGACAAAAGCATTACCTTTTCATTATTCATGTACTACTTGATA
>NC_059288.1:8875543-8893043 GCF_017591435.1 Portunus trituberculatus
TTAAACGATTTTATTTATATTAGGAAGGGTCTATGTAGGTCAGGAGATTGATAGCCAGGGTCTTCACTATTTCTGAAGCTGTATAAAGTTGCCATACAGTAAACAGAATGCATATGAAAACGTGTCACGGTACTGAAGGGGTTAATCACACAATTCTAGACAACAGAGCTCTTGATCCAATGAACATACACTGTGTCTTCTTGGCATTTAGTAGGAGACCATTATTATTAAAATAGCTTATTATTTTATTCAGAGTTTCTTCTGTTTGAGAGAGAGAGAGAGAGAGAGAGAGAGAGAGAGAGAGAGAGAGAGAGAGAGAGAGAGAGAGAGAAATATAGCTCGATATCAGCTGGCTAGTGAAGAAACCAGATGGTGATGAATGCACAAGAAGGAGGAAAAAGGAGAAGAAATAGAAAAAGAAGAAGACACCGAAAAAAAAAAAAAAAATGAAAGATGAAGAACGCATAATAGAGGTCTTGAGTGGCGAGTGAAGGGTGAACCGGTGAAGGCTGTTGGTGACGTAGGTATTGCATCTTCTCAAAACAAGGGGAGGGTTGTAAGCAAATCCTGAGAAGAGTGCTTGAAAATTTGGCCTTGGTTGACGTTACATATATAGATTGTGTGATTAACCCCTTCAGTACCGTGACACGTTTTCATATGCATTCTGCTTACTGTATGGCAACTTTATACAGCTTCAGAAACTCATGTGGGGGGATTGAAATAGTGAAGACCCTGGCTATCAATCTCCTGACCTACATAGACCCTTCCTAATATAAATAAGATCGTTTAATCACACCCAAAACTCGTGGTAAAAAATGCGTCTCAGTACTGAAAGGGTTAGTAGTTATTAATATGAATAAAGAGATGTACTACTTTAAATGATACCCGTAGTGAGAAACAGCTTTCTCTTTTAATAAACCAGAAATCATGCCAATATGTCGACAGAAGCATGAACATACTCTGGAGCGGCCTCTCATCTCCAACCTCGTAGCCTCTCCTCTTAACATTCCTCCAAGCAATAAGCATCCTTCTTCCCTTCTCCTCTTTCTTTTCCTCCTCCTTATGATCCACTTCAGACCTTCATAGAACTGATTGATCGGGGTAAATGAATTAGACGAGGAGGAGGAGGAGGAGGAGGAGGAGGAGGAGGAGGAGGAGGAGGAGGAGCAGAAGCAGGAGACGTCTTTTTCTCTCTCTCTCTCTCTCTCTCTCTCTCTCTCTCTCTCTCTCTCTCTCTCTCTCTCTCTCTCTCTCTCTCTCTCTCTCTCTCTCTCTCTCTAAGGTAAAGAAAGGGATGGAAATGGAAATATATGATAAATGACACAGCAATAAATATAAGACAATAAATATTTTTTGTATGTGTTTTGTAATTTACGAGTGAATTTAAAAGCACCAGTACACGTTTTCATATTTATTCTGGTGATTTTATACAGCTTCAGAAACTCAAGGGGTAGATTAAAATAGTGAAGACTCTAGTCACTTTAATTTCTTGACCTCCATAGACCCTTCCTAATGTCAATAAAATCGTCTAATCGCACGGAAACTCATGGCGAAAATGCGTCCCGGTACTGAAGGGGTTAGGAGAATGAAAGAGAGAAAAGGAAGGGAAGGAAAAAGAAAAAGGTGAATGTAAGATAGTTAAAAAGTTTGTAAATATAACTTTTCTTTATATTAATGTAGAGAAATGTAAATAAAATCGTCGAATCACACGCAAAACTCCAGATAAAAATGCGTCCCAGTACTGAAGGGGTTAGGAGAATGAGAGAGAGAAAAGGAAGGGAAGGGAACTCAAAGATGAAATAAGTAGCTTGTAAATGTAGCTTCTCTTTGATGTACAGAGAGAGAGAGAGAGAGAGAGAGAGAGAGAGAGAGAGAGAGAGAGAGAGAGAGAGAGAGAGAGAGAGAGAGGTGAAAGTGTTAAGGTGAAGGAAGTGATGGACAGTTATGGAAATTGACTGAAAATTAATGAAATGGAGAGATGAAAATGTGTCAAATAAATGTGTAAAAAAATTATAAAAGCGAAAAGGAAAAAAAAAAGTAAGTAAAATGAATAAATGAATATATGGGATTGAATAGGTAAATAAAAATGAAATCAAAATAAAAATAAAAGAAAGAAGAAAAGCAAGGAAATGATACGATGAAAAATGAAAAAAAAAGCGCAAAAATAAATGAAAATAAATAGATGAATAAAACATGGACGATAAAAAAAAAAAGAAAAGCATAAGATTGAAAAAAAAAGAAACAAATTATCTGAAGTACACACACACACACACACACACACACACACACACACACACACACACACACACACACACACACACACACACACACACACACCACGTTATTAGATTTTCAAGTGCTCAAGTTTCTAATCTTTAATTTATCATAAGGGCCCTGTTTATGTTTGTTGTTGTTGTTGTTGTTGTTGTTGTTTTTGTTTATGCTGTTGTAGTAGTAGTAGGTAGTAGTAGTAGTAGTAGTAGTAGTTGTTGTTGTTGTTGTTGTTGTTGTTGTTGTTGTTGTTGTTGTTGTTGTTTATGCTGTTGTTGTTGTTGTTTTTATGTAAGAGGGAGAACTACCAAGGGCAAAAAAAAAAATGAATATTAGGAAAAAAAATGACCCACTTGAATTGTTGTCTCTGATGATTTTGTTTTGTTTTTCTATTTGTTTCTATTTTTTTCTATTTTCTTTTCTAATTGTTTTTCAATTTTTCCATTTTTTTCTATTTTTTTCCTTTTTTTTCTTTCTTTTTTTTCAATTTTTTTTTTCTTAAGTATCGTGTTGTGTCATTTTGTTCATATTTCTTTTTGTGTTCTTACTCCCCGTTTTCTTTTCGTTCTCGTCCTTTTTATCCTTGTTCTTGTTTGTATCTTTATTTTCTTTTCATTTTATTATTATTATGTTTATCTGGATGCCATCGCCCTGCAGCCAGATTTGGATAGAATGAACAAATTTAAAACCGAAAAAAAAAAATAAATAAAGCCAGCGCCTGTAGTCCAGCGAAACACGGTGGCTACACTTAAAAATAATCACAGGGTCAAAAATTAATCACACGCATTTTACAAACAAGGTCAAAAATGAATTACTTTACAAAAAACAAGGTCAAAACACAAGGTCAAAAATTAATCACACGCATATTACAAAGAACAAGGTCAAAAATGAATCACTTTACAAAAACAAGGTCAAAAATAATCACACGAAGTTTTACAAAGAACAAGGTCAAAAAACAAGGTCAAAAATGAATCACTTCACAAAGAACAAGGTCAAAAATAAATCACACGCATTGTACAAACAACAAGGTATCTGGAGACTTTTTTCGTGGAGACAATTGTATTTAGAAGAGTTCTCTACTTCTCCTTCTTTTCTAGGTAAATTTCCCCGATTGACCTTCTCAGTGTGTGTGTGTGTGTGTGTGTGTGTGTGTGTGTGTGTGTGTGTGTGTGTGTGTGTGTGTGTGTGTGTGTGTGTTTTCTCGTTTTATGACCAGCTTAGGTACGCGAGAGGGAGTGGTGGGTGGGGAGGAGCTTCTTCTGTTCTGTCCTTACCTCCTCCTCCTCCTCCTCCTCCTCCTCCTCCTCCTCCTCCTCCTCCTCCTCCTCCTCCTCCTCCTCCTCCATGTGAGTGATTGCTATATTCTTCTCTCTCTCTCTCTCTCTCTCTCTCTCTCTCTCTCTCTCTCTCTCTCTCTCTCTCTCTCTCTCTCTCTCTCTCTCTCTCTCTCTCTCTCTCTCTCTCTTCTTCTTCCTTTCGTCGTTTCTTCCAGCTCTCCTTTCCTGCCGTCTTGTTTTATTCATTTATTTCACTTCTTGTTCCTCCATTCTTTCCTTGGCTTCTCTTTCTGCTTCTTCCTTCTTTATCATCCTCTTCTTTGTTCTTCCATCTTACATCGCGTTTCCTCAGCCTACGATTACTCATGCTTGGTCCTCCTCCTCCTCCTCCTCCTCCTCCTCCTCCTCCTCCTCCTGCTCCTCCTCCTCCTCCTCATTAACATCTTCTCTTTATCTATCTGTCTCAGGTGAACGAGAAAACAGTAGCACTAATGAGAGAGAGAGAGAGAGAGAGAGAGAGAGAGAGAGAGAGAGAGAGAGAGAGAGAGAGAGAGAGAGAGAGAGAGAGAGAGAGAGAGAGAGTGTGTGTGTGTGTGTGTGTTTAGATTTACCATATGTTTCTCTCTCTCTCTCTCTCTCTCTGGTTAATTTCTTTGTTTTCTTGTGTTAGTGTTCTTGGAGGAGGAGGAGGAGGAGGAGGAGGAGGAGGAGGAGGAGGAGGAGGAGGAGGAGGAGGAGGAGGAGGAGGAGGAGGAGGAGGAGGAGAAGAAGAAGAAGAAGAAGAAGAAGAAGAAGAAGAAGAAGAAGAAGAAGAAGAAGAAGACACTAAATGATAAGGAGAAAGAATAATAATATAAAAGAATATTAAAAGGTACCAAGAGAGAGAGAGAGAGAGAGAGAGAGAGAGAGAGAGAGAGAGAGAGAGTATGTGTGTGTTAATTGCTCAAGAAAATAATGTTAGTTAATGATATGGAAAAAAAAGGGGAGAGAGAAGAATGAAGCAGGAGGAGGAGGAGGAGGAGGAGGAGGAGGAGGAGGAGGAGGAGAGGGGGTAGGAGGAGGAGGAGGAGTGACAAGCAGTTTGGAGAAAAAGGACTGACAGAAAGGATTTGATAAACAGGATCCTTTGTCTCATTAAACGACTCTCTCTCTCTCTCTCTCTCTCTCTCTCTCTCTCTCTCTCTCTTTCTTTAGTTACCCTTTCAAATCTCTCTCTCTCTCTCTCTCTCTCTCTCTCTCTCTCTCTCTCTCTCTCTCTCTCTCTCTCTCTCTCTCTCTCTCTCTCTCTCTCTCTCTCATCTTAAAAATTTCTTTCGTTACCCTTAAAAATTCCTTGCCATTTTCGTTTCCTTACGTTTTCTTTCTCACGAAGGCGGCGCAGGAGGAGGAGGAGGAGGTGGTGGTGGTGGTGGTGGAGGAGGAAGAGGAAGAGGAGGTGAAAAGGCTATTGCAGTTTTCTTTAGCATTGTTTTGTTGAGAACGTTTAGAATTCCGTGTTTCTCTGTGTGCTTCTAATTAACACCTTCAGTACTGGGACACATTTTTCACCTCGAGATTTGTGCACGATTAGACTAGGAAGGGTCTATGGAGGTCAGAAGAGTAATGGCCACAGTTTTTTCACTATTTCTAATCCCCCTACATGAGTTTCTGGAGCTGTATAAAGTCACGAGATAATACGCAGAATGAATGCTGAAGTGTGTCATGATACTTTAGTAATTATGAGTTTAACCCTTTTAGTACCAGGACACCTTTTTCATATTCATTCTGGTTACTATATGGCACCTTTACACACCTTTAGAAACATATGTGGGGGATTAAAATAGTGAAAACTGTTGCCATTAACCTTCTGACCTCCATAGACCCTCGTAATGTCAATAAAATAGTCTAATTATACGCAAAACTCAAGGTAAAAAATGCGTCCCAGTACTGAAAGGGTTAAGAAGGCTGCATTTCAGGATATCAACAGTGGTACATAGAGCTTTGTGTTGTAGAGAAGCACGAGGCAACACTGTGTTAATTGGGGATGTTTTGCATAGTTCCAGTCGCCTCGTTGCTCCAGTTGTGTGTTAGGAGATGTTTTGGTGAAATGTGTGTTTTTTTTTTTTTTTTAAAGACTAAACCTGATTTTTTCTATTCGTCTGTCTGTTTGCCTGTCTATCTGTGTGCATGCCTTTCTCTCTCTCTCTCTCTCTCTCTCTCTCTCTCTCTCTCTCTCTCTCTCTCTCTCTCTCTCTCTCTCTCTCTCTCTCTCTCTCTCTCTCTCTCTCTCTCTCTCTCTCTCTCTCTCTCTCTCTCTCTCTCTCTCTCTTTTCTTCTACCTTTTGAATCAAGAAGATGAGAAGAAAGGGTTACTCCTCCTCCTCCTCCTCCTCCTCCTCCTCCTCCTCCTCCTCCTCCTCCTCCTCCTCCTTCTAGTCTTCTTCCTCTTCCATTTTATTCATCCTTTGTTCATATTTTTCATTGTCTATTTTCTTCCTCCTCCTCCTCCTCCTCCTCCTCCTCCTCCTCCTCTGGGTCGTTAAATGGGATATCTTCTATTATTTTAGCCTATTTTTTTCTCTCTCTCTCTCTCTCTCTCTCTCTCTCTCTCGGTAAAAAAAATAGTTGCCATTATTTCGTATTTCTTTAGTTATTCCTCAGTTCTTTTTTATCCCCGTTTTCTATGTTTCCCTGCATAACAATTTTCTTTTTTATCTCTCTCTCTCTCTCTCTCTCTCTCTCTCTCTCTCTCTCTCTCTCTCTCTCTCTCTCTCTCTCTCTCTCTCTCTCTCTCTCTCTCTCTTTCGTCGTCGTTGTTGCTGTTTTTGTTGTTCATCCTCCTCCTCCTCCTCCTCCTCCTCCTCCTCCTCCTCCTCCTCCTCCTCCTCCTCCTCCTCCTTCCTTCGAGTCCATTAGTGAAGGAAGATTGAATCGCTGTCGGTTCGGAGAGAGAGAGAGAGAGAGAGAGAGAGAGAGAGAGAGAGAGAGAGAGAGAGAGGAGGGAGGAAGGAGGAAGGGGTGGAGGAAAGGTGGGAGGGAGGGAGGGAGGGATGGGGGAGGAAGAGAAGGAAGGCAGAGCAGTAGAAAGAGAGAGGTAGAGAGAGGCTCATTATGTGGTGATTCTGTGCGCTTCCTCCTCCTCCTCCTCCTCCTCCTCCTCCTCCTCCTCCTCCTCCTCCTCCTCCTCCTCCTCCTCCTCCTCCTTCTTCTTTTTCTTCTTCTTGTTCTTCTTATTCTTCTTCTTGTTTTCTTGTTCTTTTCCTCCTCCTCCTCCTCCTCTCTCTCTCTCTCTCTCTCTCTCTCTCTCTCTCTCTCTCTCTCTCTCTCTCTCTCTCTCTCTCTCTCTCTCTCTCTCTCTCTCTCTCTCTCTCTCTCTCTCTCTCTCTCTCTCTCTCTCTCTCTCTCTTCCTAATCTAACTTGAAAGCAACCAAACTTTTAACCTAAATGAACCTGAACTTAAGCTAGCTAAATCTAACGTAAGCAAACTTTAACCCCTTAAGTACTGGGACGCATTTTTATCTTGAGTTTTGATTATAATTACATGATTTTATTCACATTAGGAAGTGTCTGTGGAGGTGAAGAGGATTCATAGCCAGAGTCTTCACTATTTTGATCCCCCCCACGTGAGTTTCTGAAGCTGTATAAAGTCACCAACTAGTAAGCAGAGTGACTATGGAAACGCGTCATGGTACTGAAGGGGTTAGGTTTAATGTAACCTTGATTTTAGTCTAACCTAACCTAAGGTGACTTCATGAAGGGGTTACGCAGGGAAAGGGTTGAATTGTAAGGAAATGTGTGACCTCCACTTAAAATTTGTGATTATTAAACGTGGAAGGCTTTTTTTTTTTTTTGTTGTCTTGAATGTTATTTCTCAAACATATATTTCTCTCTCTCTCTCTCTCTCTCTCTCTCTCTCTCTCTCTCTCTCTCTCTCTCTCTCTCTCTCTCTCTCTCTCTCTCTCTCTCTCTCTCTCTCTCTTTCCGACCTTTTTAAAGACCTCAGAAACGATTTGCAGAGTTCTAAAGAATGTTTGTCCTGCTGGTAATGCAGAATTGTGTGTGTTTTGCCATCTTAAGAGTTTTTTTTTTTTTATTGCTCATTAGATTGAAAACTATGAGATATGATCATGTATCACACACACACACACACACACACACACACACACACACACACACACACACACACACACACACACACACACACACACACACACACACACACACAGCGGGGAGTGCCTTACAGTGCTTCACACCTGCGTGCCTCCACAGGTAGCCACTAACTCACCTGGAATCACTTACCTAGGGGCGAGGAGAGCGCTCACCTGTACTCTAAACACCCCCCCTCACAACACCCCAGTAATCCACCCCTACCCCCTACCACTCCTATCTCTCCCATATACCTATACACTTTTACTTCCCTGAATCTTATCCCTCCCCTCCCTACTCTCCCTCCCCTCTTCCCCACCTCCCCCTCCCCTCCCCCCTAGCCATTAGCACGAACGGTAGCCAGTCAAGGGTACACCATTTCTTATCGTGTCTTAAGTGGGGTTGTGGTGCCTCCAGGGAGCAATGACCCCCTCCCCCTCACACCCACACCTCAAACACCCCCACCCACCCACTCTCTTTCCCTCATCACCAACCCCCAACCTGTGTATGGAGATTTTGGGGTGATTGGCACGTGGTGGTGGTGGTGGTGGTTGGTTGTTGTTGTTGTTGTTGTTGTTGTTGGTGGTGGTGGTGGTGGCGATGTTACATTTTTTTATTATTATTATTATTATTATTATTATTATTGTTGTTGTTGTTGTTGTTGTTGTTGTTGTTGTTGTTACTACTACTACTACTACTACTACTACTACTACTACTACTACTACTACTACTACCACCACCACCAGAGAGAAAAAATGAAATAAAGGAGAGGAAAAGTAATAATGGGAGAAAAAAAATAGGAAGGAAAAAGAAGAAGAAGAAGAAGAAGAAGAAGAAGAAGAAGAGAAAAAGAAAAATCAAAACATCAAATAAAAAAGAACCCAAAAGAAGAGAGAGAGAGAGAGAGAGAGAGAGAGAGAGAGAGAGAGAGAGAGAGAGAGAGAGAGGTGTCAGGGAACCAACAAGGGAAGGGTTTGATAGCATCTGTGACAGTCTCGATCCTATCACCTGAACCTTCTGTCTCACCTGGCGGGGGGGAGGGGGAGGTGCAGATGAGAAGGTAAGGCAAGGAAAGGGAAGGAGGAAGGGGGGGAAGGGAGATGAGGGTGTAGATGGTAAGAGGAGGAGGAGGAGGAGGAGGAGGTAATTGAAGAAGAGCTAAAGGAGAGAGGTAAATAGGGATGAAATTTAGTAGTAGTAGTAGTAGTAGTAGTAGTAGTAGTAGTAGTAGTAGTAGTAGTAGGAGGAGGAGGAGGAGTAGTAGTAGTAATAGTAGTAGTAGTAGTAATAGTAGTAGTAGTAGTAGTAGTAGTAGTAGTAGTAGTAGTAGTAGTAGTAGTAGTAGTAGTAGTAGTAAGAGGATGAGGAGGAGGAGGAATAGTAGTAGTAGTAGTAGTAGTAGTAGTAGTAGTAGTAGTAGTAGTAGTAGTAGTACTAGTAAGAGGAGGAGGAGGAGGAATACAAAGGAATACAAAAGAAAGCCAAACAGCAACAGACCTGTTGTCCTTTCGAGGCTGTTTGGTAACTACTTCTAACTGGCTACAGATAAGAGAGACAGGACAGTACAGGAGAAGAAAAAGAAGGAGGAGGAGTAGTAGTAGTAGTAGTAGTAGTAGTAGTAGTAGTAGTAGTAGTAGTAGTAATAGTAGTGATTGTGGTTTTCAGAGAGAGAGAGAGAGAGAGAGAGAGAGAGAGAGAGAGAGAGAGAGAGAGAGAGAGAGAGAGAGAGAAAAGGGTGTGGTTTAATAACTCTCTCTCTCTCTCTCTCTCAATCTATCTATCTATCTATCTATTTATCAGAGAGAGAGAGAGAGAGAGAGAGAGAGAGAGAGAGAGAGAGAGAGAGAGAGAGAGAGAGAGAGAGAGAGAGAGAGAGAGAGAGAGAGAGAGAGAGAGAGAGAGAGAGAGAGAGAGGGGGGAGTGTGATGTAGTTGGTACCATTAAGGCGGTGGAAGCAACAACTCTTTTGCATCGTAATGGTTCATCACAGTTTGTCATTTTGTTTCTCTGTGTTTCGTTCATCAGTTTGTCATTTTGTTTCGTTCATCAGTTTGTCATTTTGTTTCTCTGTGTTTCGTTCATCAGTTTGTCATTTTGTTTCTCTGTGTTACGTTCATCAGTTTGTCATTTTGTTTCGTTCATCACAGTTTGTCATTTTGTTTCGTTCATCAGTTTGTCATTTTGTTTCGTTCATCACAGTTTGTCATTTTGTTTCGTTCATCACAGTTTGTCATTTTGTTTCGTTCATCAGTTTGTCCTTTTTTTTTTCGTTCATCACAGTTTGTCATTTTGTTTCGTTCATCAGTTTGTCATTTTGTTTCGTTCATCAGTTTGTCATTTTGTTTCGTTCATCACAGTTTGTAATTTTGTTTCTGTGTTTCGTTCATCAGTTTGTCATTTTGTTTCGTTCATCACAGTTTGTCATTTTGTTTCGTTCATCACAGTTTGTCATTTTGTTTCGTTCATCACAGTTTGTCATTTTGTTTCGTTCATCACAGTTTGTCATTTTGTTTCGTTCATCACAGTTTGTAATTTTGTTTCGTTCATCAGTTTGTCATTTTGTTTCGTTCATCACAGTTTGTCATTTTGTTTCTCTGTGTTTCGTTCATCACAGTTTGCCATTTTGTTTCGTTCATCACAGTTTGTCATTTTGTTTCGTTCATCAGTTTGTCATTTTGTTTCGTTCATCACAGTTTGTCATTTTGTTTCGTTCATCAGTTTGTCATTTTGTTTCTCTTTTTATTTTGTTTAGAATTTTCTCGTATTTTTTATTTTTCTTTTTTTTATTTTCTTGATCAATTTTCCTCTTGATGTTTTTCTTTATTTTTTTTTCTTATTTTCTTACTTTTATTTTTTTTCTTTATTCATATTTTTTAAATATTATTTTACTTCTTTTATATTTTCTTAATTTTTCTTATATTTTTCCAAATTTTTTCTTTATTTCGTTTTTTTTTTTTTTTTCATTTTTATTGTTTGTTTTTTATGATTTTCTTTGTCTCCTTTTCTTTATTTTTCCTTTTTATTTTCATTTTGTCTCGTTTTGTTAATTTTCTTTCATTTTCCTTGTCTTTTTCCTTCTTTTTTTATTGTTTTTTTTTCTTTCCTGTTTTCTTTCGTCTTTTTGTCTTTTCCCTTTTTGTCTTCCTTTCTTCCTTTTCTTCCTTTCTTGATTTCCATTCCTATTTTCTTCTTCCTTTTTCTTTCTTTGAGTTTGTTTTGGAATATTTTCGTTTCTTCTCTTTCTTCTTTTTTTTTTCTAAATAATTACTAAAGAAAGGAATAATAATAAGAAGAAGAAAAAGGAGGAGGAGGAAGAGGAGGAGAAACAATAGAGGAAAAAGAAGGAGGAGGAGGAGGAGGAGGAGGAGGAGGAGGAGGAGGAGGAGGAACAAGAAGAAGAAGAAGAAGAAGAAGAAGAAGAAGAAGAAGAAGAAGAAGAAGAAGAAGAAGAAGAAGAAGATGAAAAACAAGTAATTTTGTTAAACTACACAATATTAAATTTCTCTCTCTCTCTCTCTCTCTCTCTCTCTCTCTCTCTCTCTCTCTCTCTCTCTCTCTCTCTCTCTCTCTCTCTCTCTCTCTAATTGGTCTCTTATCACCTTAATTACATCTCAGACTCACTTGGGAATCTATGCATGAAATCTCTTAATTATTACCTTCATTTTGCTTTCCTCCTCCTCCTCCTCCTCCTCCTCCTCCTCCTCCTCCTCCTCCTCCTCCTCCTCCTCCTCCTCCTCCTCCTCCTCCTCCTCCTCCTCCTCCTTTTCTTTTCTTCTCTTGTTATTCGTTGTTTTGTTTTTAATCATTCTGTTCTCTCTCTCTCTCTTGGTTCAGTTTTTCATTTTTCATTATTTTCCTTCCTTCCTTCCTCCTCCTCCTCCTCCTCCTCCTCCTCCTCCTCCTCCTCCTCCTCCTCCTCCTCCTCCTCCTCCTCCTCCTCCTCCTCCTCCTCCTCGCAGCTGCTAAACAAACATATATATCTTTCCTTATACCTTAATGGTTTACTTAAGAATATTTTAAGGATCAGCTGTTCTTAAGGACGAGAGGGAAGATAGAAAGGATTAGGGAGAAGAGAGAAGAGAGATGCCACTAGATACCGAAGAAGGGAAGAGGGAGAGAAGAATAAACGCTGGGACATAGAGGAGTAGGATAACAGATGGAGGGATTGCTTGGAAAAAGGAAATGGGATAGGATGATGATGATGATGATGATGATGATGATGATGATGATGATGATGATGATGATGATGATGATGATGATGAAGAGGAAGAAGAAGAAGAAGAAGAGTGCAAATAATAGAAACGGATGAACAGAAAGCTAGAGAGAGAGAGAGAGAGAGAGAGAGAGAGAGAGAGAGATGACGAAGTAGAGAACGAAGGAAGAATAAGAGAAGCGAAGAGAAAGTGTAGAATAACGAGGAAAGGAGAAGAAAAAATAAGTGTAGAAGAAAAAGAAGAAAGTGGGGAATAAGAACAAGAAAAATAAAAGGAATAGAATAAAAAGTAAATAAAGGAGGGAGAAAGACGAGAAGAGGAGGAGGATGAGGAGGAATGGAGGAGGAGGAGGAACAATAGACAAACTTCTTAGTGTGCGGAAAATTGAGTCTAAAGATTTTGCGATAGTTAAGTTTGGGATCTGACTCCATCTCTTCCTCCTCAGAGCGTCCTTCCCATCCTACGCCCATCCTTGGCCCGCATCCTTAACCCCTTTAGTACCGGGACACATTTTCACCGTGAGTTTTGGGTGTGCTATTAGACCATTTTATTGACATTAGAAAGGGTCTATGGAGATCAGAAGATTAATGGCCTCAGTCTTCACAATTTTAATCCCTCACATGAGTTTCTGAAGCTGTATAGAATCACCAAACACTAACCAGAATGAATGTAGAAATGCTTCAATACAGGGACACATTTTTTCATCTTGAGATTTGTGTGCTATTAGACCATTTTATTGACATTAGGAAGGGTCTATGGAGGTCAGGAGATTAATGACCTCAGTCTTCACAATTTTAATCCCTCACATGAGTTTCTGAAGCTGTATAGAATCACCAAATAGTAAGTAAAACGAATATGGAAACGCGTCATGGTACTGAAAGGGGTAAAAACTTACTTCCTTTATGATCACGGTTCTCGAAAGGCATGTGCTGGGAGAAAAAAATAACTAAAGAATACTAAAGGCGTTAAATTTATGTTCCTTAGAGAGACGCAGGTTAAGAGGTACTGAAACAAGTGCTTAGGTGGTGTAGGGGTTACATAGAGGGACCAGTAATTACATTCTCTGGTGTAGGAATCAGGATAGACAAGAGATAAAAGGTTCAAGCTTCAAAAATTGGTATTAACCTTTTCAGTACCGGGACTCATTTTTATCTTTAGTTTTGGCTAAGATTACACGATTTTATTTACCTTAGGAAGGATCTATGGTGGTCAGACGTTTAATGGCGAGAGTCTTCACTGTTTTAATCCCCACGTAAGTTTCTGAAGCTGTATAAAACCACCAAACAGTAACCAGTATGGAGAGGGAAATGTGTCAAGGGAGTAATGACGAACAAGCCATTACAGGATACCACGAAACATTTTTTACACGGACAACAGGAAGATTAACAAGCAGTGTACCTTTGGAAACAAGAAAATATAAACTCCCTGCCTGCTTCTGTATTTCCAACTTCCTATGACTAGACTTCATTTAACCCCTTCAGTTGTGGTTAGGTTAGGTTGGGTTGAGTTACATTAAAGTTAGGATAAATTAGGTTAGTTTAGGTTGGGTAAGCTTGGGGTCAGTTAGCTTAAGTTAAGATGAATTAGGTTGGGTTAGGATAAATAAAAAAAAAGTTATGATAAAGTTAGGTTGGTCCAAAATAAGTTAGTTCAAGTTAGGATAGCTTATGTTACGCTATACAGAAATAGAAACACCTTTGAAGAAACACCGTGATTGCCAGTAAAGCTTTTAAAAACAGTGTAAACGCTTTCACGCACTGATCAATTGACGCTTTCACTGTTAAGCAATGTTTCTCACAGTCTGTAATGTCCAACACCCGTTCCGCACACCTCGCAATACGTCTTGATGTAGCGGCGGCAGCAACCACTACTCAGGCAGTCAAACTCTACGCGCTGCAGTATACGCCGATCTGTGTGCTGAGGGAGGAGCAAGTTATTGGAGTCATTGCGCCGTAACTTCTCGGTCATATGGCGCCGGGTCGAGGAGGAGGTAACTCTGGCCAGCATTCTGAAACGTTTTGCTCTCTAATTAACACTGCTTTCCTAGGACTCCAGTTGAAGATACTCGTTTTTAATAGTATTTTTATGGTTCTGGTGATAGATTAGCAAGATTTCAAGCTTATTAAAAGGAGAAACTGTCTTGAAAACCCAGCTACTTGTCTCTGTGGCCAGTTTGTCGTAGTTAGAGTGTCAGGTGCTTCTAAATACGGGCGTGAAATGCATACTGTTCAGTGACATATATGACAAACAACCTCAGACTCTTTCTTCAACGTGCATTCAGGTAACCTTGTGCCAGTGTTGACCAGAGAGCAATGTCATTCAAAGGGTTAAATGAATGCCCTCCGTACACTCATCCTCTCTTCCTCTCTACTCCTTCCTCCCTATCCTTCCTTATCTTATCAAAGTTGTCATCGTCTTCCTTTTTCCTTCATTCCTGGTCTGTTTGTACACGTTCTCCATTTTCTGTTGTTTATTTTCTTTCTTTATTTTTTTTTTTCGTTTTCTTTGCTGTACTGATTGTGCTCTGTCTCAAACTTTTTATTTTTCATTCTCTCTCTCTCTCTCTCTCTCTCTCTCTCTCTCTCTCTCTCTCTCTCTCTCTCTCTCTCTCTCTCTCTCTCTCTTTTTTTTTTTTTTATTTAAACAAAACTTAATACAAAGGAACATGTACCCAAAGGCGCACTGTCGTGTGCTACCTATTCTAAGGGTACTACAATCTATTTCTCTACAATATTTACAAGACTTAAAATAGATAATATACAAGATGGTCAGCATGTAAATGGAGCACTATTCGTTTCACTTCACTAGCACTATTCACGCACTGCACTACACTGAGTGTCACGTCACAAAGAGTGTCAGAGGAGTTGGCAGTGTCTGTCTCCACTTATGTGCCATCAGTTTGACACTGTGTGTTCATCTCCTGGACGTGAGGCACCGCGGCCGTGAACAAGTTCCACATCCTGGAGACGCGTCCTGCGAAGGTGCGTTGATGCTGACACCCGTGGGATCGCGGCACCTCTACGGCGTCACCACCATTGAGCACCGTTCTCGTGCTCCGTGCGGTGACTCTTAGAGGATGACGCAGCCCTGCCAGATGTGGCACTCTTTGCACCTGTGCCTTATGGAACACTACGATCGCCGCCACGTCTCTGCGGTGTTCCAGTGAATCAAGGGGACGCTCAGGCTCTGGGTGAGGTGGTAGTGCAGCATCTACTAGCCGTATGGCGCGGCGTTGGATGCTGTCCAGTCTCCTTCTGTGTGTGGCGGCACAGGACATCCAGGAGAGAGCTGCGTATTCAAGGTGGGGCCGCACCTGTGCCTTGTACAGCAGCAGTCTCCCCTTCCTGTCGAGGAAACTGGCGATCCTTCTGAGAGCGGAGATCCTGTGAGAGGCTTTCTTGGCAATGGTTTTGACATGCCTGTCAAACCTCAGCCCTCGATCCACCTCCACTCCAAGTATCTTGACGTCATCTTGGAGTGGGAGAGCAGCAGCGCCAAAGACAACTTTCCTGCCATTGCTGCCATGGCGGCTGGGGACCGAGAGACAACCATTGCTTGTGTCTTCTCCGGCGCGAATGTCACTTGCCAGCGAGCACCCCACTCCTTTATCACTCGTAGCTGCTGATTGATGGCCTCAGCAGCCCGCCCACTGTCCTGGCGTGGATAGGTATAGGAGAGGGTGCAGTCATCAGCATAGGCCATGACTCCTGGCAGTAGCTGGAGAAGATCATCCACGTAGATATTCCACAGGAGTGGGCCAAGAATTGAACCCTGTGGCACTGATGCCTCCACAGGCAGGGACTCAGATGTTTGCCCGTTGACAACCACCTTGAGGCTTCTGTCCTGCAGGTAATTTCCCAAGAGTCGTAGCAAGCCACCCTGGATGCCTTTAGCACGAAGCTTTTCTAGTAATCCGTTGTGCCATACTTTATCAAAAGCTCCTGCTATGTCCAAAGCAACCACTATAGTGTCCTTGCCGTCGTCGAGGGCGTCCTGCCAATGCCTGGTGAGAAGCATCATTAGGTCGGAGGTTGACCTTCCAGGTCTGAACCCAAACTGTTGGTCTGAGAGGAGGGCATTGTCCTTGAGATGGCTACACACCACCTCTGCCACGACCCTCTCAAACACTTTACCCACCACTGACAACAGGGATATGGGTCTGTAGTTTTTTGGGTCCGTCCTGGAGCTTTTTGTGTGCAGGAACTACTCGAGCCTCCTTCCACACTGAAGGCCAGACGTTTTCCCGTACACAAGTTGTGAAGACTTGGGTGAGAGGGGCAGCCAGTTCCTGGGAGCATCGCTTCAGCAGGTGCGGGCTGATGTCATCAGGGCCGGTGGCTTTCTGTGTGTCCAGCCCCCGCAATAATCGCTTCACCTGCTGATGCGTCACCTCCACCATGGTGACAGTCTTCTCACATTGCTGGACCAGCTGAGGCGGTGGCTGCTGTGGATTCCCGACCTTCATTTTTCCAGCAAACAAGGAAGCCAGCAACTGTGCCCTCTCCTTACTGCTGGTGGCGACAGTACCGTCCTGCTTGCTGAGGGAGGGATGGATTCTTGGTGGCCAGTTCCTTGTTTGTCCTTAACAAGAGACCACCAAGTTTTGTTTCCTACGCCAGTGCCACACAGTTTCCGGCGCAGGCTTTCCTCCCACTTTTTTAAGGCCCACTTGCTGGTTACCACCATCCTCCTGCATGCAGCCCTGTGCAGGTCCTTGTTGCGCCGAGTCGGGTTCCTCTTGTAGCGGAGCCAGGCAGCATACTTTGCCTCGGCAGCAACACGGCAACGGTAGCCAAACCATGGCTGATCCGTCGATCTGGTGGTGTATTCCCTGTGTGGGACGTGGCGTCTCTGGAGGGCGAGAAGGTGAGAGGTGAGTGCAAGTGCTTCACTCTCTGCTCCTCCCTGTAGCAGAGTGGCCCATGGGGTGTGGGTCAGGTCGCGGCGCAGGAAGCCCAGTCTGCTTTGTTCCACAGCCAGATGGTGCGGGTGGTGGCCTCGTCCTGAGCCACGCCCACTTCCAGCTGTGTCAGTACAGCGTGATGGTCAGAGCTGCCCACGAGCCCCAGCTGATGACACTGAAGCTTGTCTTCCTGGTAGTCTGAGATGACAGGGTCTAATGTCCCTCCTCGTTCATGTGTGGGGAAGGTGACATGATCTGTCAGACCCTGCACCTCAGGAGATTCTCGTAGGCGTCTCTTTCCAGGTGGTGATTGAGATCCCCCACAATCAGCACGTGGCTGCAGCTGTGTGCCATCATCAGGTTGTCTAAGGTCTCAGTCAGGTACAAGAGTGAGTCAGGCCCTTGTCGCGGGGGGCGATACAGGGCACACAGCAGGAGGGCTGAGCGGTCTGCCAGCATTACTCGGAAGTACATCATCTCCATCATTGGAGGCGTGTCTATGTCGAGTAGCTGGGCCTGCATTCCTTCCTTGAAGCAGACAGCCACTCCACCTCCTGTTCGCTCCTGTCGGTCCCTCCTCACCCAGTGGGTGAAGCCCTGCATCCTGCCATACGTGGGCTCCACCTCACTGTTCAGCCATGTCTCGGTCACCACAACAACGTCTGCATTGTGTCGTTGCACACAGTTGTGGTATAAGTCTGCAAGGTTA
>NC_059288.1:8898043-8900543 GCF_017591435.1 Portunus trituberculatus
AGAGAGAGAGAGAGAGAGAGAGAGAGAGAGAGAGAGAGAGAGAGAGGTGTTATGAATGATGTTGAGGAGAGGACAAGGAAAGGAGGAGGGAAGGAAGGAAGGGAGGGAAGGAAGGGAGGGAGGGAGGAAGTCGGCGTTTAGGTGAGACAGATGTAATGACGGGAGGGAGAGACGGAGGGAGGGAGGGGACGGTTGATGGAAGGGAGGGAAGATTGGATAAATGACAGAGGAAAGAGAGGATGAAATGAGCCTTTTCTTTCTCTCTCTCTCTCTCTCTCTCTCTCTCTCTCTCTCTCTCTCT
Organism: Portunus trituberculatus; assembly: GCF_017591435.1. Classification (NCBI taxonomy): domain Eukaryota; kingdom Metazoa; phylum Arthropoda; class Malacostraca; order Decapoda; family Portunidae; genus Portunus; species Portunus trituberculatus. The sequence continues at coordinate 8,898,345 of NC_059288.1, forward strand.
CTCTCTCTCTCTCTCTCTCTCTCTCTCTCTCTCTCTCTCTCTCTCTCTCATCATTATCATCATCATCATCATCATTTTACCCCTGCCCTTCACAACGTAAGATAAATGGACCTGACTTTAACCTAACCTAACCTAACCTAATTTTTATTTATTTATACTGTGTGGGTTTTTCACTTGAATTTCTGGGCTAAAGGGGATACTTTTTGTGGTACCTCCTATCTCAAAGCCCACCCGCTAGGAAACCCTTGCCCCGAGTGAGGAAGCCCAACCTACACTCGGACCGTGGACAGGATTCGAACCCGTGCGCTTGGAGACCCCCCTCGGAGCCCATAGCACGCATGGTTCACTGTACAACGGCGGCTCGTAATGTAACAAAACCTAACGTAACCTAACGTAACCTAACGTAACCTAACGTAACCTAACGTAACCTAACTTAACCTTACGTAACCTAACCTAACCATACCCTAAGCCAACCTAACGTAAACCTAAGTCAGCTTAACACAAAGTAACATAACCTGGCGCCACTTTAAACCTAACATTAGATTACTACTTACTGTCGCATTGAAATTTCTCGTACCTGCCTTTGCTAACCAGAGTCGGCTTATTCGTACTTCAACTACAGGTAACGAACTAACTGCATTCTAACCCAACGCAAGCTGAACACCAACACAACAAAGACAGGGAGACATTGACCAACCTTTCGTGTCCTGCAGGCGTGGAAGACAAGATCGAGACCTTTGCGCACATAAACATTTAGGTAGTCACTGCAGGGCCTGACTGTGTTGCCTGCAGCCTTCCTTTGTAACGCGAGGGCACCTGCTTGTAGGGTCAGGTCACACAGAAGGAGGAGGAGGAGGAGGAGGAGGAGGAGATACAATGTGATAATTTTGAACCTTGTGCTTCCTCTTTTGACAGGCTAATGATATGAATGAATGCTTTGAGTGTGCTTGTCAGTAGTTGTAGTGATGGCATGTAATGAATGTGGAGTAAGGTATCAATGTACTACTACTACTACTACTACTACTACTACTACTACTACTACTACTACTGTTGCTGGTGCTGTAAGAAATTGTTGTTAGTTGTTGTTATTGATGTTGTTGGTGGTGTTAATTATAAGTAGTAAGGGTGGCAACAGTAGTAGTAGTAGTAGTAGTAGTAGTAGAAGAGTAGGATTAGTAGTAGTGTTAGTAGTGATAATAGAGAAAAAAATCAGAAAGAGTAAGAGCAGGAATAGAAGAAAAATGAGGATAAGGAGGAGAAAGAGGAGGAGGAGGAATAAGAAGGAAAGAAAAATATACTTGAAATATATAACAAGATCACTACTTACTATCTCATTGAAATTTCCTGCTTTTGCCTCATTCACACCACCCCCTCGTCAGTCTTTACTACGCTGTTGGGTCACTCATCTACTAACTATCAGCGAGAGAGACAGAATAGCAAAGGAGTAAGCTCACCCACCCCCCTCACAACCCCGAACCCCGATCCTCAAGCTGAAAATGACCGGCAGAAAGGAAATATATAAAGAAAAAAAAAAAAAAAAAAACATGGAATTTGAGAAGAACAGAAGGAGATCGTGTTTGTGGTATTCCTACACACATGATGGAACAAGAAAAGAGAGTAATTAAAAAAAATGGGACAAAAAGAATAGAGAAAAAAGAAAAAACCTCGAAAGTTGTGAGTAAATTTAATGAGAGATGTCCAAGCAAATGTCCCTCACGCAGGTTCATGGCGTGTTCAGTTGTCCGATACCATAGTGTAGTGGTAGAAGTAGCAGTAGTAGAAGTAGTAGTAGTAGTAGTAGTAGTAGTAGTAGTAGTAGTAGTAGTAGTAGTAGTAGTAGTAGTAGTAGTAGTAGTAGTAAAAGCTGTAGTAGTAGTAGTAGTAGTAGTAGTAGTAGTAGTAGTAGAGAGAGAGAGAGAGAGAGAGAGAGAGAGAGAGAGAGAGAGAGAGAGAGATGAAGAAAAAGGAAGCGGGAAAGATAAGATAAAATAAAGCAGAAACAAACAAAAATGAAAGAGAGAAGAAAAAAAAAAAAGAAACGGAGTGAAAAAAATAACAACAATAACATCAACAAGAGGAGAGGAGAGAAGAGGAACCAAGAAAAGCTGAAAGACGAGGAGAGGAAGGGAAGAGAGAAGAGAAGAAGGAAGATGATTAGGAAGAGGAAGAGGAGGAAGAGGAGGAGGAGGAGGAGGAGGA
>NC_059288.1:8908043-8915543 GCF_017591435.1 Portunus trituberculatus
AGATAAGAGAGACAGGACAGTACAGGAGAAGGCTCCTCCCCACCCACCACTCCCTCCAGCTTTCGCTGGCATGGAAAATAGCTTGGAAAAGTACCATGCAGTATGGAAAAAACTGACATGGAATTTTCACAGGAAAGGATGAAAGGAGATTCTATTATTCACCCTACGGTGAACTCTACATATCTATCTATAAGAAAGTTAATATAGTATCATGTTTAATTATTCAGACAAGAAGAGAGCTTGTTGGGGTTATTCTTTAAATATTTATCAATTTTGTTTTTGAATGATGCAATGGAAGTACTGTTTACTATTTCTGAAGGAAGCTTATTCCAAATGTTAACTATTCTATTAAAGAAAAAGTGCTTTGCCTCGTGGGTTTTAAAGCGTTTTGGTGTAATTTTAAATCCATTATTCCTTGTTATGGTGGAATGATCAATAGTAAAATATTTATTGACATCAAGGTTGTTGTATCCCTGAAAAATTTTGAAAACTTCGATTAGGTCTCCTCTTATCCTGCGCTTTGTTAAGCTGAATAAATTTAATGCTTCCAGTCGTTCCTCATACGGCTTGTTTCTCAATCTCGGAATCATCTTGGTCACTCTACGCTGGATCCTTTCCAGTTTTTCAATGTCTTTTCTGTAATATGGTGACCAGAACTGCACACAGTATTCAAGCTGAGGACGCACCAATGAGTTATATAAAGTAAGGATAACTTTTTCTGATTTAAATTCAAAGGTTCTTCCAATGAACCCAACTAATTTATTTGCATTCTTTACTGCTTCTGTGCAGTGTTTGCTCGGCTTGAGATCTTTAGACACCACAATACCAAGATCTTTTTCATTCTCAGCACTTTCCAGAGGTACATTACTCATTACGTATTTTGCTTGTACATTGTTACTTCCAATGTGTAAGACTTTACACTTTTCTATATTGAATTTCATTTGCCATTTTTCTGCCCAGCGTGTCAGTTTATTTAAGTCACACTGTAGTTCTTGCCATTGTGACGTTGATGTAACTTTGCTCATTATTTTGGTGTCGTCCGCGAATTTGCTTATTTTACAAGTGATTCCTTCATCAATATCATTAATATAAACAATGAAAAGAACTGGTCCTAATACAGAGCCTTGAGGAACACCACTTTTCACATTGTGCCACTCTGATTCTTTTCCATTTATAACAACTCGTTGCTTTCTGTCAGAGAGCCAGTCTTCCAACCATTTCAGGGTATTTCCAGCTATGCCGTGAGCTTTTACTTTGCTGATTAGCCTCTTGTGAGGGACAGTGTCGAAAGCTTTCTGGAAATCAAGATAAATAACATCCACTGCTTTTGTCTCGTCATACGAGTTAAAAACTTCATAAAAGAAGTCTAGTAGGTTTGTTAAGCAGGATCTCTTGTTTCTGAAACCATGTTGTGAATCCTTCATGATCTTATTTTCTTCTAAAAATTTGACAATCTTATCTCTGATTATCGTTTCCATCAGCTTGCACACTACTGAAGTAAGGCTGATTGGTCTGTAATTAGCTGGGAGTGATTTATTTCCTTTCTTGAAAATGGGCGTGACATTTGCTAGCTTCCACTCCTGGGGACTTTCCTGCTTGTAAAGTTTTATTGAATATAATCGTGAGTGGTTTCACGAGCTCATTTTTCGCTTCTTTGAGAAGCCTGGGTGATATCTTGTCTGGTCCAGGCGTTTTGTTTACGTTCATGCTGTTCATGACTGTGAGGATTTCATTTTCTGTAACTATGAAGTCAGGCAGTGTTTTGCCTTGTGCCTGAGGCTCTGGCATGGGCAGACTATTTTGGACATCTTCAGTCGTGAAGACTGTTGAGAAGAATCTATTTAGGACGTTTGCCATTTCAGCTTCGTTATCTATTTGGTTTCCGTTTTCTGTTATGAGTGGACCAATTGTTGAGGCTAAGACTCTTTTGGATTTTACATAACTGTGAAATTCCTTTGGGTTGGTTTTACAGGAGTTTGCGATCTGAGCTTCTACAGATTTTTTGCTGCTTTTTATCAACTTTTTTGCTTTTCTACGCAATCTGTCATGCTCTAATTTATCATTATTATGCTGTGTTAATTTGTATTTGTTGTATGCTTCTTTCTTTGCTAGAAGACAGCTTTTAATTTCATTATTCCACCATTTCGGTTTGGTGTTTAGTAGTTTCCTTCTGTTTCTTAGTGGTATACACATCTTAGCTGTATCATTTATCTTTTCAGCAAACACCTCCCATGTCTTATCTACATCTGGTGTTTCCAGCAGTATATTCCAGTCAATGGATGCAAGCTGCATACGGAGTCTTGTGTAGTTTGCACGCCGATAGTCTGGCACTTTTTCTTTACTTTCATTCACTTTTCCTTTGTCAAAATTTATGGTGAATTTTAAGGAGCGATGATCGCTGGAACTGAATTCTGGTCCAATTTCCACATTTTCAATAGTATTCTCATCATTTGTTAGAACGATATCAAGGATATTGTTTCCTCTTGTCGGATGCTTGATGTGTTGGTGGAGGGAGCTTTCAAGCATGCTATTATACAGCTGCTGGCCAGCGTGAGCTGTCAGTGGTTCGCCCCACCTTGTGACTGGAAGGTTAAAATCTCCCATAATTATGCAATTGTTTACGCAGCAAATGTCCGCGATTTGTTCATACAATTGTTCGTCTGTGGCGGGTGACTGGGCTGGAGGACGATAGACGAGACCTAATGATATTCTTCGGGATTTATTTTCTATATGAATGAAATTGACATCTATGTTTGCAATGGTTGAAGTTGGCATCACACGAGCACGAAGATTACTTTTAACGTAAAACATTACACCGCCCCCTGTACGGTGAGATCTTTCGCTACTAAAAATGTTATAGCCATCAAGTGAGTATTCTGCGAGGTAATCTCTGTGTGTTGTATTAATCCAAGTTTCTGTGATGCCGATGATGTCATAGTTTTCTTGATGTATAAGAGCTTGGAGCTCATTAAATTTATTTCGTAAACTACGGGCATTGAAATAGCAAGCTCTGATCTTGCCTGAATCTGAAGATGAACTTACGACGCTGAAGTTCCTTCTGCCACCTGCACGTTTTTTGATCTGTGGAGACAAACTTTATCATGAATTAATCTCCCCATCCTGGCTGCTCCCACTGCATTTAGGTGGAGACCGTCTCTGTGAAATAATTTGTGTTCATTATAGAAGTCATTCCACATGTTAAGAAACTCGACGTTTTCCTGTTGGCAAAGAGTCTTCAATCTGTTATTAGTACTGAAAGCAAGGTTATAGAAACGTGCGTCCGCGTTGATCCTCGGGAGAATACCTGAAATTACAATATTTCTTGATTTAGTCTTGTATTTCTTGATCATCTCCTTGTACTTCTCCATCAGTTCTTCTGAGCGGGAGCGGTGGACGTCATTTGTACCTGCGTGGATGACATAAAGTGTATCATTAGTGGCGTCCTTTGTCACGTCCTCAACACAGTCCGTGATGTCACGGAGTGTGGCTCCTGGAAGGCAGTAGCGTCGTCTACGAGATGGCACACGTCCACAGAATTCTTCTAGTTGGCCTCGGATGATGGAATCCCCCACAAGTCTGGTCTCCTGTGTTTCTTCCACCTGTTCACTGAGAATAGAGAAGCGATTGTAAGTCGTTAGGGGGAGGTGAGTGCGTCGCGTGTCTCGCCTCGCTCCATTTCTGACTGGTATGAAGGCAGGATCCTGGGGGAGGGACGGGCGTGAGCGAGAGTCAGGTGTGGCTGGGGCTACGGAAGTGTGTGGCAGACTGGCAGTCGTGGCGCTCCGTCCAATGTTCGCTGTGACAAATTCCTGTAGGGTATCAAATCTATTTTTTAGTTCAGTGTACCTGTTGTTACCTTCTGCTACTGCTTCTGCTAGACTTGTTTGGGTATCCTGCAATGAATCAAAGTTACTTTTTAGTTCGGCATACTTCCTGTTTCCCTCCTCCACAGCTTCCTCGAGACGAGAACGGGTGTCACACAGTCTGCAGACAGGTCTGGAAAAGAAGTCTTCATAGTACTGCTTGGCAAAACGGCCATGGCAGTCTCTGCAAGCTTTCAAATCAGAAGGCATTATTAATAGGTTTAAATCAAAACGAAAACGACAGTTGGAGAGGCTGGAATGAAGGAAATTATGGGATTAGTGGCCGAGTGCCGCCGCGGGTTTTAATCCGGTCCCCTGAGAGGCAGTCCGCACAGGTGTGAGTAGGTGTGTTTATTCCCTTGGGAATAGTAGCCGTATACTCACAGGGAAGCCTGTTGCTGAAATGGCACAGGAGGAGGAGGAGGAGGAGGAGGATAAAAAAGAACAAGAACAAAAAGAACATTAGCAAGAAGAACAAGAAGCAGAAGAAGAGGAGGAGGAGGAGGAGGAAAAAGAGGAGGAGGAGGAGTAGGAGGAGGAAGAGGAGATTGGAAAGTGAAAAAAAAGTAAAAAAAATATGCATAGAAATAATTCCCTTCCTTCCTCATTCCCTCCCTTTCTTTCCTCTCTCCCTTCTTCCCTCCCTCCCTCCCTCCCTCCCTCATCGTTGTATTTACCTCGCTGCTCATTAAGGGGGAATTAGCACCTGGAGACAATGAGAGGGTCGGCCTATCACACACACACACACACACACACACACACACACACACACACACACACACACACACACACACACACACACACACACACACACACGAAAAAAAAATGGAAAACGCAATTACCAAAGAAACAATAGAGATGAACTTGATTTTCTCTCGTGTTTCGTTCAGGATTGATTTGCTTCACTACCTTTTATGACATTTCGTGAAGGCTGCGGTGTGTGGAGGGGTGGGGTGGGGGTCGGGGTGGGGAGAGAAGGAAGGAAGGAAGGAATTGAGAGGCAGAATTGGAAGAGATGAAGAAAAGAAAGAGGAATAAGAAGATGTAAATAGTAGATAGTGATGGAGGGACAGAGGAGGAACGATAGTAGATGGAGAGAAGGGAATGATAAAAAGGATAGAGGGAAATGAAAGATAAGAGAAGGAAGAGACTGAAGGAAAGTTAAGACAGGAGAGCGAAGAGGAGGATTAAAATAAGATACACTAACAAAATATAAGGAAAAATTTAGGCCTACACGTGTTTGTCCATGTACAGAATATGCCTAATTATTTCCACCTATCATCGCCATCTATAAACCTGTCTACTCTTCTCTTAATTCCTTCAATATTGTGACGCGTTTCCATATTCCTTCTGGTGACTATTTGGTGGTTTTATACAGCTACAGAAACTCATGGGGGGGATTAGAATAGTAATGACTGTGGCCATTCATCTTCTGATCTATATAGACTCTTCCTAATGTCTGTGAAATGGTCTAGTCGTAGCAAATGTTCAAGGTAAAAATGTGTCCCAGTACTGAAGGGGTTGAGGCTCCCTAATGACTCACCACTAACAACCTGATTACTGAGACCATTCCAGTCATTTATATATTCACGAGAACCATTTTTTTTCTATTTTTTAATACAACTTTTTTTTTTATTTAGTTTTCAATCCTAATTTTAAGCGTTTTTCCAATTCGCGAGAACCAAATCCGTAATCTGCTTTGAATCTAATTTTTATCTAATTTCAATCCCAATTTTAAACTTTCTTCCTGTATTTGAGAACCCCATTCTATTTTGAATCTAACATTTTTTTTTATCTAATTTGAATCCTTTTTTTAAACTCTTTTCCTGTATTCGAGAACACTGTATCTATTTCTAATCTAACTTGTATCTAATTTGAATCCTATTGTTGATCTCTTTTCCTGTATTTGAGAACTAATTCCTTTGTCTATTATGGATCTAACTTTTTAAATTTTTATTTGAATGCTAATTTTGAACTCGTCCTGTACTCGAAAACTCCATATCTGTTTTGAATTTAGCTTTCATTTTTTTTCTTATCTAATTTGAATCATAATTTTGTACTCTGCCTATGCTCGAGAACCAATTCCTGTAACTATTATGGATCTCACATTTTTTGTTTAATTTAAATCTTATTGTTTAACTTTTTTTTCCTGTATTTGAGAACCCCTTACCTATTTTGAATTTAACCTTATTTTGATATCTAATTTGAATCTTATCTTTGAACTCTTCCTATTCTCGAGAACCAATTCCATTTTCTATTATGAATCTAACTTTCTTTTCTTTTTTTTTCTAATGTAATTTGAACCCGTAACTTCTTGTCCTTCCATGATTACTGACACTGACTTATCATCGCCCTTGTGTCTCTAAAGCCTCTTAAGATAAAACCTGACTTAATCTAACCTAACTTAACCTAAAAATCAGATCGCCTCATCATTGACACACCTCTCCTTTCACTATAGAAGACCTGCACACCCTTACAAGTAATATTTCCCGCTATGAAAGTGATATGATTAAGAAAAAAAGAAAGAAGAAATGAGATGGTACCATTTTAGCCACGAAGTCAGACAGAGAACTGTGACAAAACTGCAAAGGCTGAGAGGGCACTGGAGGAAACTCGTGTGGCGATAGAAGTCATGTATTTTTAGTCAATCTTCTCTGCACTGACCACAATAGACACTCATTCCTTCTTTTTTATTACTTATACAATGTAGGTTTTCACGGGAATTTCTGGGCTATAGGGGATACTTTTTGTGGTACCTCCTATCTCAAAGCCCACCCGCTAGGAAACCGTTACCCCGAGTGAGGAAAGCCCAACCTACACTCGGACCGTGGACAGGATTCGAACCCGTGCACTTGGAGACCCCTCGGACCCCAAAGCACGCATGGTTCCACTGTACCACGGCGGGCCCACAACAACCAGAACTGCAAGGCGGAGGGACGAGAGGAGACAGCTTGACAAAGGAATGTAGAAAAGAAGCTCGCATCGTGTATGGGAGAAAGAAAGGGATGGGGGAGGTGAAGAGTTAATGCTACACCTTATTGGAAATCCTTCTTTGGTGTATAAAGTGATGGAAGAAGAGGAAAGGAAGGATGGAGGAAAGTATAGAGGAATAGGGAGGGAAGGAGTGAGAGTGAGAGAAAGAGATAGATAGGAAAGAGTGAAAAGAATGAAAAAAAATGAAAGGAAAGTAGGAAAAAAAGGAATATGCGAGTAGAGGGAGAGAGAGAGAGAGAGAGAGAGAGAGAGAGAGAGAGAGAGAGAGAGAGAGAGAGAGAGAGAGAGATGCAAGAAAGGAGTAAATGTATTCAGAAAAAGAAAAAAAAATGTATGTTTTCAATAAGAGAGAGAGAGAGAGAGAGAGAGAGAGAGAGAGAGAGAGAGAGAGAGAGAGAGAGAGAGAGAGAGAGGAGCCAAAATACCACACAAACACACCACAAACACCGCCTCTTTCAAAGCCAGCCAGCCCATAAACCACGAGGCGGACAGCACAACCCACATAGACCCCTCTAATTGAAAAGCCAAGCCGAGAGAGACAGTTGAGCAGCGCCACACGAACACGGGACATTTGGCTCAACTCTCTCCGAAGACGAGTGACAAGAGGAGAATCGTGTCCTTGGAGCTATACAGTGCAAATAAC
>NC_059288.1:8920543-8945543 GCF_017591435.1 Portunus trituberculatus
ATTTTCGAAATCATGAACAAATCAGTATCATGAACAATGACACAAAAGGCAATAATACGTGTATTGTGACTCACAGTGTAATAGCAATGAACTTAACAATAATTCTCAGCTGAGTAGCAAATAGCAAATGAACTATAACATAACACTTACAACAATGAGGGTCGGCGTTGGACAGAATAAGATGTATGGAGAATCAGAGGGCGGAATGCAACACCTCTCTCACTGACGACCAGACAGAATCTGCCTCCTACAGAGACAGCTGGGGCACACCACATGCGACCTATTTTTTCATCCCCTGCAGAATGAGCAGCGATCCTCTGTGTCCTTATCTATCCTACGCGCAGCGTCATCAGTGTTTGCACATAAACAACCCTCTCACTACCTCTCTGCATCTAAGTTAACCTCCGTACATCTTCACTACTGTTACTTACTGTTATATTTACTAATGTTCGTATGTCCTTAATACTACAAGTTATGATAATTAACTATTCTCTTATTACTTAGCATCCTCTATCGCCAGCAGCCTCACATCACAGTGTGAGGCACCACAACTGGCGACTACACACACACACACACACACACACACACACACACACACACACACACACACACACACACACACACACACACACACACACACACACACACACACACACACACACACACACACACACACACACACACACACACACACACACACTCTCTCTCTCTCTCTCTCTCTCTCTCTCTCTCTCTCTCTCTCTCTCTCTCTCTCTCTCTCTCTCTCTCTCTCTCTCTCTCTCTCTCTCTCTCTCTCTCTCTCTCTCTCTCTCTCTCTCTCTCTCTCTCTCTCTCTCTCTCAAAACACTCGTCAATAATTCCAGTACCAAAGTGAGAGAGAGAGAGAGAGAGAGAGAGAGAGAGAGAGAGAGAGAGAGAGAGAGAGAGAGAGATTACTAGAAAGTCCCAAAGCGTTCAGGAGAGGTAGATAAGGAGCCCAGGTTAATTATGCACAGGTAGGCTGGTGAACAAAGCGGAGGGAACAATGAAGGCAGTCACCAGGCAAGGGAAGGGAAGGGAAGGGAAGGGAAGGAAGAGTAAGGTAAGGTAAGGTAAGGTAAGGCAAGGCAAGGTAAGGCAAGGCTAATTTAAGGTAACATTTCCCAAAGTGTTACGTTCGTTTCCATAGACTTTGATACAGAGATGGTTTGTACGTAATTCTCTCTCTCTCTCTCTCTCTCTCTCTCTCTCTCTCTCTCTCTCTCTCTCTCTCTCTCTCTCTCTCTCTCTCTCTCTCTCTCTCTCTCTCTCTCTCTCTCTCTCTCTCTCTCTCTCTCTCTCTCTCTCTCTCTCTCTCTCTGTGTACAGGAAAACACCAGTTGATTGCCATTTCCTTTCTTTAAATGTGTTTTGTTTCCTTTCTTTGTTCGTGAATCTGGTGTCCCACTGTCTGTACCTGCTAATGATACCCGTGTACCGCCTTCCTGGACGCTGGGAGTGTGAAGGGGGTGATGGAGAGATGACGGTGGGTGTGTACTGTATTGGGCAAGGAGAATGAAGTGATTGAGGGAGAGAGCAGGTGGAAGAATTAATGGCGTGTGTGTGTTTCATTGTTTGATCTGCTGCAGTCTCTGGCGAGACAGCCAGACGTTACCCTACGGAACGAGCTCAGAGCTCATTATTTCCGATCTTCGGATAGGCCTGAGACCAGGCACACACCACACACCGGGACAACAAGGTCACAACTCCTCGATTTACGTCCCGTACCTACTCACTGCTAGGTGAACAAGGGCTACACGTGAAAGGAGACACACCCAAATATCTCCACCCGGCCGGGGAATCGAACCCCGGTCCTCTGGCTTGTGAAGCCAGCGCTCTAACCACTGAGCTACCGGGCGTGTGTGTGTGTGTGTGTGTGTGTGTGTGTGTGTGTGTGTGTGTGTGTGTGTGTGTGTGTGTGTGTGTGTGAGGGACATTGATACGTGTTACCGTCTCGGCGTGCAGGTTTTGCCAGGGATGTGGGGATGTAGCGCTCATTAATTAGTAGTGTGCGCTGGCCGGGCGTCACCATTCAGACTTTGCAAAGATAGGTAGACTAATGCAAAGATAGGTAGGTTAATTAGGTCCTATTTGGATGCCAAGGATTTGCAGGCTGACTTGGATAGGATGAAAGAATGGACAGATAGATGGCTAATGCAGTTCAATATTAACAAGTGCAGAGTGCTGAGCGTGGGTAGAGATAATCCAAACAATAGGTACACAATAGATAACGTGGCACTAGAAAGTTCCAAGTATGAGAAAGATCTAGGAGTCATAGTTAGCTCTGATCTCGGTACAAGGAAGCAATGTATCGAGGCAAGAAATAAGGCGAATAGAGTATTAGGTTTCATCTTTAGAAGTGTTAAAAGCAGGAGTCCTGAAGTAATACTGAAATTATACTTGGCGCTGGTCAGACCACATCTTGACTGTGCGGTACAATTCTGGTCCCCACATTACAGGAAGGACATAGCTTTGTTGGAATCAGTGCAAGGGAGGATGACTAAAAGGATACAGGGAATGAGGGATATACCCTATGAAGAGAGACTGAAAACTTGAGGCATGTAGTAGTAGTAGTAGTAGTAGTAATTGTGGTAGTAGTCGTAGAAGTAGTGATAGTAGTAGTAATAGCAGTAGTAGTAGTAGTAGTAGGTCTGTGGCGTTGTTTTCCTGGGTGTTGTGTGGCCGCGGCGGGTCGTTGAGGGCGTGGCTTCTCACCCCTCAACACACAGCAGTCAGCAGTGTTTGGTAGCGTTTTCCACCTGCGTTTGTCGCGTGTTTGCTTCTCTCTTGGTGTGAAGTGGAACACTTGGTCAGTTGTTGGAGTAATGAAGGACTGCTCGAGGCAATGATGAATTTATTATCGGCTTATTTTGTTGTTAATGACATTTGTTAGCAAGAAGCATGATGTACTGCTGCACAGTGAAGGAGAGAGAGAGAGAGAGAGAGAGAGAGAGAGAGAGAGAGAGAGAGAGAGAGAGAGAGAGAGAGAGTCCTTTTCTTGACAATACATATAGCTACGTGTACAGGATTGTGAACAAGACATGAGGCAAGAGGCAGTCTTATCACTTAGAGGTTGGTGTGGATCTTACAGGGGGACAGGGCAAACATGAGGGAAATAGACCAAGGTGTGCAAACGTTACTCGAGTTATTCACCAGTTGACGTCACATGTTTGTTATCAGCATTCTGGCAGAATGTTAGTAAATAGTGTTAGATACGTAGGTTGCTTGGAGAGGTGGTGGTGGTGGTGGTGGTGGTGGTGGTGGTGGTCCATTGGGTAGTGGCGGCGACCGTGCAGTGCCGTGCGGCAGCCAACAGCAGAGCGGCTCAGAAGGCAGGACGCATCATCATTGATGCAGCCTGCAGGGAGTAGCTCACACCTCTCCAGTGACGCCAGGCGATGCCTCTATGGTCAGTAGTATCGTGGCCAACATGCTGGTAGCCGTTCAGGTTCGAATCGTAGCAATTATCATACCAATAACCACCGCGGCGTCTGAAAGGAACAGTGACAAGTAATTTAGCAGGAATATTGTACGCAGCATGTACGTACACATGGACACTCACTCTTATGTCATGTAGTGTGTGAGGAAACACACTGAGTAATTTTCCTTTGACTGAGTGTGTAAGTAAACTCTGCACATTGCCTTTGCTGCAAGTCATGATAAAAGTCGTGTTTTAAGAACATAAGAACATAAGAAAAGAGGGAAAGTGCAAGAGACCGCCAGGCCTACACGCGGCAGTCCCTGTAGGATTAAAGTTGCCTAATTCCATCTATCATCCCCATCCACATATTTATCTAATCTTTTAATGCTCCCTATTGACTCAGCACTGACTGTATGACCACTGAGACCGTTCCACTGATCAACCACTCTGTTTGAAAGCCAGTTTCTTCCCATTTCCCACCTAAACCTGAATTTCTCAAACTTAAACCCATTATTTCTGGGTCCCTCCCCTTTGTTATAACCCTTATACCACTTAGATATCCATTAGGTCCCCTCAAGACATGCATCGCTCTAAAGAATGCAAATTGAGTTTCTTCATAGGGGATATCCTTCATCCTCCTGTATCTTTTTAGATATCCTCCTTATCACTGACTCCTGTGAAGGCAATGCGCCATGATTGAGGGAAGACATGCAGACTGAGCGCGGCTCCCTCCGCTCACCACTGCGTCCGTCGCCGCTTCCTCCCACTCACTATGTAGTTGTGAAATGTTTCTCTCGGGATCCATCTATCAGATCCATTTCTAACACTTGTATTATTTCATTAGCCTTTCACTTGAGTCTCATTTGTTGAATTGAGAAAAGTGAACTTAAGTTTGATGGTGGCTGAGGAAGACTGCAAATGTGGTGTACTATTTCACTGATCACAATAAAGGGACACAACTTGACTACTACGTATTTACTTCTGAACTGTAAAGATCGCAGCCTCCGCGCAGAGCAAAGCCCCGATGTTGGATGTAGTACGTAGAGCCGTGGCAGGTGTTCCAAAATGGCAGATTGTCACGTATGGTTGGTAACTCACATGCCCTGTTTGGCAGGAGCCGTTACGTATCATGTAGGGATTAGGTTTGACCCACCAAATGGCAAGGTCGCGCACGGGAAGAGGGGAGTCGCGCAGCCCGCGGCAGACGTACTACTGTACTACATAGTACGTGTACGTGTACGTGTACGTGTCTCCACCTATGTACTGTGCCTGACATTTGCTGTCACTGATTGAAACACTGAGCACAGCATCGTGAGGACTTGTGACTGTTGCACAGTTACCTGCTGGTGTTTACCTGGTTGTGTCCCCAAGATTTTGTCACAAGATTACCTACTACAGTGTGTGCATGTACTGTTTCCACCTGGAAAGTGTGTGTGTGTGTGTGTGTGTGTGTGTGTGTGTGTGTGTGTGTGTGTGTGTGTGTGTGTGTGTGTGTGTGTGTGTGTGTGTGTGTGTGTGTGTGTGTGTGCGCGCGCGCCCGCTTTAATATACTATGAATGTTCTCCTTGGATATCGCTAATTTTATTTCCTGTGGGACTGGTCTAAATAGCGAATCATTTCCAACAAAAACGAGGGAAAGATTTGTTTAACATGTCGGAAAAATGTTTGCGCGTTAAGCAATGTCATGGGAAAACTGAGAGGCACAGACTAACGAATCTTTATTGTGCTGTGCTGTGCTGTGCTGTGCTGTACTGTGCTGTGCTGTGCTGTATTGTGTTGTGCTGTGTTATGTTGTGTTGTGTTGTGTTGTGTTCTGTGTCGTGCTATGTTGTGTTTTGCTGTATTGTGTTGTATTGTGTTGTGCTGTGTTGTGTTTTGTTATTTTGTGTTGTGTTGTTGTGCTGTGTTGTGCTGTGCTGTGGTCTGTTGTGCTGTGCTGTGTTGTATTCTGTTATTTTGTGTTGTGTTGTGCTGTCTTGTATAATGCTGTGTTGTCCTGTGTTGTGCTGTGCTGTGCTGTGTTATGTTGTGTTGTGTTGTGTGACAGTACTTGCCTTCGTGTTGTGTGGTGTCAGTGTTTATGGCGTGACAACACTTAATGTCGGCACAGTTCCTTGTATCTTTGTCGTTGTCAGCATCACGGGTGCTGAATGGCATGCCGTTGTGTCTTGCTGCCAAGCTGTCCCCTGCGTTCCCGCTGTAACTGTTAACACACACACACACACACACACACACACACACACACACACACACACACACACACACACACACACGAACAAAAGAAAAGAGGTAATTAATATTTTGTCTATCTCAATTTATGTATGTCTATTTATCTACATTTATTAATATAATCTATATATCTATCAATCCTTCCATCTGTTAATGTATCTACAGGACGAAGAACAGAGAAACAATGGTTCTGAAGAAATAATGAGCTAACAAGATACAAGGGATGAGAATTTCCCACGGAAGGACACTGAAGCTTTTAGAGGTACATTCCTTAGAGAGGCGTAGACTAAGAGGGGATCTGGTAAAAGAGCTCTTTGACTATTATAGGCCAAATAACAAGGAAGACATCAACAAAATTCTACACATCAATAACATATAATATATATATATATATATATATATATATATATATATATATATATATATATATATATATATATATATATAGAGAGAGAGAGAGAGAGAGAGAGAGAGAGAGAGAGAGAGAGAGAGAGAGAGAGAGGGTGAGAGGCAGCCTCACCTTCCAACACTGAGGCGGAACTTGGTCTCCGGAGCGCCCACGTGGAAGAATCCGTACTTAGCCCACCGATGTTCTCCCTCGTAATCGTGCAGGTCAATTCGCAGCTGCTGCAGGGTGGTGGAGGTCAGCTGGTGCAGAAGGTCAAGGCCCAGCCAGAATTCACCCTCCAGGTCGCCGAAGCCCAACCGATACTCGATCCAAGTGCGGTAGAAATCTTGGCGGACGGCGTCACTGGTGCGCCGCTGGAAGACGGTCCATCCCCCGCCGTCGACGGTGTGGTCACAAAACACGGTGACGCGGTGGTGGGGTTGCCCAGGGTAAGGGTATACCTGGCGCAGGCCGCTCCCGCTGTCCCCGGAGTCCAGTAAGTCCTTGCAGTGACGTGGCCGAGACTCCCATTTGTTTACAGCAACACTGACCTGCTGCACCACTTCCTTTGCCTCCTGTAAAGCGAAGGGCAAACAAAGTGACCATGTTTACGTCACACGTGGCGGCGCAGCTCGTCGTCCCGCATTGCCACTCATAAACATCCAACACAAACTTAACCTGCAAGTTGGCCAAATGACTTAAGAAAGTGACAAAACACAACCCAGAATCAAATTTCAGCAGATCACTCTATGTCAAGAAAAGTAACTAGCAAACTAAATGAGGAACATATTATCCGATTATCTTTAATGTTTATATATTTGGTTCTCGTTAATGAATACATACAAACACTGATGGAAGCATACTTTGATAAATAGGAAAGAGTTCGTCTGTAATAATAATAATAATGATAATAATAATAATAATAATAATAATAATAATAATAATAATAATAATAAAAATAATAATGATAAAAATGATAATAATACCTTTTCCCTTGAGAGCATTCTGGCTCAAGATTAGACACATGCAGGTCTGACTCTTACCTCCATGAGGGACGCGTAGCGGCTGTCCTCTTGTCCAGTGCTACAGAAGTCCAGGGCAGCAGCCACGCAAGTGTCACTGTAGCCTGTGACCGTTAGTAGAGTAGACAGAAGGGAGCGATCGTCCTTGAGGCCTGAACAGCTGTTTTCCTCATCTGGGGAGGCGTGCTGCTTGCCTGGGCCATGGCTGCGACCATGGAGAGCACCACAAAGAAATGCATCGCCAGTAATATCTGGCTAGAGCACCGAAACAGTGCGACTTAAACGTAACGCTGCGCAGAGGAGAGTGGCGTGTGTCTAGAGCTGTGGTTGCCTCGTGGGCCACAGCACACCACTTCAAGACTCGTTGTGTGTTGTGTGTGACGAGAATAGACGTGAAGCAGCTGTGGCCTTTATGAATCTCATCGGTCCTCAAGGAGACTCTTGTTTGTGTTATTAAATGAAGTGGCACTTGAATAAGGGCACCGTGGCTGCTAGTGTGCCCTCATTCAAGTCGGCGTCAGATGAAGCAGGATTGTTGCAGCTTTGTATGTTGTAATACGTACGTACGTACGCTCATTTGTTTCCTGTGGACCAGGGCTAAAGTTACTCCTTTGGGGCCAAAACATTACCTACTTCATGGATGGGTCAGGAGAATTATTTTGTATGTACTACTTGGTACCAATTCAATTATATTTAAATACGTACGTAGGTCAATTAGAATTAAATTTGTAAAATGTTTCAGAGAGAGAGAGAGAGAGAGAGAGAGAGAGAGAGAGAGAGAGAGAGAGAGAGAGAGAGAGAGCTGGGATTCCACCACCAATGCCAGCTCTCTGTAGTTCATGGGCTTACCTTCTTTCTCCAACCCTGCTCCACCTCCTTCCTCACTGTCTCTGTCTTTCTTTCTCTCCTTATATCTTTTTGTATTATTTGGTAACTTTTCACAATTTATTATGAAATCTTTGAATCTTTTTTCATGTTTAAAGGTCTCTCCGCATCCTAAACGTGGCATATGAGCGCGGGGGAGTGCGACGTTACTGATACCTCTACCTGACCTGACTCTCCAGTCATTCACTGTGTGCGTTATCGTGAGGAAAGGCGGCCCTTGGTGGCGTATTGCCGGGGTCGCCGCCTACCGCTAACTCAAACCACCCTTCTGGGTGACGAACATCCGGATGTGGTCGATAGACTGATGATCTATCTGACTGAGACCAATTTAATCAGAGAGTTGTGATTTATTATGTTATTTATCCTCCACTCTGTAAATATTTATAAATATATATATATATATATATATATATATATATATATATATATATATATATATATATATATATATATATATATATATATGTATGTAAATAAAAGTATGAAAGCGTGTATGATTCCAATTTTGCGTGATCTAATGTGAATGTTTTCCCTTCATGTATATATGCAATACGTAGTGATGCTACGTAGCCACCCTGTGTGATTGTGAGTTATCCTTCCCTCCCCCATGCCCTGACAAAGGACAACAGTTTTGAGATAGGTATAGGATCCTTGTGTGAATGAAGCGTGCATGAGAATGTGTGTGGATATTTTATGTTAAAAAAAAAAAAAAATAATAATAATAATAACTATATAAATAAAATAAATAAATAAATAAACCAATAATAAACTGTATATATGTAAAATAAAATAAAAGACCTAATTCTAAAGAAATATAAAAGTCACACAAAAACAATGAAATAAAATTGGCCTAATACCCAAGACAGGGTGATGGCCAAAAAAAAAAAAAAAAAAAAAAAAAAAATGAGTTGTGGTTGGAGAAAGGGGTCGTGAACTGTGGAGGTGTGGCAACATTGGAGGATAAGCTGTCAAAAAGCGGACTGCAACCAGAGGTCCAGTTTTGAGTGACTCGAACATAACCATTGTCGCGCTTCCAGTGTGTGTGTGTGTGTGTGTGTGTGTGTGTGTGTGTGTGTGTGTGTGTGTGTGTGTGTGTATCTGTCACCTTGTGTTTCTGTTCCTTCATGATACACCTCTGGATCTTTGCTATGGAAGTGGTTGGGTATATGGAGAAATACATCAAGCGGAGAGGGTTAATGATGGATGGAGGGACGAGAACCTTTCATTGCTTTAGTGGAATTGACTGACATTTTGAAGAGCGTTTTCATAATGGTAACGATCCTTTTACCACCACCACCACCACCACCACCACCACCAGGCTTGGAAAACAGTCGGTTAGTTATTACGAGAAGCTGAGTAATACTATGTTTGTGACCTTTGAAGCGAGCAAAAGAGAGCAAAGCGCTTCATGTTACCTATCATCATACCACCACCACCACCACCACCACCACCACCACCACCACCACCACCACTACTACTACTACTACTACTACTACTGCTGCTGCTGCTGCTGCTGCTGCTGCTGCTGCTGCTGCTGCTGCTGCTGCTCCTCCTCCTCCTCCTCCTCCTCCTCCTCCTCCTCCTCCTCCTCCTACCACTATTACTACTACTACTACTACTACTACTACTACTACTACTACTACTACTACTTCTACTCTCCACTTCTTAGGGCGTCAGTGTTGGGGGTGTTGGTAGTGTGTTCCGTGCAACTGTGAACTTCTGGTCAGTGTATTCTTTTGGTAGTGGTGTTTTTTCAGCTGCAATGGAGAGAGAGAGAGAGAGAGAGAGAGAGAGAGAGAGAGAGAGAGAGAGAGAGAGAGAGAGAGAGAGAGAGAGTTTTCTTGATCTCTTTCCTTGTCGCTTCAGTCTGTTGTTCCTTGTTATCTCCTTTGTTTCCCTGGAAATGGTGCATCACAAATCATTGTTTACCATTACGGAGAGTGAAAATTGTCAATAATCAACACCTATTCCTTCTTGTAGTGTTGTATATTGTGTTTGGTTTTTCCTCTTCCTGAATTTTCGTCACTCTTATCATTAGTGTATTAGTGTAACCTGATCACCTCAGTTGCCTTGACCCCTTCACTGATATGAGCGTCTTGTGCTGACTGTCGTGTCACTCAAGACACTGTTTGCAGGGAGAGGAGACAGAGAATCGAAGGTTTATCTTGTATCTTGGTGACTTTTCTTTTTTACACTGCACAAAAACAATAAAAATAAATAAAGAAAGAAAGAAAGGAAAAATGACAAAAAAAGTTATACTTGTTAAAGGGAACATTTCTTTGGCAGTGAAAAGGACAATTTTTTCTTAAACCACAGAAATATGACAACAGAAAAGACAAATAAAGTGCTAAAAAGTTACAGATATTAAAGGGAACGTGTGTGGCAGGGAAAGGGTTACGCCAACTTTTCACTGCTACTTGACATGTTTCCTTGATCGCAGACTGCTCTGAAACCTTCATTACTTCTTCCACTGCAGCCGCTCTGAGAATAAAACTTGCTAGACACTGAATGATCTAACCCTTTCGTCTCCTTCTCTGTGCGTGCTGTAGATGCTGGGAAAGGTTCCAAACATTGCCTGGAGTTTTTGCAACTGTGACAATTGAGCAGCGGCGATATAAGACCAATCAGGGGAGCGATGATTAACCAAAACATTTCTTTCATCCTCAGAAAATGGATTCAGGACTCCCTGCGTGTTCTGATGAAGGAGGAAGGATTAAACGCCTGGATACTCTCCTGACAACACCAGGTAAGGATGTTTTGATAATTTCCTCGTTATTTTGTCCCGTGCATTTTGGTTAAGTCAAATAATAGTGAGATGAATAGTACAGTTGATGGTCAGAAGGATGGAAATCTTTAGCAAGACGAGTAAGGATGTTTTGATAATTTCCTACTTATTTTTATTAGCATGGGTGTTTTGTGTCTGTCAGGTAACGAATGAATGGTGAAATGAATTCATTAGATCAGTAGTGCAGTTTGGAAGAAAGTAGCGGTACAAGATAGCAAGAGAAGCAACATTGCGGTGGTGAGAGAGAGGCTGGAGACAATCAGTTAGTTAGAGAATGATTAATAAGACGAAAAGCTTTAGATTCCACCCTATTTAATTATACTGTGTGAGTGGAACCCCCCTATGCATACGAAGAATACTCCATATATGGGTGGATAAAGTCTTTGTAAAGAGTTAGCAATTGGGGGTTGGAAAAAAAAAAAAAAAAAACTGGCGGAAAGGAGTCAAAACAACGTCATAAAAGTTGTTTTAGGAAGAGATGAGATATGAAATTTGCAGTTTAGGAACACCATTGATAATATATTTATGAAGAACTGTGGCCGTCTCCCGCGGCTGCAATAGAACAGTAGGAGAGGAAACTTAGAGAAAGCTGCAGAGAGAGAAGGATAGAAATCATGGAGGGTATTTTTGAGATTAAAGCTTTGTGTCAGACTCTGTCAAAAGCTTTTGATACGTCTAAGCCTCTAAGGCAACAACAAAAGTTTCACCGAAATCGCTAAAAGAGGATGACCAAGGAGCGCCAGAAGATCAGCAGTAGAGCGACCTTGACGGAAGCCATACTGACGATCAAATAGAAGATTGTGAAATGACAGATGTTGAAGAATCTTCCTATTCAGGATAAATTAAAAGATTTTAGACAAGGAAGAGA
Organism: Portunus trituberculatus; assembly: GCF_017591435.1. Taxonomy (NCBI): domain Eukaryota; kingdom Metazoa; phylum Arthropoda; class Malacostraca; order Decapoda; family Portunidae; genus Portunus; species Portunus trituberculatus. The sequence goes on from NC_059288.1 coordinate 8,932,160, forward strand.
TTTAAAGGATAGGACCGTAGTTCGACTTTTGCACTCTGTCCTCTGTCTTAATGTTGCTCTTCTGTCTGTCATTATTAACAAACATTAAATTTTTGTCGTGTCTGAAACATTTCACTCTTATTAATTATTATCCTCTGTAAAGCTGTTCAGTAAATCGTTCTTCTTTTTCCCATATTCATTTTTTTTATCTTCTATATATTGCACTCAATCTCTCTCTCTCTCTCTCTCTCTCTCTCTCTCTCTCTCTCTCTCTCTCTCTCTCTCTCTCTCTCTCTCTCTCTCTCTCTCTCTCTCTCTCTCTCTCTCTCTCTCTCTCTCTCTCTCTCTCTCTCTCTCTCTCTCTCTGTGCCTCAAACGCTGGCTGCCTTGTCGTCACTCGTGGCAGGCGCTACGTGATCATCGCACTACACCTAATCTGCCTTGCAACATACGAGTATAACTACCAGTCGCTCATCACTAACACTGCCAATGGTAACTGCTGCTTACCTACACTGTCTACACACACTGACGCTCGCACAGCTACAGTGACACCGCACCGTGTGACAGCCACCCCATGATAGCCAACCCTCACTCACACACACACACACACACACACACACACACACACACACACACACACACACACACACACACACACACACACACACACACACACACACACACACACACACACACACACACGTGAAACACTTGGTCAGTTGTTGTAGTAATGAAGGACTGCTCGAGGCAATGATGAATTTATTATCAGCTTATTTTGTTGTTAATGACATTGGTTAGCAAGAAGCACAGTGAAGGAGAGAGAGAGAGAGAGAGAGAGAGAGAGAGAGAGAGAGAGAGAGAGAGAGAGAGTTATTGACAATACATATAGCTACGTATACAGGATTGTGATCAAGACATGAGGCAAGAGAGTGTCTTATCGTATCATCATGGATGTCGCCTTGTGGGAGTAAGTCGCACCGCTCCAGTGAAGCCAGGTAATGCCTTTATAGCCAATGGTGTCATTGCCAATATACTGGTAGCCGTTCAGGTTAGAATCATCGCAATCATCATACCAATAACCACCGAGGCGTCTGAAAGGAACGGAACAGTGACAACAGAGTTTGCAGGAATATTGTACATAGTACGTACAGTACGTACACATGCACACTCACTACTTTGTCATGTAGTGTGTGAGGATACACATTGTGTTATTTGTTTTGAATGAGTGTGTAAGTAAACTATGCACATGGTATTTCTTTTTTTATATATAGGAGAGAGGGCCAGCAAAACCTCCCCAAAAAAAAAAATAAATAAATAAATAAAATATAAAAAAGGCCAACTTGGGTGCTGGTCCTCTAGAAGATAGAAAAGCGTTAGCCAATATTAGGGAACAAATGTCTTGATACCTTCCTCTTAAAAGAAGACAATTTGTAGGAAGGCGGAAATACAGAAGAAAGCAAGGAGTTCCAGAGTTTACCAGTGAAAGGTATGAATGATGGACAGCACTGATTAACTCTTGAATTAGAGAGATGGACAGAATAGGCGTGAGAGGAAGAAGAAAGCCTTGCGCAGCGAGTCCACAGGAGGATTGGAGGCATGCAGTTAGCAAGATCAGTAGAACAGTTAGCATGAAAATAGCGAATGAGAAAGAGGCTGAAGACATATGAAGAGTACTCTATACAGGAGTGGATAAGGCCCTTGTACAGAGTAAGCAGAGTTGGAGGGCGAGAAAAACTGGCGGAGACGCCACAGAACGCCTAACTTCATAAAAGCTGTTTTAGAAAGAGATGAGATATGAAGTTTCTAGTGAAGATTATGAGCAAAGGACAGACCAAGGGTATTCATTGTGGAAGAGGGAGACAGTCGTGTATCATTGAAGAAGAGGGGATATTTGTCTGGCAGGTTGTGTCGAGTTGATAGATGGAGGAATTGAGTTTTTGAGACATTGAAAACTAATAGATTTTCTCTGCCCCAATCAGAAATCTTGAAAGATCAGAAGTCAGGCATCCTGTGGCGTCCCTGCGTGATCTGTTGACTTCCTGAAGGGTTGGTCCTCTCTGAAAGGACGTGGAAAGATGTTGGGTATATCACCAGCATAGGAGTGGATAGGGCAAGAGGTTTGGTTAAGAAGATTATTAATGAATAATAGAAAGAGAGTGGGTGACAAGATAGAACCCTGAGCAACATCACTGTTAATAGAGTATAAGAACAGTGGCCGTCTACCACAGCAACAATAGAGCGGTCGGAAAGGAAACTTGAGATAAAGTTGCAGAGATAAGGATTTAAGCCGTAGGAAGGCAGTTTGGAAATCAATGCTTTGCTCCAGACTCTATCTAAAGCTTTTGATATGTATAACGTAACAGCAAAAGTTTCACTGAAATCTCTAAAAGAGGATCGCCAAGAGTCAGTATTGAAAGCCAGTATCAGCAGTAGAATAATCTTGACGGAAGCCATACTGACGATCAGATAGATTCTGATAGAAGATTGTGAAGTGACATGTTTGAGAATCTTCATATGGAGGATGGATTCAAAAGCTTTAGACAAGCAAGAGATTGAAGGTAAAGGGCAGTAGTTTGAGGGATTATAACGGTCACCCCTTTTAGGAACAGGCTGAATATAGATAAACTTCCAGGATCCAGGTTCCAGGATCTCCAAGGATGGAGATCTCCGCGAACGGATAGAGGGACAGAATGTGCTCCACTGTAGAAGTTAAATGGTCTAAGAATTTCTTATAATCAGAGGAGTTAAGGCAGAGATAAACAGCACAGATAAATTTAGTTAGAGAGTGAGTTTTGAGTCAAAGCCAGATGGTAGAAAACTCGGAATATTCAAGAGCGTGGGCACAAGAGCAATTGAAGTAGTTGCGCACATAGATGCAACATCCAACTTTGGAACGAAAATGAGGATAAAGAAAGTATGAGGGAACTGTGTTTCGGTGAGGAAAAGATGAGGTTTAGTAGAGGAGAGGTGGTGTTCCACAGATTGAAAACTAGATCAACGACCGTAAATGATGCAGAAGTTAATTAATGAAGAAAAAGTTGAGGGAGGTGTCAAGACATTTTTGGTCGATACTGAGAGAGCAGGTTGAACTGCTTTATGGTCCCCTCCCTAGAAGGGAACTCCAAAGCTGGATTTAAAGTGAAGGATTTATGTGTACTAAGTGCATGTAGTTTTGTGTGAAGGAGGAGAGTTGTCTTTAGAGAACAGGTTGTGACCTCCTGCTTGAGTTGTGAGACACAAGGGAAACGTTCAGCGAGATCGCAACTAGCTGCTTTGATGGGAAGTTCACAGCATCTCCTTAACTGATCCAGACCAGAAATGGCCAGACCAAAACTGCTCCAGAACAGAACTAGAGCTATTAGACCTCGCTATGATGTGTTGTGTTTTGCTGTGTTGTGCAGTGTTGTGCTTTGTTATGGCATTTGCCTTCATGTTGCCTTGTACTGTGTTCTGTTTTGTAACAGCACCTGCCCTCGTGTTGTTAAGCTGTATTTTGTTACGCGGTGTTATGCTGTCTTGTGCTGTGTTGTGTTTTGTTGTATTTTGTTGTGCGGTGTTGTGTTGTATTGTTTTTTTGCTTTGCCGTCTTAAATTGGGCTGTGTTGTGTTGTGTTCTGCTGTGTTCTGCTGTGTTGTATTATGTGACAACATTTGTGTTCGTGTTGTGTGGTCTGAGTGTTGAGTTGTGTGGCAAGACAACACTTACTCTTCCGCACAGTTCCCGCCACTATAGTTGTCGTTGTCAGCATCACGGGTGGTGAATGGCATGCCGTTGTGTCTTGCTGCAAAGCTGTCCCCTGCGTTCCCGCTGTAACTGTTAACACACACACACAAAAAAAAAAAAAAAAGCTATAATCAATATTTTATCCATCTCATTCTATTTATAGCTGTCTATCCATTAATCTATTATATCTATTTAACCATTGATAGGATGGGAAACAGAAAAATAATAAATCTAAATAAAAAAAAAAAAAAAACACGAATAGAAGGATACGGAGGGTGAGTTTCCCACGAAAGGACACTAAAGCTTTGATAACTACATTCCTTAGAGAGTTCTTTTATTATTGTAGACCAAATTACATGGACGAAAGCGACAAAATTCTATGCATTAATAGCCCGAATATATATATATATATATATATATATATATATATATATATATATATATATATATATATATATATATATGAGAGAGAGAGAGAGAGAGAGAGAGAGAGAGAGAGAGAGAGAGAGAGAGAGAGAGAGAGAGAGAGAGAGAGAGGGTGGGGGCAGCCTTACCTTCCAACACTGAGGCGGAACTTGGTCTCCGGAGCGCCCACGTGGAAGAATCCGTACTTAGCCCACCGATGTCCTCCCTCGTAATCGTGCAGGTCAATTCGCAGCTGCTGCAGGGTGGTGGAGGTCAGCTGGTGCAGAAGGTCAAGGCCCAGCCAGAATTCACCCTCCAGGTCGCCGAAGCCCAACCGATACTCGATCCAAGTGCGGTAGAAATTTTGGCGGACGGCGTCACTGGTGCGCCGCTGGAAGACGGTCCATCCCCCGCCGTCGACGGTGTGGTCACAAAACACGGTGACGCGGTGGTGGGGTTGCCCAGGGTAAGGGTATACCTGGCGCAGGCCGCTCCCGCTGTCCCCGGAGTCCAGTAAGTCCTTGCAGTGACGTGGCCGAGACTCCCATTTGTTTACAGCAACACTGACCTGCTGCACCACTTCCTTTGCCTCCTGTAAAGCGAAGGGCAAACAAAGTGACCATGTTTACAGATCTGATTCAACTCTTTGTCATGTTTATGATTTTGACGTGAATAGCTGATCTTGGTAATATACATTAATCTGTCATTGCATTTAACACTGAACAACTTTGATACAAGGAAATGGTTTCATAAGACTCAAACAAATAACGGTTTGAAATAAACAACGATGAATTAAAATCGAAATAGGACATCATATTAGTAAAATAGATAAACAAAAATCAATGAAATGAATAAAAGGTGACTTTAAATGAAAGATATCAATTTTTCATGTATCTTTGATATAAAGATTGTGATTTTTTTCAGTCGTGCGTGTGGCATAACCTTCTCCGAGAAATGCGGTCAGTGGGTGGTGTGGATGTGAAGTGTTGCCAGAGACAAGTTTCAGCAGATTTCTCTACGTCAAGAAACGTAACAAGTGAAGCAAATGAGCAGCAAGTTATTTGATTGATCTTTGATGTTTATGTATTTGGTTCCCATTAATGAACACACAATCACATATTTTTTTTTTTTATGCATGAGAGAAACCAGCAAGGGCAACAAAATATTGAAAAAAAAAGACCCACTTGAAATGCTGGTTCCCTTAAGGAGTTGTAAGATTTAGCCAAAATTAAGGAACAGATATCTTGAAACCTCCTTCTTAAAAGAAGTTAGGGCGTAAGAAGACGGAAATACAGAAGCAGGCAGGGAGTTTCAGAGTTTACCAGAGAAAGGTGTGAATGAGTTAGGGTATTAGTTCACTCTTGTATTATTCCTTCTGTTTAAGCTCTTATCCTGTCTTTTCCGTTTGGCTCCTCTGGTCACAATCTCATTTCTGTCCGATCTGGGCACATTTATGGTCCCTTCCCAGAAGGGGACTTCGAGGCTGGATTTGGAGTCGCCAATTTTTAATTTAGAATTTTAAGTGAGGTGTGTGTGTGTGTGTGTGTGTGTGTGTGTGTGTGTGTGTGTGTGTGTGTGTGTGTGTGTGTGTGTGTGTGTGTGTATGTGTGTGTGTGTATTTTTGTGTGAAGAAGGAGAGTTGTCTTTCGAGGGCAGGCTGTGACTGCCCCCTTGAGTTATGAGACACAAAGGGAAACGTTCAGCGAGATCACAACTAGCATTAATGGAAAGTTCACAGCACCCGCTGAACTAGTGCTATTAGACCTCACTGGGCGTAAATTATCGTTTGGGTAGGTTTCTACTACCTCATCCTCGGTCAAACAAACACTGATGTAAGCACTCCTTGATGAATAGGAAAGATTTTGTCTGTAATAGTAATAACAGTAATATCAACAGTAATACCTTACCTCTTGAGAGCAGTCTGTCTCATGGTTAGACAGACCCTAACCCTTACCTCCATGAGGGACACATAGCGGCTGTCTTCTTGTCCAGTGCTACAGAAGTCCAGGACGGCGGTCACGCAAGTGTCACTGTAGCCTGTGACCGTTAATAGAGTTGACAGAATGGAGCGATCGTCCTTGAGGCCTGAACAACTGTTCTTCTCAGCGGTGGGAGGCACGCTGGTTGCCTGAGCCATAGCCGCGACCATGGAGAACACCACAAAGAAATGCATCGAACGTAATATCTGGCTGGAGCACTTAACCAATGCAACCTTTACGTACCGCTGCGCAGAGGAGAGTGGCATGTCTCTGGAGCTATGGGTGCCTCGTGACCCTCAGCATACCACTTCAAGCCTCGTTGTGTGTTGTGTGTGACGAGAATAGGCGTGAAGCAACAGTGGCTCTTATGAATCTCATCAGTATTTTAGTGAATTTTTGGTTATTTGATAAAGCGGCTCTTGAGTAAAGACGCCCTGCGCCGTCAACACACCACTTGAAGCCTCGTTTTGTGTTGTATGTACGAGAATAGACTTGAAGGAACTGTGATCCCATGAAACTCATCAGTTCTCAAGGATACTTTTGTTTTGGTAATTAGCTAAAGCGGGACTTGAGTAAGGATGCTTGGGCGGCCAGTCTGCCTCTCGTCACACTGGGGTTAATAATTGATATACGAGTAGTAGCTGTTCATTACACAACAATGAAGTTTCTTTTTTTTTTGAGAGAGAGAGAGAGAGAGAGAGAGAGGGGAGATATAAACTCAACATTCCTCAGCACTGGCGTCGTCGCCCAAACACACACACACACACACACACACACACACACACACACACACACACACACACACACACACACACACACACACAAGCCAGAAGACCGGAGTTCGATTCCCCGGCCGGGTGGAGATATTTGGGTGTGTCTCCTTTCACGTGTAGCCCCTGTTCACCTAGCAGTGAGTAGGTACGGGATGTAAATCGAGGAGTTGTGACCTTGTTGTCCCGGTGTGTGGTGTGTGCCTGGTCTCAGGCCTATCCCAAGATCGGAAATAATGAGCTCTGAGCTCGTTCCGTAGGGTAACGTCTGGCTGTCTCGTCAGAGACTGCAGCAGATCAAACAGTGAAACACACACACACACACACACACACACACACACACACACACACACACACACACACACACACACACACACACACACACACACACACAGGGTAAACAAGATGATAGTCTGCAAACGAAGAAGAGGAGGAGGAAGAGGAGCGGATCGAGGAGAAGGAGGAGGAATGAGGAGGAGGAGGAGGAGCAGGGGGAAGAGGAGGGGGAGGAAAAGAGGTACGTAAAACAAGAGGAAAAGACAAACAAAGAGGAATTAGAGTACGAAAGAGTAGGAGGAGTAGGAGGAGGAAGAAGAAAAAGAAGAAGAAGAAGAAGAGAAAGAAGAGGAAGAAGAAGAAGAAGAAGAAAAAGGAAAAGAGGTGTGTAAAAAAAAAGTATATAAAAAGACAAAGAAAGAGGAACTAGAGTACAAAAGAGTAAGAGGAGGAAGAAGAGAGGAGGAGGAGGAGGAGGAGGAGGAGGAGGAGGAGGAGGAGGAGGAGGAGGACAAAGAGGAGGAGGAGGAGGAGGAGGAGGTAGCTCAGTGGTTAGAGCGCTGGCTTCACAAGACAGAGGACCGGGGTTCGATTCCCCGGCCGGGTGGAGATATTTGGGTGTGTCTCCTTTCAGGTGTAGCCCCTGTTCACCTAGCAGTGAGTAGGTACGGGATGTAAATCGAGGAGTTGTGACATTATTTCCGAAGATCGGAAATAATGAGCTCTGAGCTCGTTCCGTAGGGTAACGTCTGGCTGTCTCGTCAAAGACTGCAGCAGCAGATCAAACAGTGAAACACACACACACACACTGCGTAGTGTAGTGGTTAGCACGCTCGACTCACAATCGAGAGGGCCGGGTTCGAGTCCCGGCGCGGCGAGGCAAATGGGCAAACCTCTTAATGTGTGGCCCCTGTTCACCTAGTAGTAAATAGGTACGGGATGTAACTCGAGGGGTTGTGGCCTCGCTTTCCCGGTGTGTAGAGTGTGTTGTGGTCTCAGTCATATCCGAAGATCGGTCTATGAGCTCTGAGCTCGCTCCGTAATGGGGAAGACTGGCTGGGTGACCAGCAGGCGCCCGAGGAGGTGAATTACACACACACACGAGAATGTTAGTGATGTTGGCAGAATTAATGATTAGTAGAGAGAGAGAGAGAGAGAGAGAGAGAGAGAGAGAGAGAGAGAGAGTTTGCATACACCTAAACAAATTAATTCCTGTTTTTTTTTTTTTTTTTTTGAGGCTAAGCAGGACGATTATAGATATGGAAACAGGACCGCATGGACAAAGGTCTTTTACGGTAAAACATAACTAAGTAGATGCACACACACACACACACACACACACACACACACACACACACACACACACACACACACACACACACACACACACACACACACACACTCTCTCTCTCTCTCTCTCTCTCTCTCTCTCTCTCTCTCGACTCACAATCGAGAGGGCCGGGTTCGAGTCTCGGTAAGTGGCGAAGCAAATGGGCAAGCCTCTTAAAAGTGTGGCCCCTGTTCATCTAGCAGTAAATAGGTACGGGATGTAACTCGAGGGGTTGTGGCCTCGCCTTCCGGTGTGTGGAGTGTGTTATGTGGTCTCAGTCCTACCCGAAGATCGGTCTATGAGCTCTGAGCTCGCTCCGTAATGGGGGAGACTGGCTGGGTGACCAGCAGGCAACCGAGGAGGAGGTGAATTACACATCTAAGGAACATTGATACGTGTTACCGTCTCGGTGTGCAGGTTGGAGGTCTAACCCTCCTAGATTAGTGATGTGCGCTAGCCGGGCGTCATCAGTGGGATTTAAGGCACGTAGTAGTAATAGCAGTAGTAGTAGTAGTTGTAGGTTTGTGGCGTTGTTCTCCTGGGTGTTGTGTGGCCGCGGCGGGCCGTTGAGGACGTGGCTTCTCACCCTTCAACACAGTAGTCAGCAGTGTTTGGTAGCGTTTTCCACCTGCGTTTGTCGCGTGTTTGCGTCTCTCTTGGTGTGAAGTGGAACACTTGGTCAGTTGTTGGAGTAATGAAGGGCTGCTCGAGGCAATGAGAAATTTATTATCGGCTTGTTTTGTTGTTAATGACATTTGTTAGCAAGAAGCATGATGTACTGCTGCACAGTGAAGGAGAGAGAGAGAGAGAGAGAGAGAGAGAGAGTCCTTTTCTTGACAATACATATAGCTACGTGTACAGGATTGTGAACAAGACATGAGGCAAGAGGCAGTCTTATCACTTAGAGGTTGGTGTGGATATTACAGGGGGACAGGGCAAACATGAGGGAAATAGACCAAGGTGTGCAAACGTTACTCGAGTTATTCACCAGTTGACGTCACATGTTTGTTATCAACACTCTGGCAGAATGTTAGTAAATAGTGTTAGATACGTAGGTTGCTTGGAGAGGTGGTGGTGGTGGTGGTGGTCCATGAGTAGTGGCGGCACAAGCATGCCTCATACACATAATGAGTGATTTTCCTTTGACTGAGTGTGTAAGTAAACTCTGCACATTGCCTTTGCTGCAAGTCATGATAAAAGTGGTTTTTAAGAACATAAGAAAAGAGGGAAAGTGCAAGAGACCGCCAGGCCTACACGCGGCAGTCCCTGTAGGATTGAAGCTATCTAATTCCATCTATCATCCCCATCCACATATTTATCTAGCGTAGGTAGAGGAAATCCACACAACAGGTACACGATGAATAAGGAGGAGAAACATAAATGAGAAACAAATAGGAGAAATATTATTGCTTGCATATAAGAAGAACAAACACAACAACAATAAAAAGGAGCAGGAGGAAGAGCTCAAATATAGAGAAACAAGAAACGAATAGGAGAAATAATGTTCCTTGCAAATAGTAAGTGGCAGAATGAGAATAACAGCAAGAAAGAAAAGGAGAAAGAGAAGAGAGTAATAAACACACAAAACCAACAGGTAGTACAGGTGAAGGCTTCTCCCCACCCTACCTACCCCACCCCACCCACCCTCCCCTAGTCCCTCCATCGCACCTTTTAGCAAATGAAAACAAATCAAACACGCAAGAAAGAAAGAAAAAAAGAAATCTTATAAAAATTAGACACAAGTAGGAAGAGGAGGAAGAAATGAGAAAAAAAAGGAGGGGGAGGAGAAAGAGGAGAAGGAGGTGGAGGAACTGAATACAAGATAAGATATTGAAAGAAGATATGAGGTTGCTACGTGAAGGAAGAGAAGAGAGAAGGGGAGAGGGGGGAAGAATATGTGGGAGATAAGAGAGAGAAAGGAGAGACGAAAGAGAGGAGGCAACTGGAGGAGGAAGAGGTGAAGGAGGAGGAGGAGGAGGAGGAGGAGGAGGAGGAGGAGGAGGAGGAGGAGGAGGAGGAGGAGGAGGAGGAGGAGGAGGAGGACAGGAAATGCCTCTCACTGTTTTAACACGTGAATGAGAACGAACGAAAGAACAGCGCTACCTGACACCACCCGCCTCCTCCTCCTCCTCCTCCTCCTCCTCCTCCTCCTCCTCCAGCAGCCACAAAGACATAACCGTTCTCCACCTACTCCTAATAGAAATAAAGATGAATGGAAACAACAACAACAACAACAACAAAAACAACAACAAAAACTACCACCACCACCATCACCACTACTACTACTGCTGCTGCTATTGCTGTTGCTGCTGCTACTGCTGCTGCTGCTGCTGCTGCTGCTGCTGCTGCTGCTGCTGCTGCTGCTGCTGCTGCTACTGCTGCTGTTACTACTACTGCTGTTACTACTACTACTACTACTACTACTACTACTACTACTACTACTACTACTACTACTACTGCTACTACTACTACTACTACTACTACTACTACTACTACTACTACCACTACTACTACTACTACTACTACTACTACTACTACCAGGACCCGCATCAAGCTTCTGAGGAAATAGTGAAACAATTGAAGGGAATAAAATCAATCCATATCAATTCAGGAGGAAATTCTTAGAGAGTGATGGTGGTGGTGGTGGTGGTGGTGGTGGTGGTGAACAAAGGCGTGTGTGATGTTGAATGTATTTTTAGTTCAATTTATTCTCTCTCTCTCTCTCTCTCTCTCTCTCTCTCTCTCTCTCTCTCTCTCTCTCTCTCTCTCTCTCTCTCTCTCTCTCTCTCTCTCTCTCTCTCTCTCTCTCTCTCTCTCTTTTTTATTTATACAATTCTTTACATTTAAACATTGGACATTTTACAGGTTAAAGGTGCATTGTGAGTACAGCCTATCTTAAAACCTAACCCAAAAATAATGGTTTCCTTGCCGTGGCGGGGCCGGAGAGAGATCCCCGGTCTCTCCAGAATGGACACGTGAATGTCCACCGTGTTGCACAGAGTGCCATGTCAGTATTTGCTTCTAGAAGACTTCCTTGCTGAGTTGCTGAGGCTGTGAGGCCAACGCGTAAGTACTAGGAGTGAACCTTTCCTCGGGGGTTGGGGACCTGGGTGCTTGGGCGGCGACCCTTCAGCTCCGCACGGAGGTGCCAGACCATCACCCGGGAGGCGAGGCACGACCCTCGACTGACACCCGGTACCCATTCACTGCTGGGTGGACAGGGGCATGGGTGTGAAAAGACCGCCCAACTGTCTTCGCTCCGCTCTCTCTCTCTCTCTCTCTCTCTCTCTCTCTCTCTCTCTCTCTCTCTCTCTCTCTCTCTCTCTCTCTCTCTCTCTCTCTCTCTCTCTCTCTCTCTCTCTCTCTCTCTCTCTCTCTCTGTGTGTGTGTGTGTGTGTCTGTGTGTTTCACTGTTTGATCTGCTGCAGTCTCTGACGAGACAGCCAGACGTTACCCTACGAAACGAACTCAGAGCTCATTATTTCCGATCTTCGGATAGGTCTGAGACCAGACACACACCACACACCGGGACAACAAGGTCACAACTCCTCGATTTACATCCTGTACCTACTCACTGCTAGGTGAACAGTGAACAAGGGCTACACGTGAACGGGATCAGTATTGTGGTGTGGGTGTGGTTAAGGCTTAATAAAGTGTGATGAGGCGTGGGCTGACTGACTGACTGACTGACTGACTGATTGATGCAAGCACTAGGGGTATCGGGAGAGAGAGAGAGAGAGAGAGAGAGAGAGAGAGAGAGAGAGAGAGAGAGAGAGGAGGCGATAGTAACACACACTAGGCGCCATGCAGACGACCTTGGTGCTTGCGTGTGTGTGTGTGTGTGTGTGTGTGTGTGTGTGTGTGTGTGTGTGTGTGTGTGTGTGTGTGTGTGCCTTGACCCCAGCAATAACAAGAACGCCGCCTCAAACACGTAATACAACCCAGCCAGATCAAATAAACACAGCTTGTCTTTCCCCGCGGATTGTAAACAAGACTTTCATTGCTCAAGATGCTTCACTCAGCCTCATCTCTGCACTGCCACCTCGCTCCTTCACGCCGCACATTTTTTTTGGTAATTCCAGCGACGTTTCATAATTCTCTGTTAGCAAATAATCACCGCTAACGTTGGAAAACAAACCTCTTGCTATATTACTCTTTTTTCTATCTCTATTTCTATTTCCCTCAGGTTGTTTCACGGGAAAGAAGGATTAGCGCCTGGAAAGCCCTGTTCTGTATCTTCCTTTATGACAACGTGAGTATAGACTTCCTTCTTAACCCCTTCAGTACCGTGACGCGTTTCCACACTCATTCTGCTGACTATTTCGTGATTCTACACAGCTTAAACTCATGTGGACGATTGAAATAGTGAAGACTCTGGCCACCAATCTTCTGACGTCCATAAACCCTTTCTAATGTCAATAAAATGGTCTAATCGTCCCCAAAACTCGTGGTAAAAATGCGTCCCAGTACTGAAGGAGTTTAGGTTTGAATCGCATGTCATTTTTCACTCGTTCGTGTTTGGGTTCATAAAGGGGAAAAAAATGTGTTAGGATGAGATACATTATATTTACCACTGAAGTTAAAGTAGATAGATAAATTAATAGATTTTCTCTCTCTCTCTCTCTCTCTCTCTCTCTCTCTCTCTCTCTCTCTCTCTCTCTCTCTCTCTCTCTCTCTCTCTCTCTCTCTCTCTCTCTCTCTCTCTCTCTCTCTCTCTCTCTCTCTCTCTATTTTCCTATATTTGTCACATTCTTTTCTGCCTCATTATTGTATTAACCTCCTCCTCCTTCTTCTCCTCCTCCTCCTCCTCCTCCTCCTCCTCCTCCTCCTCCTCCTCCTCCTCCTCCTCCTCCTCCTCCTCCTCCTCCTCCTCCTCCTCCTCCTCCTCTTCCATGTGGTAGTTTAGTGGCGGCAGGCAGCC
>NC_059288.1:8993043-8998043 GCF_017591435.1 Portunus trituberculatus
GTGATTAGGTATAGGCTGTTTCATAGATAAGTCAAGCTGCTCTCTGTCTCTTACACGTCTTAATATAGACGAATTACTTGACTTTCTCCAATATCTTCAGCAATCTCATCTTATCCCATTCAATACCATGCCGCGTTTTCATATTCATTCTGCTTACTATTTGACGATTTTATACAGCTTCAGAAACTCATGTCCGGGATTGAAATAGTAAAGACTGGCCATCAAACTTCTGACCTCCATAGACCCTTCCTAATGTCAATGAACTCGTCTCATCATACCCAAAACTCAAAGTAAAAATGCGTCCCAGTACTGAAGGGGTTATACAAGGAACAAGGCTTTCCTCATGGCTTGTCACGATCAGCCTTCCCCGTATCATTTGCTTCCGGCGACCTCTGCTTGCCTTGCGTCTCTTCTTGTAATGCACTGTGTCTCCAGCTCTTATTGTGATGTACTGTGTCTCCAGCTCTGTTCGTCTTGTACTGACTCACCGCCTCTTGGTCTCGGTGGTCACAGGGTCTCCTATCTATCAGAGTACTAATAGCGTCTTGTAATCTTGGTATCTAACTGCGTTCGTGTCTCATCTTCCTTCATTTGTTCTTCCCCTTCTTACTTCCTTCTTCATCTTTTCATTCTTGTTATCTTTCGTACGCATTTCATTTCTTCTCGATTTTGAAGTTCTATGTAGATGACGGTGTGGTGGTGAGAGTGATGACAGTGTGGTGATGATGGTGTGCTGAGGAGGATCGGGTAATGAGGGTGTGGTGATGAGGACGCGAGGTTGATGATGACAGTGTGGTGATGAGGACTCGAGGACAGTATAGTGATGAAAGTGTGGTGATGAGGATGCGGTGATGACGATGTGGTAGTGGGTGTCTGGTGATGACGGTGTGGTGATGTGGACGCGAGGTTGGTGATGACGGTGTGATGATGAGGACGAGAGGTTGGTGATGACGGTTTGGTGATGAGGGTCTGATGATGAGTGTCTGGTGATGAGGATGTGGTGATGATATGGTGATGACGATGTGGTAATGACAATGTGGTGATGATGGTATGGTGATAAGGACGCGATGGTGGTGATGACGGTGTGGTAATGACGGTTTGGTGATGACGGTGTGGTGATGACGATGTGGTGATGACGATGTGGTGATGAGGGGCAACTTTGATCCCTCTCGTGCATTAAGTAAAGGATGAAACAAAGGAGATGGTTTTTTGTTAATGGGGTTCACTCTGCCATTAGGGAGAAGGTTCCATTGACTTGACTCCATTATCTTCCTTCCGTCTCTCCTCTCTTTCCCCTCTTCCTTCCTTTATCTTCTTCTTCATGCCTTCTTCCTTACACCCTTCTCTTTTTTCTCGTTCTTTTCTTTTTTTTCATTCTCTCTTTCTCTTTCTCTCTCTCTCCTGTAGGTTCTGTTCTCCTTTCTCTCCTTTCCATCTTTTTCTCTTCTCTTTTATCCTTCTCCCTTTTCCCTTTTTCTTCTTTTCTCTTTTATCTTCATCTCTCCATCCGGTTGTCTTCTTCCTTCTCCCTTTTCTTCTCTTCATCTCTCTCTCTCTCTCTCTCACAGGTGCACAGGTAAGACAGAGCAATGGGACTTCGCTGTATGTGTAATCTTTCCATTAGCTTACCTGTCTCATTAGCGGGCGGGGGCTGCAGGTATTAGGGTCGTCATTAGCCTCAACATTACACCACGATTTCAGTGTCATTAAAAAGCTGATTTATCGCTGGAATATTCATGACTTTGTGTATGCTAATGGCTGTGGTGGTGGCTGTGGTTGTGAAGGGGGAAGATGAAGGGGTGTGTCGATGATCATTCGCCCTTCATCTCTTCCCTTTCTCTGCTATGAAGGGGAGAGGAAGGAGATTTAAAAGGAAGGAACAGGGGGAAGGAAAGTAAATGAAGGAAGATGGAGGTAGTTTTAAAAAGAATGATGAGGAATGGAAGAGAACGAGAGAATGGAGAAAGATAAATAAGAAGGGGAAAGGAAAGAGGAGAAGGGAATGGAAGAGGAGAAAGGTAAAATGATAAAAAAAAATGGAAGGAAGAGAGGGAAGATGAAAAGGAGGAGAGAAAAAGTATAAGGAACCAAGTGAGAAAAGGAAAAAAAATAAAAGAAAATGAGAAGGAAGGAAATAGAGAGAAAATAGTAATAAAGATGGGAAGAGAGGGAGGGAGAAGAAGGAAGAAAATGACAAACTTTTACTATTGACGAAAAAAAGAAAGAAGAAAGAGAGGAGAGAGAGAGAGAGAGAGAGAGAGAGAGAGAGAGAGAGAGAGAGAGAGAGAGAGAGAGAGAGAGAGAGAGAGAGAGAGAGAGAGAGAGAGAGAGAGTAGCGTAAAGGAACTCAAAAAAATAGAAAAGTAAAATGCTGCCCTTCTCGCCAAGTTAGCGTGAATGGGGAAGGGAGTGAGGGAAGGAAGGGAAAGGAAGGGGAGAGGAAGAGGGAGAGAGAGAGAGAGAGAGAGAGAGAGAGAGAGAGAGAGAGAGAGAGACCAATGTGACGTGAGGAAGTTGATTGGCGGTAAGGGATGTGACTGAGGGAGGAAATGTTACGCCTCCTCCTCCTCCTCCTCCTCCTCCTCCTCCTCCTCCTCCTCCTCCTCCTCCTCCTCCTCCTCTTCTTCTTTTGAATTTTGAGTCTGTTTTTATGTTCATCTTTTTCTAACTCTAATCATCCTTTCTCTTTCTTCTTCTTCTTCCTCCTCCTCCTCCTCCTCCTCCTCTTCCTCCTTCTCCACAGATCAAAAAACGTGCAGGTGGCAGAAGGAACTTCAGCGTCGTAAGTTCATCTTCAGATTCAGGCAAGATCAGAGCTTGCTATTTCAATGCCCGTAGTTTACGAAATAAATTTAATGAGCTCCAAGCTCTTATACATCAAGAAAACTATGACATCATCGGCATCACAGAAACTTGGATTAATACAACACACAGAGATTACCTCGCAGAATACTCACTTGATGGCTATAACATTTTTAGTAGCGAAAGATCTCACCGTACAGGGGGCGGTGTAATGTTTTACGTTAAAAGTAATCTTCGTGCTCGTGTGATGCCAACTTCAACCATTGCAAACATAGATGTCAATTTCATTCATATAGAAAATAAATCCCGAAGAATATCATTAGGTCTCGTCTATCGTCCTCCAGCCCAGTCACCCGCCACAGACGAACAATTGTATGAACAAATCGCGGACATTTGCTGCGTAAACAATTGCATAATTATGGGAGATTTTAACCTTCCAGTCACAAGGTGGGGCGAACCACTGACAGCTCACGCTGGCCAGCAGCTGTATAATAGCATGCTTGAAAGCTCCCTCCACCAACACATCAAGCATCCGACAAGAGGAAACAATATCCTTGATATCGTTCTAACAAATGATGAGAATACTATTGAAAATGTGGAAATTGGACCAGAATTCAGTTCCAGCGATCATCGCACCTTAAAATTCACCATAAATTTTGACAAAGGAAAAGTGAATGAAAGTAAAGAAAAAGTGCCAGACTATCGGCGTGCAAACTACACAAGACTCCGTATGCAGCTTGCATCCATTGACTGGAATATACTGCTGGAAACACCAGATGTAGATAAGACATGGGAGGTGTTTGCTGAAAAGATAAATGATACAGCTAAGATGTGTATACCACTAAGAAACAGAAGGAAAATACTAAACACCAAACCGAAATGGTGGAATAATGAAATTAAAAGCTGTCTTCTAGCAAAGAAAGAAGCATACAACAAATACAAATTAACACAGCATAATAATGATAAATTAGAGCATGACAGATTGCGTAGAAAAGCAAAAAAGTTGATAAAAAGCAGCAAAAAATCTGTAGAAGCTCAGATCGCAAACTCCTGTAAAACCAACCCAAAGGAATTTCACAGTTATGTAAAATCCAAAAGAGTCTTAGCCTCAACAATTGGTCCACTCATAACAGAAAACGGAAACCAAATAGATAACGAAGCTGAAATGGCAAACGTCCTAAATAGATTCTTCTCAACAGTCTTCACGACTGAAGATGTCCAAAATAGTCTGCCCATGCCAGAGCCTCAGGCACAAGGCAAAACACTGCCTGACTTCATAGTTACAGAAAATGAAATCCTCACAGTCATGAACAGCATGAACGTAAACAAAACGCCTGGACCAGACAAGATATCACCCAGGCTTCTCAAAGAAGCGAAAATGAGCTCGTGAAACCACTCACGATTATATTCAATAAAACTTTACAAGCAGGAAAGTCCCCAGGAGTGGAAGCTAGCAAATGTCACGCCCATTTTCAAGAAAGGAAATAAATCACTCCCAGCTAATTACAGACCAATCAGCCTTACTTCAGTAGTGTGCAAGCTGATGGAAACGATAATCAGAGATAAGATTGTCAAATTTTTAGAAGAAAATAAGATCATGAAGGATTCACAACATGGTTTCAGAAACAAGAGATCCTGCTTAACAAACCTACTAGACTTCTTTTATGAAGTTTTTAACTCGTATGACGAGACAAAAGCAGTGGATGTTATTTATCTTGATTTCCAGAAAGCTTTCGACACTGTCCCTCACAAGAGGCTAATCAGCAAAGTAAAAGCTCACGGCATAGCTGGAAATACCCTGAAATGGTTGGAAGACTGGCTCTCTGACAGAAAGCAACGAGTTGTTATAAATGGAAAAGAATCAGAGTGGCACAATGTGAAAAGTGGTGTTCCTCAAGGCTCTGTATTAGGACCAGTTCTTTTCATTGTTTATATTAATGATATTGATGAAGGAATCACTTGTAAAATAAGCAAATTCGCGGACGACACCAAAATAATGAGCAAAGTTACATCAACGTCACAATGGCAAGAACTACAGTGTGACTTAAATAAACTGACACGCTGGGCAGAAAAATGGCAAATGAAATTCAATATAGAAAAGTGTAAAGTCTTACACATTGGAAGTAACAATGTACAAGCAAAATACGTAATGAGTAATGTACCTCTGGAAAGTGCTGAGAATGAAAAAGATCTTGGTG
>NC_059288.1:9013043-9015543 GCF_017591435.1 Portunus trituberculatus
TGTTTCTCTCTTCGTAATACTTTGCTCCTCCTCCTCCTCCTCCTCCTCCTCCTCCTCCTCCATCACACATAGGGCGTGGCGGCGTGCTCCCACACACACACACACACACACACACACACACACACACACACACACACACACACACACACACACAGTAGACAACATTACTGCATTCCCCCACGCCTTCTCTCTCTCTCTCTCTCTCTCTCTCTCTCTCTCTCTCTCTCTCTCTCTCTCTCTCTCTCTCTCTCTCTTGCTCCTCTTCCTCCTCCTCCTCCTCCTCCTCCTCCTCCTCCTCCTCCTCCTCCTCCTCCTCCTCCTCCTCCTCCTCCTCCTTCATGACCTTGTGTTTTTGGTGTCTTCTATACGTGCAGGATGGAGGAAGAGGAGGAAGAAGAGGAGAATGGAGAAAGAGGGGGAGGAGGAGGAGGAGGAGGAGGAGGAGGAAGAGGAGGAATAGAAGAAGGAGGAGGAGGATGTTAAGAGGTGCAGTCAGAGTGAGGTCATGATTTGATTAAGAGAGAGAGAGAGAGAGAGAGAGAGAGAGAGAGAGAGAGAGAGAGAGAGAGAGAGGCAGGCGATTGATTGAAGTAGAGAATCTGTTTTTATTTTTATTTTTTTGTTGTTATTATTCTTGAAAAAAGAAAGAAAATATGAAAAAAAATATCGTACGTTTAATTTGAATGATTTTTTAATTTGCTTCTATGTTATTTTCATCTTTTTTTTTCCTTTCCATTTTATTTCATTTTGTGTTGTTCATAATTCACTTTCCTCCTCTTCGTGTTTTTTTTTTTTTTCCCATATTATTTGAGTCATCTCTTTTTCTCTCCTTCATCGTTCTCTCTCTCTCAATATTTTCTTCCACCAACAAAATTTCTGACTGGAAATCGTCTTGTGTCAAAGATCAAACCATCATCGCTATGACAGTGTTTCGTGAAGGGGGAAGAGAAGCTAATCTGTATTTTAACCCATTCAGTACTGGGACGTATTTTTACCTTGAGTTTTGGGTATGATGAGACGATTTTGACATTAGGAAGGGTCTATGGAGGTCAGAAGATTAATGGTTTGAGTCTTCACTTTTAATCCCTGCAAAAGTTTTTCCAGCTGTATAAAATCACTGGGATGTATTTTTACCTTGAGTTTTGGGTATGATTAGACGGTTTTGACATTAGGAAGGGTCTATGGAGGTCAGAAGATTAATAGCCAGAGTCTTCACTGTTTTAATCCCTACAAAAGTTTTTCCAGCTGTATAAAATCACTGGGACGTATTTTTACCTTGAGTTTTGGATATAATTAGACCATTTTATTGACATTAGGAAGGGTCTATGGAGGTCAGAAGTTAATAGCCAGAGTCTTCACTGTTTTAATTCCTACAGAAGTTTCTCAAGCTATATATAATTACTGGGATGTTTTTTTGACTTGTGTTTTGGGCATAATTAGACCATTTTATTGACATTAGGAAGGGTCTTTGGAGGTCAGAAGATTAATGTCCAGAGTCTTCACTTTTAATCCCTACAGAAGTTTATCAAGCTGTATAAAATCACTGGAAGATATTTTTACCTTGAGTTTTGCGTATGATTAGACCATTTTATTGACATTAAGAAGGGTCTATGGATGTCAGAAGATTAATGGCCAGAGTCTTCACTTTTAATCCCTACAGAAGTTTTTCCAGCTGTATAAAATCACTGGGACATATTTTTACCTTGAGTTTTGGATATAATTAGACGTTTTGACATTAGGAAGGGTCTATGGAGGTCAGAAGATTAATGGCCTGAGTCTCCACTGTTTTAATCCCTACAGGAGTTTCTCAAGCTGTCGAGAAATTAAGTTACCATTAGAAAGACACCAGTAAGAGGTTATGCAAGAGCACAGGACCAGAGAGAGAGAGAGAGAGAGAGAGAGAGAGAGAGAGAGAGAGAGAGGCTGGTCGTGGTCTCCCCCTCAAGTGTTATTCTGTGGTAAAAAGTGGCGAGTGATTAAAACCTGAAATTATTGAAGAAGAAGAATAAAAAGATAAAAAGAAAATGGAAAAAGAAAATGAGAGAGAGAGAGAGAGAGAGAGAGAGAGAGAGAGAGAGAGAGAGAGAGAGAGAGAGAGAATAAAAAAAAAGCCAGATAAATTAAACAACAGTAAGAATTTAGACCGAATGTTAAATAAGTAAATAAATGAATAACGCTGAAAATGCCACAGTTTATTTATTTATTAGTGAGAGAAAAAAAACTTTTGTCTTATTTTTTCAAGTTTTAAAGTGACTGAAGTGGCCAAAACAAATAGAAAAATGAAATCAAATGAAAATGAATAAGTAAATAAATAAGTAATTCCACCATTTGAATGTAAAAATAGAAAAAGAACATTCAAAACGCCACAATTTATCTACTTAATACTCTTAATTGTTCTCGTTTCAAAGTGACTGAAGCTTACAGAATAAATAGAAAAAAATAAAATGAAAATGAATAAGTAAATGAATTAATGACTCCACCATTTGAGTGTAAAAATAAA
>NC_059288.1:9028043-9035543 GCF_017591435.1 Portunus trituberculatus
TCTCTCTCTCTCTCTCTCTCTCTCTCTCTCTCTCTCTCTCTCTCTCTCTCTCTCTCTCTCTCGTGACCTGGAGGAGGGAGAGGTCACAGAGAGGACAAGGAGGTCAACCATGGGAGGAAACACGGAGGGAGGAGAGGAGGAGAAAGGGAAACGGGAGATGAGAGGGAGGAAAGGGGGAAGGAGTGTAAGATGCACCTCACTCATCTCCTCCTCCTCCTCTTCCTCCTCCTCCTTCTCCTCCTTCTCCTCCTCGCACTCCTTTTTTCTTCCTTTGTTCTGTTTTGTCTCACGTTTCAATCACCGAAAACTCGAGAGGAAATTAGTAACGGGAGCAAAGTTTGGTGTTTGGTGTTTGGTGTTTGGTGATTGGTGTGTGGTGAAGCATGTGAGGGACTGGAACACTGTAGAAAATGGTGATTGCGCTTTGCTCTCTCACCACGACTGTTCTCCAAGGCCACCGAGATGATTAGCGTGATTTTTCAAGAGTGTTTCTTCAGGTAATATTGTAGAAATCTTGTCACTCTGCCTCTAGAACCGTCAAAACGCCTTAAAAAAAAAAAAAACTCGTGTTACTTAAAATAAAGGCTCTTGAAATAATGGAGGTGAAGCGCAGCAGTGTTTGTATTACGCTCCGTTCTCCAACCAACACAGTTTTCAAAGGCCACAGAGATGACTGACCTTTCTGTGTGTGTGTGTGTGTGTGTGTGTGTGTGTGTGTGTGTGTGTGTGTGTGTGTGTGTGTGTGTGTGTGTGACTGTGTTGATGTTGATGTGTATAATTCTTGAAAAATCTGTGTCTTGTATTCTACCCTTTGTTCTTTCATTAGAATCTTCAAACGCAACAAAGGATATAAGTTTGTCTCTCTCTCTCTCTCTCTCTCTCTCTCTCTCTCTCTCTCTCTCTCTCTCTCTCTCTCTCTCTCTCTCTCTCTCTCTCTCTCTACGTGTTTTGCTACCAGCTACACAGAATCCATGTCAGACTACCCTTAGAATCATGAAATCCGTGTGTTCTGTTTTTCTTTGGCGTTTCAAGAGGATTGGCCCAGTTCGTGTTGGTGTTATTGATGTTTGTAATGTAAACTCTCCCTTCAGACCATCACTGG
Source organism: Portunus trituberculatus (assembly GCF_017591435.1). NCBI lineage: Eukaryota > Metazoa > Arthropoda > Malacostraca > Decapoda > Portunidae > Portunus > Portunus trituberculatus. Next base: position 9,029,146 of record NC_059288.1, read on the forward strand.
AGTCACGGAAACTGTGTGGCTTGCATTCCTCACACTTTCTTCTCTAACCAAGGCTATTTTTAAAGAACACAGGGATTATTACTTGGGGTGTTTGTGATGTAGACCTTGTTTATCCCTTTTACTGTGAAATACAATAAAAAACTCACTATAGAGGTTAATATTGAGGTGTTAGTGAGGTGGACTCCCTGTTCAACCCTTACTGTGAAATACAAAACTTCACTGCACTATGAACAATGTATATGAAGTCTTTATAAGCATGAGCGGGATAGAAATGCATGGAAAAATCATATGTTTTGTCATTTCTAACCGGTGGAATAAGGAAAGATGTGACAGACGAAGGAATGATGTGCCAAACAGTAGTGAAAGGCTCAAACTATCACTGGAATAATGAAAACTGTCTCAGGAATCATGAAAACTGTCTTGCGTTTGGATTTCTTTCGCTTTGCTCTTTCACCACGAGTGTTTTCAAAGACCACGTGGATTATTAGTCAGAATCTTACAGTTGTTTAGCCAATCATGACACAAAATCCTTCTCAAACTCTCACTAGAATCATAAGGACTCTTGTTTTATTTCTATCGCTTTGCTCTTTCACCACGAGTGTTTTTCAAAGCCCACAAGTGTTATTAGAATCTCACCGTTGTTTAGTTGTCATGACACAGAACCCTTGTCAAACTCTCTCTAGAATCATAAGGACTCTCTCGTTTCAGGATTTCTATCGCTTTACTCTCTCACCACGAGTGTTTTCAAAGGCCACGGTTGTTGTTATTCAGATTTTTACGGTTGTTTTGTCACTGATGATAGAGAACTCCTGCCAAGCTCTTACCAGATTCACGGAGACTACACTGATAGCTCCCAGGACTGCCTGCTTAAAGTGTGGTAACGTGAAGCTTTACTGACGATACCTTACTCAGACCAGATTTCAGAAACGCTTAGCTCTCTCGCCACAACTGTCTTTCAGGGTCGCAGTATCGGGTTCTCAAGACTGTTTCCCCCGTGAATGGTGTAGATATTTTGTTATTTTGGTAGTAGAACCTCCTTAAAAATGCGTATCTTCAACTAGAGCCTTTGGAAAGTAGTGGTGTAGTGTTGAAGTGGAAAGACAAGGAAGATAAGAGTAACGCTGCTGCTGCTGCTGCTGCTGCTGCTGCTGCTGCTGCTGCTGCTGCTACTGCTACTGCTACTACTACTACTACTACTACTACTACTACTACTACTACTACTAGCTACAAATCATAATCAAAGAAAATAAGGCTTGTAATTTGTTTCTATGTCTACCTACCTCCTCCTCCTCCTCCTCCTCCTCCTCCTCCTCCTCCTCCTCCTCCTCCTCCTCCTCCTCCTCCTCCTCCTCCTCCTGGCTGAATCACGACTGCGCACACACACACAGAGCTTAATATAATGACTATAATTTATTACCCTTCGTGTGTGTGTGTGTGTGTGTGTGTGTGTGTGTGTGTGTGTGTGTGTGTGTGTGTGTGTGATCTATCGGAGACAAAGTGATCATAGGTTTGCTACTTTATATTTGTGGTGGTTCTTCTTCTTCTTCTTCTTCTTCTTCTTCTTCTTCGTCTTGTCGTCATCGTCGTCGTCGTTGTTATTGTTGTTGTTGTTGTTATTATTATTACTGTTATTATTATCATCATCATTGTCATTGTTATGGTTATTATTATTGTCATCAGCATCAAAACTAGCAACAATAGTAGTAGTAGTACTAGTAGTAGTAGTAGTAGTAGTAGTAGTAGTCGTAGAAGGAGGAAGAGGAGGAGAAGAAGTAGTAGTAGCAGCAGAAGTCGTAAGTCTCGTAGTAGTAGTAATAGTAGTAGTAGTAGTAGTAATAGTAGTAGTAGTAGTAATAATAATAGTAGTGGTAGTAGTAGTAGTTTTAGAAGGAGGAAGAGGATGAGGAGTAGTAGTAGCAACAGAAGTCGTATGTAGTAGTAGCAATAGTAGTAGTAGTAATAGTAGTAGTAGTAGGAGGAGGAGGAGGAGGAGGAGGAGGAGGAGGAGGAAGAGAAAAGAAGCAGTAATACAAGCAGTAGCAGCAATAGTAGCGGTCGTATTATCATCGTCCACGTAACGTATCCTACCTAGCAATCAGCGCTACACCGCACACTGCCTGCTCGCGTGACAGTCCTTAACACTCACGCCCACTGCTATCTCAAACACTCCGCCTCACCTACGCCACTTTCCAACGGCTGTACTTGAAACTGCACGGTGTTTTTTTAAGTGTTTAAGCTGTTCTAGTGATAAATTAACTAAAGATCTATCACATGAATAGAAGAAACACTTGAGAACTCTTCTAATCACTTCTATGGCCTTGGAAAATAGTCGTGGTGAGAGAACAGCGTGTGAGAATACTGGTTCACTCTTGTACCTGAGCGCTGTAAAGAGTGTCCTGTCTCCTCCCGTGGGCTCCGAACGCACAGACACACAGGCCATACTCAGAAACGCTTTGCTCTTTCACTACGACAATTTTTCAAGTCCCCATAGACGACTAGCAGGGTTTTAAAGACAGTTTCTCCTTATGATAAACTAGAAATCTTGCTAATCCATCACTAGAATCATAGAAATACTCTTAGAAACATGAGTATCTTCTGGAGCCTTTGAATATAGTAGTGGTGAGAGAGCAAAGCGTTTCTGAATACTGGTCATAAACACACCTCTTGGACGCCACAAAGTTTACGTTCCAGATCATGTCAGAGTAAAAGGTTCCACTCTGCACGTCTAAACACAGATAAGGAAGAGGACAGGATCAGATGCCACACCGCGGGGATCACGAAACGATGGGATGTTTACCTAGAAACTTTAGCACACACACACACGCACACACACACACACACACACACACACACACACACACACACACACACACACACACACACACACACACACACACACACACACACACGTTATTTTATTGATAGCACAAACGTTACTTGTTTATTATTTTCTCCTTTATTTAATCGGAACATTTTTTTTTTATCTTTGTTTATAAACCTGAAGATTAAAATATAAAAAAAGTGATAATATACTTTTTATAGCGTTGGTTTGTTGATAGAAAGAGCGGACACTGTTTACCTTTCCTCTGACTCCTTGTGTTCGCTGCACCAAAAACTTTCATTTCCAAATAAACACTGCGCAGCGCCTTCACTATCTCAAAAGACTGTACCTGAACAAACATTGATTTCTAAGTGTTTTTCTATGGTTTCTAGTGATACATTAACAAGGTATCCACACTATGAACAGGAGAAAAAAAAAAAACTTGCTTGATAACACCGCTAATGATTTCTGTGGCCTTGGAAATACTAGTCGTGAGAGAGCAAGTTGTTTTTTTAATACAGTATTGACACACTATCGATATTGTCACCATTATTAGCCTCCTTTGCTTTATCCTCTATCATTTATCCTTCTCATTAAGTGTGTGTGTGTGTGTGTGTGTGTGTGTGTGAAAGTTTCTGGGTAAACATCCAATAAAATAACGTAATAGAAAGGGATTTACCACGTTTTTCATTCTTTTCCGTGTGTGTGTGTGTGTGTGTGTGTGTGTGTGTGTGTGTGTGTGTGTGTGTCATTCGCTGGCTCACTATAGCCTTGAAACACCCGCATTTCAATCATCACCGTGTTTATGTGACCAGTTTGTTGTTTTCGGTGCAACCCTTTGTTCTCTCCGTTACTCATAAATAGTGTTATATAACTACTACTACTACTACTACTACTACTACTACTACTACTACTACTACTACTACTACTACTACTAGCCAATGTTACTGTTTCTTCCTTCTACGTAAGTACTTATTATTAACCAGTACTCTTTTCACCGTCACTCATAAACTACTATTATAACAACAACAACTACTACTACTACTACTACTACTACTAGCAGCACCACGGCCATCATCATAAACTACTACTACAACAAACAACAACTACAACAACAACAACTACTACTACTACTACTACCACTACTACTACTACCAGCACCACGGCCATCATCCCATCTTCTCCCATCCCTTTCCTTCCCTCCCATCGCCTCGGGGGCTCTTAATACATCTTAGGCGCCTGATATAAGCTCTTGTAGGAGGTAGTAGAGCATTCTCTCCCTCCCTCCCTTCCCCAGCTGGAGAGAATAGGAGGGGGTAGGGTTAGCTGGAGGGAAGGAGTAATGGAGAGGAGAGGAGCGGAGAGTGAAACCTCGATATTGTGAATTTTATGTCTTCGTTGAGTGTTTTTGGGTGTGAGTTGGTATGGGAACGAATTTTTGTTGTTTGTGGTGTGAGGTTTGTGTGTGTGTGGGTTTGTGGTGCGGGTTTGGTGGTTTGTGAGTCGCTGTGGGGTTGTCTACCAATGCTGGTCTCTGAAGATTAGTTTTTCTCTATTCTTATCTCTTGTTTTGGTCATTTTTATTAACATTTCAACTCTTGTGTATCTCTGTGATGTTGTTTTCATTGGACACTCACACGATCGCCACACTTTCACTTGCAGCATTTGAGACGAACACTTCCAAGATAAGCAACACCAGCAAGGGAGTGAAACGCGGTGGTGAGTGTTGCGTCTGGCAGCGTAGTGGTTGGTGGTGGTGGCGGCTCCTCCTCCTCTCCTGCCTCCAGTCCCCAGCCCCCCCATCCCTCGCAGCCTCCGTGTTCTGCGTCGTGGTTGGATGTTCCGCGAGAAGTGACCAACCCCCGGCATCACTGTGGCGGGAATTTGTGATCTCACTCTCAGTCTGTTTGGTGCCCGCGTGGAGGGAGTACGTACGTGTCTCCTGTGCTCCTGAGGGTGACTGACGCTGTGCTGAGGACCTGACACTCTCTAACGCCCTCTCCTTCAGGCTGGGACTAGTGCACCGCCTTCTGCTGGGCCTGACGACGCTGATCTCAAGGCTTCTTCTCACTGGAAAGGGTGACGTGGACTAGTGCTCGAGTGTTAGTGACAGTGGCACACCCGCGGCACTACGCATCGGGTGCCCAGCGGCGTGACCTGACGGGTGTGTGAAGAAGGCGCTGCAGTAGACTGTAGTGAACATGCGCTGTGTGTGAAGTGCACGCAACTGTGACTTCTGACGTGACTCTCAACTCCGGCCATGGCACCTTCAGGAATTCGTTTAAAGATCCTGCTCGGTCTTCTGCTTGTCAACCTTCTGCGTGTGGTCTTGTCGTCGCCTCCGTCAGCGTCCAAGGTGGTGCTGCGGGACAACGGCTACGAGGGCGTGGTGGTGGCGCTGGACGAGGCACTCCCGGCGGCGGCGTGTCAGGAGGTGTTGTCTGGGCTGGAGGTAAGTTGTCCTCTGCTGTTGTGCCTGAGTGTTGAGTGAATGGTTTGTTGGCGTTTGTTTCCACTTTTTCTTTGTTTTTTAGCATTTTTTTTCATTTTATCTAGGTCTGTTGTTTTCTCGTGGCGCGGTTAGAGGTGGGTTGCCTTCTGCTGTTGTGTCGTGGCGCTGCGCTGAGTGTTTGTGTGATGACTGGTTTGCGATAGTTTACTTTTCTGGGTTTTCTTTTTTCTCTCACCATGTTTTAGTTGCGTGTAGGTGTGTCCCGTGGCGCGAGTGAGAGGTGGGTTGCCTTCAGCTGTTGTGTCGAGGTTGGAGGTGCTGAGTGTTGAAGAGGCAAAGGAGCTCCGTAAATCATGTGTCTGCCTCTGCCATGTCCTACCAAATATCAATGTAGACACGCACCAACGAACTCTCTCCATGTACTCGCTCACCAACACACACTATCCATAAACACACGCACCAACACACTATTGTAAACACGCAAACACGCACTCCTCCTCCTCCTCCTCCTCCTTCTTCTTCCTTCTTCTTCTTCTTCTTCTTCTCGTTCTTGTTCTTGTGCTTTTGTTATTTCGTTATTCTTCTTGTTCTTTTTCTTTTTCTTCGTTTTTTTCCCCTTCTGTTTGTTTTTCTTCTTCTTCTTCTTATTATTATTATTATTATCATTATTATTATTTTTAGCATCATCTATAGAGGTCAGAAGATTAATGGCCACAGTCTTCACTATTCTAATCCCCTCACACGAGTTACTGAAGCTGTACAAAATCAAATAGTAAGCAGAGTGAATATGGAAACGCGTCTTGCTATACAGAAAGGGGTTAATGTACACGCTTATCGATTCACTCCTCTTTGTTACTCGAGGTCTTGTGTTCAGCAGTTCCAGGGTCTGTTGAGCAGGGTTTCCTGGAGTGACAGAGACAATGACAGCCATCTATGTCCTCTTGGCGGTGTGTGATGGGCCTGTCTCGTGTGTGTGGTTAGTTTCTACAATGGTTCGTGTCTTTTTTATCTTTTTTCCTGATTTTGGTTGGACCTCGATGTTTCTGGTGTCTGATTTTTTTTCTTTTTCTATTTTTTTTTTATTATTTAGGGGTGTGGTTGTGGTGTGGTGGTTTTTATGGTGCT
>NC_059288.1:9038043-9043043 GCF_017591435.1 Portunus trituberculatus
TTAGTTTACTCACATTAACAATTATCTTTTGGCATAGCATTTACCATTTTGCCCCCTTTGCATTATTGATCTATTTAGTTATTTTTTACCTTCCCTGTAATGAAGCTTGTTTTAATCCCTTACACTGTCACGCACCGCCTCTCACTACTCGCGAACCCTCATCAACTCGACCTAATACTGGGACACATTTTTACCTTGAGATTTGTGTACGATTAGATGATTTTATTGACATTAGGAAGGATCTATAGAGGTCAGAGGATTAAAGGCCACAGTATTCACTATTTTAATCCCTCACATGAGTTTCTGAAGCTGTGTAAAATCACCAGATAGTGAGCAGAATGAATATGGAAACGCGTCGTGGTACTGAAGGGGTTAATGGACATGAGGGGAGGGCAGGTGTGGTGTCAATTCTAGGATGATATTAAGTGTCATTCAGAAACACTTGACTCTCTCACCATGACTATTTTCAAAGGCCACAGAAATGACTGGTCGCGTTCTGAGGAGAGTATTTCCCTTGAACAACGCAGAAACCTCGTTAATTTGTCACTATAGAACCATCAAAACACCCTGAAAAACACGTGTATCTTTAAACTGGAACCTTTACAGATAGTGGAAATGAGTCGTGGAAGTGTTTTAGAATAAAAACCTTGGAAGCGACTATTGAATAAAGCGAAATATTTTGGGAGTTCTTTGTATGTGAGTCCATTGAAAGGTTTGGAGTGACTTGTGGCTTGTGGTGAAGGAAAGATTGGTTCAGTCATCACTCTGAGACATCGCTACTTGTTCTACAGCCACATCCAATCTCCGAGCTAGGAGGAAATTACAAAATGTGTTCTTTTCACTCTGACTTTCTCGTGGACGCTTTGAAAGAGTTGGCGCGTTGGTGCTTCTGGTGCCGCTTGTTGTCTCGTGTGGCAGTGAAAGGGTTACAAGATGGCATTGCGTTCTCATAAAGGAGTATTGGTGTGTGTGTGTGTGTGTGTGTGTCAATAAGGTTAATTAGGAAAGATAGTAATTGATGTGTTATGAGTAGTTAAAATATCCCATTACAGTCTTACAAAGGAGTTTTATCTTGTACTCTTGGAAGTGAAGTGGGTGTAATGCTAGACGTTCAAGTGGATCGTTGTGTACCTCCTTGACGCGGCGGGGGCGGCTGCGGCGGTGGTGGTGGTGGTGGTGGCGGCGGCGGTGGTTCTTACTTGCTACCGACCGCTGCGGCAAGTTCAGTATGTAGGCCCCGACATGTGGCTCAGCGGTGAAGTTTTGGTTTGACGAGTTAAACCACACTTGTTCGAAACCCGCGTGGTGTTCATCTCGGCGTGTGTTCAGCCTTCACCTAGTGTGGACAAATACGCAGATAGATAGATATATTGACCACAAGATCATTACATTTATAAGCAGAATTTAAGATAAGCCAAAAAATAAATATAGACGCGTTTGGATACAAAATAACATCTACTTAATAGTCCACAGAGTAACTTCACTCAAATACAAAAGAAAAAAAAACTAAACAAACTAATGATAGAACAAATTCATGCCCGATTCGACTACATGAAAAAAAAAAAAATAGACTAATAGATAAATAAATACAGAACACTTTATGAACAATCTGCCATAGTAGTACAGTGTTAGGAGGTTTGTCCATCAGCTGGTGTAATGGAAGCAGACCATAACACCGGCGATTACCTTGATTACCTTGTGACACACCATAGCACTCTGATACATGAAGCTCACTCACTCTGTATGGCGCCACACTGACACACACGTTCCTCTTCCTGTATCTCCCGTCATACATGAAGAATTGTGCGTCGTTCGTTTGGCTTAACCCCTTCAATACTTGACACATTTTTACCTTGAGATTTGTGCATGATTAGACTATTTTATTGACATTAAGAAGGGTCTGTGGTGGTCAGAAGATTAATGGTCACAGTCTTCACTATTTTAATCCTCAAGTTTTTGAAGCTGTATAAAATCATCAGACAGTAAGCAGAATGACTAGGAAAACTCATGGTACTGAAGGGATTAATGGTGAATTACTGTTATAACTTCAATCACACGTGTTCAAATCCCGCTCGGTTCAACATCACGCATCATTCCCTTACCTGAGGCTTACCGGCAGCGACCAAGAGGTGAGGTATGCTTCCCCGTCTTGGCCTCGCCCCGTCACTGCTACACCTAATGTTCCTTTCAACATGTGCATCTTTTAGCCTCGTTCTCTTTCTCTGATATTTCTGTTGTGTGATAAACGAAGAAGAGTGAAATTAATCTTCTATTCTCTCTGTTTTGTCTACTATGTCTCCATGCAAACCATTTCTCCAGTGCTATGAGTGTTGGCAGAGGACGGACGTGCCACTAAAATGGTGGATTAGCCCCTTCAGTACCATGACGCGTTTTCATATTCATTCTGGTTACTATTTGAAGGTAGAAATGCGTCGCAGCACTAAGGACCATGACGCGTTTCCATGTTCATATTGGTTACTATTTGGTTATTTTATACAGCGTTAGAAACTTATGTGGGGGATTAAAATAGTGAAGAGTCTGGCCATTAATCTTGTGCCCTCCATAGACCCTTCCTAATGTGCATAAAATGGTCTATATAATCGTGCACAAACCTCAAGGCAAAAAAGTGTCTCAGTATTAAGATGTTTCGAGTAATGGTGAATTCCTTGTGGAAAATCAAAGCACAAAGGTTCGAATCCCACTTAGCCTTAAATGGCCTCACTAAACACCTGAGCGTGGCGGGGCGGGGCGCGTCACGTTCTTGCGTCAGGTGTGCAAACGTTGCGTGCCTGCAGAGGGCCGTGGTGCACGCTCTGACGGGACGCGGCAGGGAGCACCGGCCGCCGCGCTCCGTTACTCTGCGGCGCCCTGGCGTGGAAACTTCATTAGGAACGATGATGTGGAGACGCGGAGGACGAGGGAGCGGTGGGGGACTGAGGGAGACAGACAGACAGACACACACACAGACAGAGAGGGGTCCGAGTAACAGTGAGAAAAGGAGTGAAATGCTGCCGGGGTGAGATATGTTAGAAAGGAATTGAGTAGCACTAAGAGGTGAGGAGGTGGGGTGAATAGCACTGATAGAGAGAGAGAGAGATACAGACACAGACAGACAGACAGACAGACAGACCTTAATCAGACTATTTAACTTTATAATAACCCAATAACGTTATAATGAGTGTGGCGTTATGTCGGAAGGCACTTAGCAGGCCGAGTAGCGCGTGCTGAGCCGAGTACCGCCCTTAGCGAGGAATGTGCCTAAGTAACGTGACGGGAGGATTGACAATTAGCAGGCAAGTAACACCTTCAGCAGAAAGAGAGCATGACTTCATCAGCAATATAACGCTTTGACATGCCGAATAGCGCTTTGTGGAGTCGAATAGCGCGTTATGGAGTTCAATACCGCTTTATGGAGTTCAATACCGCTTTGTGGAGTCGAATAGCGCGTTATGGAGTTCAGTACCGCTTTGTGGAGTCGAATAGCGCGTTTTGGAGTTCAATACCGCTTTATGGAGTTCAGTACCGCTTTATAGAGTCGAATAGCGCATTACGGAGTTCAATACCGCTTTATAGAGTCGAATAGGGCATTATGGAGTTCAATACCGCTTTATGGAGCCGAATAGCGCATTATGGAGTTCAATACTGCTTTATAGAGTCGAATAGCGCTTTGACATGCCGAGTAACGCTTTTTTGGAGTCGAATAGCGCATTATGGAGCTCAGTAACACTTAATGGAGTCAAATAGCGTACGATGGAGCCGAGTAGCGCTTTATGGAGTCAAATAGCGCTTTAACATGCCCAATAGCGCTTTAACGAGCCGAATAGCGCCATAGCGGACCGTATAGCGCTTTTGCGAGCCGAATAGTGCCTCAGCGGGCCGAAAAGTGCTTAAATGAGCCGAATAGCGCCTTAGCGAACCAAGTAGCGCTTTATTGAGCCGAGTAGCGCCTTAGAAAGTACCCTTTGATGTATTTTTTGTGGAATATTGATGAAATATAAATAAAAGAGTTAAATGGTAATTGAAGTCCCTTGAATCTTCAAAAATAAGGAAGATTGAGAAAAGAGGAAGCACCAAAGGACTGCTAATTCGATCTTTATTTTTTCTAGAATAAAAAAAAGAAAGAGAAAAAGAAAAGCAACAACGAAGACTGTATCGTGTGACTTGAGAGTGAAAAGGCGGCAAAAATATGTTAAAGAAAAAAAATAGGCCTTAAACAACACTAAATACTCCCAAAATAAGAGAAAAAATGAAGAGAAAAAAAAAAAAAAAAAATGTAAAAAAGGCCTTTAACAACTATAAATATCACAAAAAAAAATGGAGAAAGAGTAAAATTGAAAAAAAATCCGAACATTGCTTTTGTGGCGAAGACTTGAAACATTTGAAAGAGGAAGAAGTAGAAAAAAAAAAAATAGAAACAACTTAGAAAAAACAACAGGAAACGGAAGAACGATAAACTGTGAAGAACTTGTAATTTCTTAGCGGCGGGCCGAGTAACACAATCAGACGAGCCAAGTAGCGGCACACTGTCACTCCCGAACCACGATAGCGCCGCAGGTGTCCGAGTAACGCCCGGCCAAGTGGCTCAGGAGGGGAGTGGAGACAGTAACGCTGCCATAAGTGTGGGAGAGAGAGAGAGAGAGAGAGAGAGTTTTCAGTATATTTAAAGAAATGATGGAGCTTAAGACATCTGATGCAGCAACAACAACAAGAGAGAGAGAGAGAGAGAGAGAGAGCTATTTTTTTTTTATTATCAAGCCAGAGAGACTGATGGAAATTGACAAACTACCACCACTACTACTACTACTACTACTACTACTACTACTACTACTACTACTACTACCACCAACCACCACAACAACAATTTCTACACTGACGCAATGCTTTCTTATCGCCTCCAATAATTTCCTTCACAAGTTCCACGTATTAAAAAGAATTGAGGTGGCATTGTGACGTCATTCTCTCTGTTTAGTTTAGCGCGCCCTCGATTTTCCCGTTTTCTG
>NC_059288.1:9048043-9055543 GCF_017591435.1 Portunus trituberculatus
GAGAGAGAGAGAGAGAGAGAGAGAGAGAGAGAGAGAGATGAAAGAGACAAAGAGAGAGGAGGAAGAAGAGAACGAACAGGAGAGAGAGAGAGAGAGAGAGAGAGAGAGAGAGAGAGAGAGAGAGAGAGTGTAAGAACATCCATTTCATCCCCACCTGTCCTTGTCTTCCTGTAATTACCTGTACGATTATGTAGTTTCCTTTTATGGTATGTTAGGGTAAATCTCTCTCTCTCTCTCTCTCTCTCTCTCTCTCTCTCTCTCTCTCTCTCTCTCTCTCTCTCTCTCTCTCGTTCCCGAGGTTGTGTTCGTCTGAATCGTCTCTGGTATTCTCCTCCTCCTCCTCCTCCTCCTCCTCCTTTTTGACGTTTAAAATCAGTTTAACCCTAAAGAAAATATCAAAGGATCTTAAGTAATTGTTTTGGTTTCCTTTTCATAGTGTGTGTGTGTGTGTGTGTGTGGCTTTAGGATTATTTGTTTCATTATTTCATCTATGTTTTGTGTGTTACTTTTATTATTTCTGGCGATGCACTTGTCTATCTCTAGCGATGAAATTACACAGTTACCTCCCACCCAAGTATCCCGTTTGTCACTGCTTTGCTTGGCCGGTGAATTGAGCCTCTGATTCTTATGTCCACTTGTCTTGTCTTGGATGTTTTCACAATGCAGAACTCAGAAATGGAGTCCTCTCTTTCGGTTGAAGATTTTTTTTTTTTTTTTTTTTTTTTGGAAACGCTCTGCTCTCGCCATGACTATATATTTATTATTTTTTTTTATGTTTTGTCTCTCGCCATGACTATTTTCTAAGGTCACAGAGGTGCTTAGCTAGGCTTCCAAGACTGTTTGTCCTATTATGAGTGTTGAAGTCTTGTTAATTTCTCACTTTGATATATTTAGCTAGGCTCCCAAGACTGTTTCCCCTATTAAGAGTGTAGAAATCCTGTTAATTTCTCACTTTAATATGCTTAGCCGGGTTTTCAAGACTGTTTTCCTTATTGATTCCTTCAGTACTGGAACGCATTTTTACCTTGAGGTTTGGATACGATTAGACGGTTTTATTGACGTTAGGAAGGATCTGTGGAGGTCAGAATATTAATGGCCAGAGTCTTCACTATTTTAACCCCCCACATAATATCCTGAGCCTGTATAAAATCGCCAAATAAAGAGCAGAATAAATATAAAAACGCATCTCAGTATCGAACGAGTTAAGAGTGTGGAAATCTTGTTGTCACTCAAAGATGTTTAGCCGAGTTTCTCAAGACAGCTTTTCGCCATTGACAGTGTATTAATCTTGTTTATTTATCACTTTACCCGTAAATACATCCTTGAAAACCTTTGTCACTTCAACGAGGGGCTTTGAGAGTAGTGAAGCTCCAGATTAACCACTTCTGTACCATGACGCGTTTTCATATTCATTCTGCTTACAATTTGGTGATTTTCTACAGCTTCGCAAACTTCTGTAGGGATTAAAACAGTGAAGAAGACTCTGGCCATTAACCTTCTGCCCTCCATAGACCCTTCCTAATGTAAGCAAAATCCTCTAATCATAAACTCAAGGAAAAAAATGCGTCCCAGTACTGAAGGGATTAACATATTTTTTTTTCTACGTTATCAAAAGGAGAAACATTCTTGACATCTTGGACTAACTATTTGTGTGGCCTTGGAGACAGTCGTGGTGAGGGAGCCGAGCGATTGACACACACTACCCACAAGTCACCACAATGCAAGACCACGATCACCACTCACTCTCACTCACCACACGTCTATATTCAGAAACACTTGCTCTCTCTCCATGACAGTCTTCCCAGTCCGCTACGGTGATCATTGGTGAGTTTTCAAGCCTGTGTCTCCCATTGTAGGACTGAAAGTAACAGGAAAACATGGATAAAAGTAACAGAAGAGGAAGTGACAGGAAAAAAAACATGGATTAAAGTAACAGGAAAAGAAAGTAACGCAAAAAAAAAAAGATTAAAAGTGACATGAAAAGGAGTAACAAAAATGATGAATGCTTTTTCCTTTCTATTTCTGACCTAACCTGACCTAACCACTTGTTTTCCTGGATAGAGTTACCACTGTTACTTTTCTTAATACTTTCTCCCCGAGCACCGTGTCTCCTGTTAACCCCTTCAGTGCTGGGATGCATTTTTACCTTCAGTTTTGGGTGTGATTAGACGATTTTATTGACATTAGGAAGGGTCTATAGAGGTCAGAAGATTTAATAGCTAGAGTCTTCACTATTTTAATCCCCACATGAGTTTCTGAAGCTGTGTAAAATTACCAAATAGTCACCAGAATGAATATGGAAATGTGTCGTGGTACTGAAGGCCGTCATGTTAATCCGTCACGAAATGTAAACAAACACACTCCGACAACAACCCGTGCAGCTTCAACAGGAACCCTTTCAGTATTAGTGGCGGTGTTGCGGTGTTCCTGTCACGCCGCGCATTGTCCCGCCATTCAGCCAGCGCCTCAACGCATCACGGGCCTCTCCGGGCGGCGCCGCAGGAGGGGGCGTGGGCGGGAACAAAGGCGCGGCAGGCAGGCGGTAGCGGCGAGCACGAGGCTTTGTAATGGCACAAGTTCTTTACTGGCGCCACGAGTCTCCTGCAGGTGTTCCTCCCGCCCCCTTTGTGCCCCGTCACGACCTGCTGGCGGTGGTGGTGGTGGTGGTGGTGGTGTTGGTGTGCTCTCAATGTCTGCCTCGTTTCGTTGCGGCGTCATTGGGATTCTTTTTTTTTTTTTTTTATCGTCTTCAGTTCACTCTCATGTCTTTGTGTGTGTGTGTGTGTGTGTGTGTGTGTGTGTGTGTGTGTGTGTGTGTGTGTCCGTCCACATTCCTATTGCTCGTTAAAATATTTGTTACCGTCCACACATACACACACACACACACACACACACACACACACACACACACACACACACACACACACACACACACAGTCAGACAGACACACACACACTATACATGTTTGCTTACTAATATGACTTAGCTTCCACTCAACCAGGAACTATGAAAGACTGCTCAGAAAATTCCCTGGGAGTAAGTAAGCCTTTCCCTTCCCGCCCTTCCGCGGTGGCGATGGTGGTGGTGGCGGCGCCCCTCGTGATGCCCTGTGAGTAGCCCTCGTGGGAGCGCCTTGCCGCGGGCGTCCTGTGGGTGACCACGTCCCTAATCTTACCGCTGACATCCTCCGGGGCTGTGGAGTCGCGGGTTCCCATGAGAGTGTGGGCGCGGGGCGATGTGGGCGGCTTGGTGGTGCGGGGCGGGGCGGTGTAAGGCGAGTGCAGGCTGGGCGGGCGGCGGTTTCTGTGGCCTGGCGTGGGTTTCCGGGCACCGCAGCCTTTGCTCAGATTACGAGGAAGGGTCCGGCAAGGAGAGGGGCCGCCTGCTCTGGCCGCCTGTGGGAGCGAGGTACGCCGCGGACAGTACAAGGGTGTTTTTATGGCGCCAGTGACAGATTAACATGAGTTTTATATTATGAAGAGGAGAAATAGTCTTTACAACCGGCTGAGCATCTTTGTGGTCTTGGAAATGGCCGTGGTGACACAGTGGGGCGTATCTGCACACCCACTGACGCGCATTCCTCACTTAAATGTTAAACAAGAATATGACGATTATTTTTCCCCTACAAAATAACAACATTGAACAAAGGAAGCTGAATAGAAAAAAAAATCTGAGCTAGAATAAAAAAAAAAAACCAGTACGTCTAAGGAAAGCGATAAATGAATAGGATTAAAGAACTTTGCATTATTCTCTCAGTAGGGAACAAAAAATCTTAATCAACACAGCATGACGCCTCACCAAAACCAAGAACTAGCTGTGGGTTGGCGGGCTGTGGCGAGCTGTGGCAGGCTGTAGTAGGCTGTAGCGAGCATGGCAGCGTAGGGCGAGACTGGATGCTGTGAATATAGGCCATGGCAAAGACAGCTATGTTAATAAGTAATCATAACCACAGCGTTTCTCTCTTCCCTCCAGCTCAATCTTGCCCATCCGCTGTTTCTTCTCTTTTTTTTCACCTGGTTCGAGTCACCACATCCCCTCCAGGAGTGGTGAGAGCCTTGTATGGTGAGAATGGTGACCCAGTGGCGACAGCTGGTCGAGTGTGAGTCCCTGCTGGTGCCATGAAGTAATAAGTGGTGCTGTGTCCAAAAGTGAGGCAGTGAAGCAGAGTGTTCCTGTGATTGATTTGTTTATGCTTTCCTCCTCCTCCTCCTCCTCCTCCTCCTCCTCCTCCTTCTCCTTCTCCTCTCCTTCGTGTGAATATAACCTAACCACCCCCCATATCTCTCTCTCTCTCAAGTTCCCATATCACCTCTCCCTCTCTCCCTCTCTCCCACACAATCCGGACTCTCCCCTCTTCTTCTCCCATGCCGTGAAGACTCAAGGTGGTGGTGGTGGTGGTGGTGGTGGTGGTGGTGGTGGTGGTGATGGTGGTGACAATCCAGCACCACCATCACCACCATCACTAATTTCCTCACCGGATTGAAAGTAGTTTTTATCACCGTGGAAAAAACAAACAGCTAATCACACACACACACACACACACACACACACACACACACACACACACACACACACACACACACACACACACACACACACACACACACACACACACACACACACACACACACACAATCTCCGCTTCCGGTCTCCTTCTCATCATCTCATCGAGGAAATGTAAAAAAAGGAGATGAAATAAGAGTGTTGATAATGATAAGGATGTTGTAATTACTCCTCCTCCTCCTCCTCCTCCTCCTCCTCCTCCTCCTCCTCATCCTCCTCCTCCTCCTCCTCCTACTACTACTACTACTACTACTACTCGTACTCCTACTATTACTACTACTACTACTACTCTGCGTCGTAAGGAATAGTGACAAACAAGCGAAGGTAGACACAGTTTAATAGTGAACTGCAATCCTATACAAATCAGCGGCCTAGACCCCCAATAGGCTTAGATGGTGCCACTGTAGGCCTATCAGTTGGCTCGGCCTCTCACCTCATGAAAAAAAATAATGATGACCTTGCTCGTAATGGTGTTGTGTGTCAGTGGTTGAGGAGGAGGAGGAGGAGGAGGAGGAGGAGGAGGAAGATGATGAAGAAGAGGAGGAGGAGGTATTTAATCAATTCTTCTGCAATGTTTACACTACACTGAAAGCAAACACACACACACACACACACACACACACACACACACACACACAGAGAGAGAGAGAGATAGAGACAGAGAAATTCATTGACAAATTAAATAAAAAAAAATACAGATTACAGTTCTAATAGAGCCGCCACACACACACACACACACACGAAAGCCATCATGCCACAGCCCGGGGGAAGGCACTGGGGAACTGGGGAGGAGCACTTGGGGGGGGGGGAGAAGGTTGGGCCAGGTTACCCCAAAATTGGCCCGGAGGTGACTGAGTGGCTGTCTAACCTCGAGAGAGAGAGAGAGAGAGAGAGAGAGAGAGAGTATATTTAAACCCAAAAGAATCAAAAGAAATTCATAAAATAAAAGAAAAAGAAAGAAAAGAAACACGACGATGAAACGAATTAAAGGGAAAGTCTCTCTCTCTCTCTCTCTCTCTCTCTCTCTCTCTCTCTCTCTCTCTCTCTCTCTCTCTCTCTCTCTCTTCTAAACGGATGTACAGTAATTGGAATGCCCTGAGACAAGAAATCTCTCTCTCTCTCTCTCTCTCTCTCTCTCTCTCTCTCTCTCTCTCTCTCTCTCTCTCTCTCTCTCTCTCTCTCTGTAGGTGTAGTAATAGTAGTAGTAGTAGTAGTAGTAGTAGTAGTAGTAGTAGTAGTAGTAGTAGTAGTAGTAGTAGTAGTAGTAGTGGTGGTGGTGGTTTCTAGTATACGAAGGAGTAAAATTCATGTAGGAGAAAGCGTAGGAGGAGGAAGAAGTGGAGGAGGAGGAGGAGAGAGAGGAGGAGGAGGAGGAGGAGGAGGAGGAGCGCAGCCTGAGGTGTACAAGAATGATTTGGCCCGTAATAATCTAGCGTGATTAATTTTACGGGCCAATTTTGTACACCTGGGATGGGCGGTGCCTCTCTCTCTCTCTCTCTCTCTCTCTCTCTCTCTCTCTCTCTCTCTCTCTCTCTCTCTCTCTCTCTCTCTCTCCCTTCCCCACGTGGTATTCGCTCCAGGTAGGTAAGCCCCAATCAACGTGCTTACCTGTGCGTCTTGGTCACCTTTATGACAGGTGAGACAAACACGACACACACACACACACACACACACACACACACACACACACACACACACACACATTTTCTGCTTCTCCCGAAACGCGCCTCAGGAAAAAGATAAGCGGACAGACAGACAGACAGACACTCAGACAGACAGGCAGGCAGACAGACAGACAGACAGACAGGTAAGTAGGTAGGTAAAGACATAGACATACGTAAATATTTCTCTTCTCGTTAGCAATATTTGAATAATGTCATTTTAGGAAGAGGAGGAGGAGGAGGAGGAGGAGGAGGTGAAGAAAGGAAGGAAAAAAAGGAGTCAATGAATAATAAATAGGAGAAAAGAAAAAGGGGAAAATGAAAAGGAGGAGGAGGGGAAGAAGAAGGAGAAGGAGGCGAAGAATGAAGTTAAAAGAGGAACAAGTAAATAATAGATAGGAGGAAAAGAAAACGATGAAGAAAGAAGGAGAAATGAAATAGAAAACAATAAGGAAAGAAAAAAAATAAAGAGGAGGAGGAGGAGGAGGAGGAGGAGGAGGAGGAGATGGATAAAGAAGTGAAAAGAGAAAAAGAAAGAGGTGAAGGAAGAAGCAGAAATAAGATAAAAGAAGAAAAGGAAAATATAGAGAAGAAAGAGGAGGAAAAGGAGGAGAAAATGAAGATGGTAGATGTGGTAGGAAAAGAAAAGGAAGAAGAAAGTTAGAGAGATAGAAAGGAATTGTGAAGGAGAATAAGGGAAGGAAGATGATGATGGTGGAGGTGAAAGAGGAGGAGGAGGAGGAGGAGGAGGAGGAAGAAGAAGAAGAGGAAGGAGGACCGGGCTAGACTCATCAGGTAAGATCTCAGTGGACAGGTGAACACGTGTCACCTGAGCATACCATAACTCTCTCTCTCTCTCTCTCTCTCTCTCTCTCTCTCTCTCTCTCTCTCTCTCTCTCTCTCTCTCTCTCTCAACAAACTAGGAAGGACATTAATAACTGATAAGCACACACACACACACACACACACACACACACACACACACACATTGAAAGATAGAGAAAAGAAACGAAAACTAAGATTAATACAAAGAGAATAACAAGAAAATTAATGAGAGAGAGAGAGAGAGAGAGAGAGAGAGAGAGAGAGAGAGAGAGAGAGAGAGAGAGAGACTGGGATGGACGTTTATGGCCGAGCGTTCCGAATGGTAATAATTTTCACGCCACGACCTTAAAAATTTGCCTCTCTCTCTCTCTCTCTCTCTCTCTCTCTCTCTCTCCAATAGACGAGAAACAAACTAAAAAAAATTGACCAAAACAGAGAAGGAGGAGGAAA
>NC_059288.1:9060543-9098043 GCF_017591435.1 Portunus trituberculatus
AGAGAGGGAAGAGAATAACACATAAGAGAAAATACAAAAGAAAAGAATGAAGTAAAAACAAACTGAAAAATAAGAAAAGGAAGAAGAAAAAGAGGAGGAGGAGGAGGAGGAGGAGGAGGAGGTGGAGATAATTTGTTACTGCTCTTTTCTCATTTACAAGCTCAGTGTTTGGTGGAGTCTAGCAGAACACACCTGTCTGGTCTCATTAGCTGCTGGTGAGACAGACAGACAGACAGACAGAGACAGACAGACAGGTGATCTCGAGGACGAAGATTGATATTGTATTGATGTAAGAAAATATAAATCCTTCAAAAAGCTGAAGGGAAAAAGTTTGGGTACGGAGGAGGAGGAGGAGGAGGAGGAGGAGGAGGAGGAGGAGGAGGAGGACGAGGAGGAGGAGGAGGACATAGTTTACAATTGTTAGAATAATTTTTCGCATTTATTGTTTATTTATTTGTCTATTTTGTCTTCATTTTATTTATTCTATTTTATTTTTTTATCCTTACATCCTTTATTCTTTCCTTTGTGTTCATTTCTCTCTCTCTCTCTCTCTCTCTCTCTCTCTCTCTCTCTCTCTCTCTCTCTCTCTCTCTCTCTCTCTCTCTCTCTCTCTCTCTCTTCATCAGTCTTTCTAACACTAAAAGTAATAAGGAAAAATGTGTGTGTGTGTGTGTGTGTGTGTGTGTGTGTGTGTGTGTGTGTGTGTGTGTGTGTGTGTGTGTGTGTGTCACGTGTCCTTTGTCTGTGTAAAGAAAGGACTAATTGGTAGAGAGAAAAAGTAACAATATGTCAGTGTTTTAAGTCGAGAAATGGAAAACAATGCGAGGAAATTCCTTCTCTTTTTTTGTTGGTATTGTTTGTGTTCAAGGTGGAAATAACGAGAGCAGCAGTTGTTTTGTTCTTTTCTTATTTCTCCTTAGCATTTAATCCCTTCCAGTACGTTGTCAGCAGGAACACATCAATACTTACTTGAGAAACGCCGCTAAACTCCCTCACACGAACTACAGAAGGGTTGTAACCTCTTTAGAACTGGAACGCATTTTTATCTTGAGATTTATGTACGATTAGATCATTTTATTGACATTAGGAAGGGTGTATAGAGGTCAGAAGATTAATGACTACAGTCTTCTCTATTTTAATCCCCTGCATGAGTTTCTGAAGCTGTGTAAAATCACCAAATAGTGAGCAGAATGAACATTGAATCGCTGGTTCTATACCTTGAGTTTTGGGTATTATTAGACCATTTTATTGACATTAGGAAGGATCTATGGAGGTCGGAAGATTAATGGCCTGAGTCTTCACTATTTTAATCCCCCACATGAGTTTCTGAAGCTGTATAAAATCACCAAATAGTCACCAGAATGAACATGGATACCCTTCATAATCCTTCAGTACTGGGATGCATTTTTACCTTCTGATTTATGTACGATAAGACCATTTTATTGACAGTAGGAAGTGTTTATGGAGGTCGGAAGATTAATGGCCTGAGTCTTCACAGTATTTTAATCCCCACATAAGTTTCTGAAGCTGTGTAAAATCACCACATGGCACAGAATGGTATAGAGGGTGTGGTTAGGTTAACGAAGCGAGTGATGGTTTGTCTGGAGGTGTTAAGTGGTTGTCACTTTTCCTGCTCTTGTCGTCATTGGTTGTGTGGGAGCGGCCTGCTGTCATAATCGGCATTTACAACACAAGGAGTGATCCAGTAGGCTTCGGACGTTTTTTAATGCATTTTGATCTTGCTCGGTAAAAGAAAAAATATATAGACTTACCGAAACAACCTAACAAGTGCCATAGGTAGGCGTTGATAAGCACTAACGAGTCACCACACACAAACACGAACACTAGTCCCCACCCGGCCGCCAGCCTTTTACAGTGGTGCCGGTCTGCCTCCCCATACACATCCTCCGTCACTGTAGTCATATAGCGGTACTTGGATGAAGCAACCACCTCGATTATCATTAGGTATCGTGTTATTAGCAGCACCAGGAGGAGGAGGAGGAGGAGGAGGAGGAGCTTTTACAGACCAGCCATCACTCTCCACACTTCTGGAGGTGGTGTTGGTTGCTTGTAGTAAATACCTAACACAGATATACCTATGTATCGTAATTTGTCACTAAGTATCGTGTCATTAGCAGCAGCAGCAGTAGGGGCAGTTCTCTCACATCACTAAACACGTTCTCTCCCCCTTCAGGAGGTGGTTCGCGTCGCCTCTACTGTTGTGTTCGACGCCTCGAGGGGCCGCGCACACTTCCGCCAGGTGAAGGTCCTCGTGCCGCCCTCCTGGACCACCGCAGCCTGCCCCGCCCTGGACCACCTGCAGGGCGCCACGCAAGAAACCTGGGACACTGCTGACCTCCGCGTGACCCTTGGAAGGCATCCTCGTCACGGCATCCGCCCCTGGACTCTACACACGAGGGACTGCGGTCACACTGGGGACTATGTCTCTCTCGGCCATGAACTACTGCTGCAGAACACTTCCCACGTGCCCGACAATGGTAAGGCTTGTGTGTTTTCTCTCTCTCTCTCTCTCTCTCTCTCTCTCTCTCTCTCTCTCTCTCTCTCTCTCTCTCTCTCTCTCTCTCTCTCTCTCTCTCTCTCTCTCTCTCTCTCTCTCTCATGAATCCCCGTCAACTCTTCTACCATTTCCTCTCCTCTCTCTCCTCTCCTCTGTTCTGTTCTCTTCTCTTCTGTTCTGTTCTCTTCTCTTCTCTTCCCTCGCTTCGCCTCACCTTCATCCTCCCTTCACTCTTCCTCATCTCTGGTCGTCATAAATTTGAATTAAGATTACCTGAACCCGTCGCGGCCAAACCCCAAACAAGGAAAGAGATAACAACACAATTTTGTCGTCGTGTAGTTGGAGTCTGAGCAGTGGCGGTGTTTGCCTCGCGGTCCGCTGGCTGGTGTGTCGCTCGCTGGTGTGTAGCTGGCTGGTGTGTCTCATTCTTTACGGTGAACACCACTCACGTTTTCTATAATTACCACCTCGAGGGCGTGGCAGGGCGCGGCCAGGCATTAGTAGGCAACCCGGGCGGAGGAAGACAGAGGCGCCCTGCCGTATATAGTCTCCAGGCGCCTCCTGTTCGCCGCGCACGGAATGTAAAGCGCCACTCTTGGGCCTATCCACCACGGGATCTTTCTTTACGTGCCCAGCCGGGAGTGGCACTGGCGGGGCGAGGGGAGGGAGGGTTATCTTCATTGGTATCCGCCGTGTGCCGCCCAGGGCCGCCCCTCGCCCGCCGCTCACGCCCGGCACACTCGGCAGCCACACACCAGGTCGCCACACTCTTGCTCATTGTAATTTTTGCCGTACATTGCAAGTTTATGGGAAGGAAGCGACGCCAGAGTAATACGTATAGTGGTGGTGGTGGTGGTGGTGATTTGGGTAATGGTGGTGGTGGTGGTGGTGGTGGTGGTTTGGGTAATGGTTGTGGTGATGGTGGTGGTTTTGGTTGTGGTGATGGTGGTTGCGGTGGTGGTGATGGTGATGGTGTGGGTTATGGTGGTGGTGGTGTAATTTTTGCCGTACATTGCAAGTTTATGGGAAGGAAGCGACGCCAGAGTAATACGTATAGTGGTGGTGGTGGTGGTGGTAATGGTGGTGGTGATGGTGGTGGTGATGGTGGTGGTTGGTGGTGGTGGTGGTGATGGTGGTTGCGGTGGTGGTGATGGTGGTGGTGTGGTTATGGTGGTGGTGGTGTGGGTTGTGGTGGTGGTGGTGGTGTTGGTTTTGGTTGTAGTGGTGGTGATGGTGGTGGTGTGGGTTGTGGTGGTGGTGGGGTTTATTTGTTACATGAAGAGGAGAAGAGCCATTGGTGTAGGTTGTGTCTTGGTGGTGTGAGTGTGAGGACGCCGCCGCTGCGTCACGAGGACCTGTCACTTGGCAGTGACTGTTTAACAGATGTCAAGAGTCAAGTGTAGGTGAAGTAGTAATGGTGGAGTCGGTCTGCCTCGCCTTGCCTTCCCCGCGGCGCCCGGCCTGCACCACATCATAGTTATTTATGTTTTAAGTGCGGCACCGCTGCCCGCGCCAGGGTCAGGGCTGGGCTGAGATGACTCCTGTAACTCGTACTACACGCACACAAGACGCTCGAAGACATACCGAGGCTTGCCTGCAGTGAAGCGCGCGCGCGCGCACACACACACACACACACACACACACACACACACACACACACACACACACACACACACACGGTAGTGGGCCAGCATCGCTGCTTCACGACCTCGAAACTGGTGTCCCGTGGCCTGAGTGAGACCGGGCCGGTGCCCGCCGGCCGCTGGGTTGCCTGGCCGCCGCCGCTTCTCTGCAGCTCCGCCACACGGTCGAGGCTCGCTGCCCGCGCCGCGGCGGGAGGAATGCCATATTTTGTAATCAGCCGCACAATGGGTCTTCCTTCTTACGGTGCTCGGAGCAGTGTGTCCGCGGCGCAGCACCACTTAGGCCACATTCAGGCCCCGTCCAGGCGGAAACCGAGTTCAATTATGGTCGTTTGAGCAGCGTCTCGCACCATGACAAACACTTCATTGTGGCGCCGCCATGGAGCTTCGGAGGCTGACACCCTTCACCCCTCCAGCAGGTGGTGGGACGCGACTCCTCCGTGGACTTCGCACCAGAATGTTGGCTTGCGTGACTGTGACGTCTGCGTGGGCCGCCCAGCAGGATGAGTGAAGTGTCGCGTCGTCCGATTATCTTACCGCCACACCATCAAAGGGTTACTAATGAGGGTCGCCGCGCCCTCCTGTGCAGGCCCGTGACCCCGGCGTGACCGATGCGCACCGCCCTGGCACCCTGCGCCTCCCGCCACGGTGGTCAAGGCGCCACGCGAGGTGCACATCAGTAAGGCGTCCTAAATCAACACAGACTTGCTGCCTTGATGGCCATCTGCGCGGCACACAAAGACTCGGCGCGGAGCCCCCGCCGCCTGCCGCTCTCCGCCAGTTGCGGCCGCGGGCAACACTTAGCGGCGCGGAGCCTCGCGTGGGTCGCGGCCGTTTAGGCTGAACAGGTCGTTTGTTCCTCAAGGGAAGATGGAGATGGCGGTGTCCCGCAGGGTAGGGTCGCACCAGAGGCTGGCCGCCTCGTTCCCAAGGAACAGACCTGGTTTGGTGGACAGGGCGCCCCACCGCCACCTCGTCCTTGCTGCAAAGCTGCAACACTATGGCACCTGCCACGTTGGAAGCTTCATATCAATACTAATGCTCGTGTTGAACAGCAGCGCTCTTCTTTACCGCATACTTTCCATCCAGCCGCCATTTTACCTTCACCTTTTTAGTGTCTGGGAGAGGCAAGGTGAGGGACGGACGTCCAGAGGGGAGGGAGGGAGGGGGAGGGAGGTATCGCTGAGCCTACCCGCCGGCCGCTAATTTACTTCACCGGCGTCCCGAGCGGCACATGCCCGCTGTTTAGGAACTATTTTTTGGGTCATTAGGAGGAATTACGCCGTTAGGGGATCGCGGCGAGGCAAGGACACTCCCACGCCCCTCGCACCCCGACACACCGCCCATACCGCCCTCGCCTCGCGGCACTGGCGACTAAAAATCTAAATTTTTTTTCTTTCATGCAGGTCGACTTCTGGCGCAGGCGTGGCTGCAGTACCGCTACGGGGTGTTTGAGGAGGAAGGCGTGGCAGGCAACCCTGTGCATCCGCCTCACCACAGGGCCCCAGACGGCACCTGGAAGCCCACGACCTGCGCTAACCTGCCGCTGCCGCCCACCTCCAGCTGCGACCCTGCCAATCTCACCTGCTCCTTCAACCTCACGCCAGAGAATGACCCAGGCCTCACCTCCTCCTTCATGGCTTTCCCAGGCCGCCCATCGGTAAGTAAGCACCCTCAACGTGCAGCGTCGTGTTTCTCGGCTCCGTATTCAGAGATACCTCGCTCCGTTACCACGACTATTTTCAAAGGTCATTGTAAAAGCCAGGTTTTCTTCAGTGGTTACTCAGTAAAATGTTTAAACCTCGTTAATTCTTAACTAGAACAGTAAAATCAAATCTCGTTAATTCTTAACTAGAACAGTAAAATCATTCTTAAAAACAAGTAAGTGTCAATTTAACCATGGACTAGACTCGTAAAGCCTCTTTCAAGCGGTGGAGGTGTACGGCAGGAGTGTTTCAGAGTAGGTCCCAAGAATGAACGCCTTCAGGCATGATGTGGTACTTACAGATTACAGCCACACCGTGGGCTTCCCTTTCCACAGCAGCGGCGTGACACTTCCTTCTTTTCCTCTTCTCCGTGGGCTATTTTCAAAGTCTGTAGATGATCAACCGGACTCTCCAATGTTTCTCCTGTTAATACAGATATCTTATTATTTGTCTCTTAAGTGTACTTAAGTTTTAAGGTTCTATTGTGATATGTCAACAGGATTTCTACTTATTGATAGGGAGAAACACTCACGAGAACACGGTTGATCATCTTTGTGGCCTCGGAAAATATTCGTGGTGATAAGAGAATGAAGTCTTTCTGAATACGGGTCAAAGAGTGATGGAAGCCCCGCGCCCCCAGGTCACCGCTCCACGCACGCCAGTTTTGCCGCTACTCTTAATTGTTTCTGTTACGTGACTGCACGGCGTCGTTAGTGGTGTTTAAGAGGCTGGTGGCGGCGGCTGAGGCACCTGACGAGAACACTGCCGGCGCGATCGCGAGACCACGGCGCCGTCACCTCAGGATGGGGCTGGCTCAGGCGAGGGCCCTTTCTGGAGCGCACTCCAGTTACCGAATTGATGAAAGATATGTTTTCTCGTTCATAATACTCACACTAAGGTTGTGGTGTAAGACAGGGCTGCCGCGCCGCTCTTCTTCACGAAATAATCACACGGAGGATTTGGAGCAATACTGAGGCTGTTCATTATCATCTCTCTTCTTGCTTTCCCTAAGTTTCTTCATCTCTCTCTCGCTGCTAATCACTTGTAGCAACAGAGAAGAGTGGTTGGTTCCCTGCAAAACTCTGCGGAACTTCTGCCTCTTCTCTCGGCGATGGCAGCGGCGGAGAGCGGCCGACTCTGAGCTTGTAATTGGCCTCGTAAAGAAGCTTGTGACCCCGAAGGTGGGCTGCGGGTTACGGCTGCCACGGGAGGACGAGGAGGAGTCATTGATCCTCAGTGTATTCTTAACCTCGTCACGTAATTTTCGTCTTCCGTGTTCCGCCTCCAATTTGCGATGTTTTTTCTTTTCTTTTATGGGAGTTGTAGAGAGAAATGGATGCTGACTTTGAACTTACCTTTTTGTTTGGCATAATAGTACAATAGTCAACGTATTCCTATTTGAAGCATTAACTATAGTGGTGATAGTACAGAAAGAAAAATACAAGTCCAAAAGTTAATTCTCAGTTTATTAGCAGCATCCCAAACATAATCATTAGTTAGTTATGTCATTAGCAGTCACGACAATAATAACAGTAGCGTTGTAGGTGCAGCTCGCCCTCACTGTACCGGCACCAGCGTTCAAACCATCGTCTTGTATATTGCAGGTGCGCGACTTGTGTGACGAGGGAACTCACGACCGCTGGGCCCCGACGCGACACAATCTCATCTGTGGCGGCAAATCAGTGTGGGAGGTGATGCGCGCCAGCCCAGACTTCCAAAACAACAGGTAGGCCACTCACACAGGTCGCCATCTGCTGCTCCTCTTGCTTCCTTCACCACTTCGTGTTTTCTTGTTCATTTACAAATATTCCTACTTTTTTTTTTTTTATGTAATATCTCTCTCTCTCTCTCTCTCTCTCTCTCTCTCTCTCTCTCTCTCTCTCTCTCTCTCTCTCTCTCTCTCTCTCTCTCACACACACACACACAAATGGTCAAGAGCCACAGTTGCTCATCACGCCCACACTTAGCCTTTCTTGTGTACTGTAGTGAGGTTTGTTTAGACTGTGCACGGTGAGCTGAAGCGTAATGGTGTTTGTTGTGTTGCAGGAACGTGGAGGCAGGACTGAGAGAGGGACACGTTACTTTCACGTATGTGCGTCCCCGCACCCCCAGGATTGTGCTGCTTGTGGAAGACACCAATGTCATGAATGTGCAGGTGAGGCCACGGGGCTGTTAGTCATGAGCGAGGAAGAGGAAGAGGGAGGGGGACTGGATATGGTGGTGGTTGTGCTTGCTGCCTCACTGGCTGTGTTTCTGATTGGTCTTGTCTCAACAGAAGCGTTGGGACTTCATGCGCAAGGCAGTGCGGAAGCTGGTGACCTATGACATCCCTGAGGGCCACAGTGTGGGGCTGGTGGTGTTTGACTCCGTGGCAGCCACCAAGCACCCTCTCACCACACTCTCCGAGGCCAACCGGGAGAAGGTGGGCTCTTCGCTGCCCCGCAACCCTTCCCAGGAAGGCGAACATAAGCGCTGTGTGCTGTGTGGCCTGAGAGAGGCTCTGACGCTGCTGGGCCAGGACGGGCCGGGTGGCCACGTGGTGTTGGTGGCCGGTGGCAGTGGTGCCCTCGACGACTCTGAGGCAGCTGCAGCAGAAAGGCAGCTGGCGGCGGCACAGGTCACTCTGCACACCATTGTGTATCCACTCACTGAAAAGTATCCTCGTCCCAATGGCGGCCTGACAAATCTAGCCACGCGCACTGGTGGCCACTCCTATATCGTGCCTGACGAAGGAATTGGAGAAGACTCCAAGCTGAGCATGTACTACAACCTCCTGGATGCACTGTACCACGCCCTGGGCGGCGTGGCGGGACACGGCGCGCTGCCCGTCAAGGTGCACGCCACGGAGCACCCCGGCGGCCGGGTGCCAGTGTCTGAGGGAAGCTTCCTGGTGGACGCTGCTCTGGGTGCCGACACCGTCTTCACCATATTCTACTACGACGTCACTCATGTAGGGAACCTCATCCACCTGGTGAGTCCCCAGGGCCAGGTGATCGACACGGCCAACATGCAGACGGAGGACGCCAACATGAACATGATTACGGTGCGCCTGGTGGAGGCCCAGGTGGTGCCGGGACTGTGGCGCTACAAGGTTGCCAACCGAGCAGACTCCCACCAGGCCCTGTACGTGCAGGTCACCTCTCGGCCCCGACCTCGCCCACACGTCCCCAAGATCAGCGTGCGGGGATGGACCAGCCATGGCGCCGCCATCGTCAATGCCAGCGACATCTCCAGTCCCCTGGCACTATATGCCGAAGTGACGGCGGGGGTGAGGGGGGTGGAGGGAGCCAATGTCACCGCCACTATCACTCGTCTGGGCTACGCCGCCAACGGCACACAGCACCCGCCCCGCCACCTCCATCTCCTGGACAACGGCCTCACAGGTGTGTGTGTGTTTCACTGTATGATCTGCTGCAGTCTCTGACGACAGCCAGACGTTACCCTACGGAACGAGCTCAGAGCTCATATTTCCGATCTTCGGATAGGCCTGTGTGTGTGTGTGTGTGTGTGTGTGTGTGTGTGTGTGTGTGTGTGTGCGCGTGTGTGCGCGCGCGCGAGATTCACCTCGGTGGCCTGCTGGTCACCCAGCCAGTCTTCCCATTACGGAGCGAGCTCAGAGCTAGGTGAACAAGGGGCCACACATTGTGAGGCTTGCCCCATTTGCTTTGCCGCTTACCGGGACTCGAACCCGGGCCTCTCGATTGTGAACCGAGTGTGCTAACCACTACTAGTTTAACTATATAGTTAAACTACATACACTATGTGGTGCGTGCATGCATGTATTTGTTCCCTTTTTGTGTCTCCATATGTTTTATGTTGGCAGGTTACATACACATAGTTCATGCTTCAGAGATAAATGTTTTTGTGTTAAATGCAGCAGCTTATTTTCTTTACAATGATGGCCATTTTAATTGATTTAATGAGAGACTGGACAGTATTCACAAACATAACAAAACCAGTTTTACTCATGGTAGCATGTACATTCTGAATGACCTTGCTTATATATAACCCTTTGAAAATATTCATCACCAAAAATGATGATGATGTGGTCACTGCTTGCCTTGCATGTGCACAAACCACAAAAGCAGCCTGTCACTGAAACCTGTCATGTAGCCTGCTGGGCCCTGAGAGCCGAGTGTTTCCTTGTCCTTACAGTGTGTGTTGTGTGTCTGTCTTGCCATGTTTGCTAGCTGGTGAAGCATGTGCTAATAATCCCTTTGATGGCTCCCTTGCAGCACCGGACATGCGTCGTGATGATGGCGTATATTCCCGCGTGGTGCCGGGCCTTGCTGCCGGCACCTACAGCATCCTGGTGGAGGTCAATGGGGAGATTGAGGGAACAAAGTTTGCCCGACATGTGCGTGTGGGTTTGGTGGATGTGGTGGGCAGCTCGCCGGCCCGGGACGTCCTGCCACCTGCCCGTGTGGTGGACCTGCGCGCCTCACTACTGCCGGACACTGTCAACCAGGTTGGCTTCATCTGGACTGCTCCAGGTGGTGACTTGGATTACGGCGTAGCCTCTCGCTATGTTGTCAAGGTTGCCCACAACCAGCGGGAGCTGACTGAGGGAGGCGGTGTGCTGTTGGAGGACTGGCCGGCCCCTCTTGCTGCCCCCGCTGTGCAGCAACACACGGTGTCCTGGCAGGAGTATGAGAGAGTGAGTTACCTCTCCCTCTATGCTGTAGATGAAGATGGGAACACTGCCACTCTCAGCAACATAGTGAGTGTGTATGTACCAGCCCCTCCCACCACCACAGCTGTCCCATCCCCCTCTGCTGTCCCAGCCATGCCTGCCAACACCTCTGCTGTGATGGAAGGCTCAGGCGGACCAGTCCTGTCTTCACTGGGGTCGCGGCAATTAGCTGTGGTGTTTGGTTGTCTGGGAGGCTTTGTGGTGGTGGTGGCCCTTGTAGTCTGCTACTGCACTGCTGCCCACCGACGCCACCGTAAGGCCGCTGCTGCCAAGAAGGTGCACGAGGCCCAGGATGCCTACAGTGTCACCGTCACTGTGGCATCAAAGGCCACAGACTTCCCCGATGGCAAGGAGGCCCTCAAGGACGGCCTCAAAAAGGAGTACATCAGTCCTGTGGAGTCCTGGTCAGCCTCACAGCTGCTGGGGGGGCACATGGGAGCCAAGCGTGCCAGTGTCTCAGCCCGCTCTGACAACACCTCAGACCACAGCGCCTCCACCAAGAAGAGCTATGGTGGATCTTCAGGGCCTGCCGAGTACTACGGTGACGCAAGCCAGTACCAGTATCGGCATCCTGGCTACCCTGACCACTACCCCGCCCCCAGCGATGGCTATCCCACTCCCACAGAAGGCTTCCCACCTCCAGTCGAGGGCTACCCTGCAGAGGCCTACGCTGTGCCACTGGAGGCTCGCTCCTACATCAGCTCACAGCCCTCTGACTCCTTCCTCTCTGTGTCATGTGACCTTCCCCCTTCCTCCAGTGGCCCTCCGGCCTATGCTGCTTACCCAGCCTATGACGCCTCCCTCAGATCTGCCAAGGTGCCTCCCCCCATTCCCCCCAAACCCAAAGTGCTGTACACACCCGAACCTTACGGCTACGACAACGCCTCCCTCGACCCTCACTCCTCCACACCCTCTGTAGCGTCAGAGAAACGCGTGCGCAATGTGACGATGGTGTAGAGGTGGGCCAGGGAGGAGCAGGGAGCATTGCTGGCATTACTAGCATTAAGCAGAGTTAGTGGAGGCTAAATACACTAAGGGACACGTTACCAGGTAGCTCGTGTGATGGAAGAGGAGCTGCTGCTTGGCGAGGGGACTAACTTTTCCCACGGACGCTGGTGGTGCACCACAATATGTGATATTAGGGTATGCGTGTGTGTGTGTCTGTGGTAGCATCAGGCACCCACACGACACAACACACCACAATGTGCCAAATGGGGAAAGGAGGATGTGAGGGGCAGACAGGACAGTACAGCACTGACAATTTCCCTTTGTGAAAGCACCACTGGTCTTGGCATCACTTCCCCCAGCAGAGCAGTGTTTCATATGTGTCAAGTAAACAGACTTGGTTGGCCAAGGCAGCTGTGGATCAGTTGTTGAAAAGCATCCCCTTTTTATCTTGAGATCAGAGTCAGGAAGAGAAATGTAGAGATGAACACTATTTCTCTTGTTGTTTCTTGTCTTCAAGCTCCTCCAAGATTCACATCAGTGTCCTTCATAACCCACCAGTCACCAGTGCCTTGGTCAGGCAAAGGGAGGGGTGCCACCAGCCAGGGTCAGGGAGACCAGTGTTATCAGGGAGACCAGTGTTACGTTTTAGTGACACACCAGTGCTGGGGTCCTGTCTGCCACCAGGGCATCACTACAGGTCTCCTTGCCCAGCCAGGATGCAGCCAGCTAGTGTTGTGCAATCCTGTACATATCTGTACAAAACACCAATTAAGACATTGTGTGATACTTTTGTTAATAAAATTTATGAAACTGACAAGAATTAATTATGTTCTTCCACAGAAACAAAAGGAATTAACGTTATATACAGCCACTTGGAACAGTGGTGAGCCATCACCACCATCCTTTTCTTAACTAGAATGCATGTAATGAAGATTCTTTTTATGTATGGATGAACTTGAATAATTAGTTATTCATTTTATCTTTTTAAGTATGGATGAACTTGTTATTCATTTGTATCTAAGACTTTCAGGAACTGCTGCCAACAGGAAAAGTATTTTAAATATAAACATTGATTCTCACATAACTTGAGCATCTAGTCATTATGTACACATTATACACATAAAATCCATTTTCCATTAGAATATTTATTAATATATATATTTCATGCCATGCTACATAAGATATGAAGAAATCCCCTTAACAACATTAACAGAAAATGGAAGCTACAAAGGCATCCATCCCCAGGCCAAGCAGGAAGACGTCACACCAAGCCGACCTCTGTTAGTGTTACATCACCTTCCCGCTCACTGGAGACAAACTTCCACACATTTCTACACTACCTGAGGAAACTGCACAGGAAGAAAGGCATAAATTTATATTCTACAGCAGAAGATCCTTATCATATACATTGGCTATACAGTCAAAGAAAATCTGCAAGTTCATAAATTTCTACAGCAAGAACATGAGAGGAAGTTAGTATTCTGCACCAGAGAGCAATGCAAACCTGATAGTAGGGGAGCCAAAGAAACAACCAACTATACACACTTGTTAGAAAGGGCAGAGCGTGTTTATTACAGAACCCAAACAACTCCTTACTTCCACTACAGGGAACAAAGACACAACCAAACATTACCGTGGAAGAATGAGTGAGTGAGATTATTTCAGTTCATTAATGGAGAGTCGTTCTCTACCACCTTCTCGGCAGGGCTGCAAGGACTTGGGGGAGGCTCCAGTGGGTGCAGGATGTGGGGGATAGGAATGTTCTCCCAGTAGCCAGGAAAACGAACCCCAGAAGACCTGAAGGAAATACCAACAAAGTGACAATCAGAGGAAGAATTTCAGGAAGTTTGCAAGGATGTGTAAAAAAAAAAAAAAAAACACACAATTTCACACACACAGTCTTGCATTGAATCATCACTATAGTTACTGAGGGCAAGTGCAAGAGACCAACTCCTCACACAGGTTTTCTAAAATGAAGAATCACTATAGTCTGTCTACTCTAAAATGGGTCCCGAGTTCAAAACATACTGCAGCTTACTGTTGATAATTGATCTTCGGTGAATAATACTTGTTTTCTGTTGATCCACACACTTATCACAAGGACAGCTCACGGTTTTCCTCAAGATCTGACAACCACGCATTCCCTGGGACACCATTCAAACTGAGACACAGGAGCCACTTTAAAGTAGACAGACTAAGCATTTGATTCAGTGGCATAACTGCAGCTTCAATCCCAGGCCATGAAAACTACTTGGTCTTGTCTCCTTCACCATTCATTACTGCAGGCTGACATTGCTGGTATAAGAAATCCATGAAGAAAATTGAACTGGTGAACTATTTTGATTAGGATAGAAGTGTTAATCCCCAGGTAAAAGGAACAAACACACAATTTTGCTTCTTCGTTACTCTGGCCAGGTTAGTTTTCTCAATGGTAAACTGAATAGCATGACAGAAAAGAAAGATATTTCCAAACTGCATGACACCAACTGACACTGCTGCCACCACCACCACCACTACAGCAACAACTCTTGGCCCTTAAAATCCAGGTGGCTTCTTGAGACACAATAAACCAGTCACAAAATAGTACAAAACAAGGTACCTTTAGACCGAGAATTTTCCTAGAAACAACACACAGCTCATGAATTTTAATACATCATCCATGACACTTCGTAAAAGCATGTCATTTCAGCCTAAATAGAACACGACAGCCACTGAGTTTAGAGAGCCAAGACATCCTCAGATTAACCCCCTAGCACCAATAAACTTACTTGTTGCACTGCATGGAGAGTGGAGAGTTCAGGTAGAGATCACCAAGCATACCTGACCTCAGAGGCGTCCATCTGATGGCCTGATAGTTTTGCCTCCAGCTTGCCTCACGGGATGTGGCCTGCAGCTCCCACCTGTAGCAAACGTCACCTGATTAACACTTTAACCATGACTTTTTTAATGTGACAAAAGAACTGGCCAAGGTAACAAAGTGCATGAAAAAGGCCCAGTGTGATCATAGTCCCTAAAAAGAAGTCTAAAAGTGTCATAAGCAACTGGAGGATAAGTATTTTGTAACCTTCCTCCTGAAAAAGTTGAAGTCATATGAAAGAGGAGATACAGAAGCAGGCAGGGAGTTCCAGAGTTTACTGGAGAAAGAGATGGAATGATATGAAGCAATTGACAACACCAGAAGCAATGCATGAAGCCTTTATAAGCATCTACAAGACAGAGGAGGACTAAAATGGAAAGTTCAATGATTGGATGAGATTGCAGTACAAGTAAAGATGGCTCAAAGTGATGGGTAATCTGGGAAAGGTGTACCGCATGGCAGGGAAAGGTTAAGTGGCAGCTGCAGAATGAATGTGGGATGGCTGGGAACTCTTATGCTGTGACTACTAATGGAATTTTCATACACACACCAAAATAAAATGGATTGATATACTAATTGAAAAAACCTATCTGTTATAAATGAATACATGAAAAACTGAAAGCATTGATAACAATTTTGACAGCATTGAAAAGTGTTAATTCTTGGACAAAAATGCAAATAAACTAACACACAAACACCTTTACAATTTTCTTCTCATTCAAGCTTAACCCAGGCTACTATTTTCCCAATGGTTCATACAGCAGTGGAGATGTTATTAGTGCAGTATCATCACTCAGGCAGGTTAGTTTTCTCAACAGTACACTTAACAGCATGAAAGAGGCGGTGGCGTAGTGGATAAGGTGGTGAGCGTGGGATCAGGCAGACGTCCAAGTGTAAGTTTGAATCCCACCACATATTACTTTAAAGCTATACCATTTGTCGAGTGGTTTAAAGTTACCTCTATATCACCATGATACCCAGGTTCTAGGTGGTTACACTGAAGATGCAGTTAGGTGGAGATATGGGCCCTAATATGGGTAGCACTATAAATATAATTACCTGCACCATTAATGGGCAGAAGCTTAACAGCGCCTCCCACATACACCTTCAAGTATGCCTGCAGGTGCTATAGGCCATAACGTAAAAGACAATAAATAAATACAAAAAATGAAAGAAAAGAACGATATTTCAAAACTGCATGACACCAACTGACGCCACCACCACCATAACCACAAGAACTTATGAAAAATTACGGTTATTGCAAGAATCCATCAGATCTACACGTGGCAGACCCTCAATGAGACATGCTTACCTATTTCCACTTATCACCCCCATCCATACACCTATCCAATTTTCTCTAAAAGCTCCCTTACGACTCAGCACTAACCTGATTACTAAGTCTGTTCCATTCATCCATGACTTCATTTCTTTCTTAAACCTAAATTTCTTCAGCTTAAACTTAAACCTGTTAGTTCTTGTTCTATTTGGCAGCTCATTCTAAGATTTTTGCTGGTGGTAGTAGCTGTGAGGAGGAGGAGGAGGAGGAGGAGGAGGAGGAGGAGGAGGAGGAGGAGGAGGAGGAGGAGGAGGAGGAGGAGGAGGAGGAGGAGGAGGAGCAGGAGCAGGAGGAGGAGGAGGAGGAGGAGGAGGAGGAGGAGGAGGAGGAGGAGGAGGAGCAGGAGGAGGAGGAGGAGGAGGAATGGTAACAGTGACATTACCTTTTCATGAAGCTGAAATAGTTGATGAGAGTGGATGAATCGATGGAGGACTTGCACACTTCGAGGTCAGTCCGAGGGTAGTAGTGGATGTAGTTGACACACATCTCGTCACTGATGGCAAACCCTCCCACTGTAACGTTGTCCCGGTCCTTCGTTGAGAACTCGCAGGACATTACAAGCACATCACCCTGAGGAGACACACACGCTCAATGTAAAGCCAAAGGAGAGGAAAAGGAAAAGAAGCAAATTAAATGGAAGACAAAGAGGGAGAAAAGGTGTAGGAGGAGGAGGAAGAGCTTGGGGTAAAGATAAGGAGGAGAAATAGAAGAAAATGCCTCAACATCACAATATGCTCAAGTGGTCTTCATCCATATACAGGTGTGTGATATTGGATTTTTTTGTGCCGAGTATTGTAATGTATGGGTTTGAGTAGTAGGTGATCTTGAGCCAACACTGCATGCTGATCACTTGTTTTGTTGGCATGTGAAATTTATTAGACGGAACACTGCTCATGAGTTTTACAAAGACGCTGTGCCACACTGATGCCTGTGGCCCAGCGACTAGTGGTGTGCGTCATGCCAGGGACCTTTTCACATGTTTTGGGACAACACACATTGCCAAATAGTGCTTCACGCTGATCCATTGAAACTTCACATTATCTTCTATGAATGTGATTTCCTAACTGCTCTTGAAATTGTTAGATCTTTTGACTTAGAGATTCACATGCCACCTTCCACATGCCACCATAATCAAAACTGTTCCTCATAACTTTCTCAGATTCTTTAATTAATATTTTCCTACAGCGGTCTCCCACATCCGATGACCTTGACTGAGCAATGGAGTGTGAGTGATGGACATTTAAATAACTCCTAACCCTTACTTTCTGGTGGTTAAGTGATTTTTTTCTCCATCTCTGGGGAAAAATGGTAAACTTAGAAAATGCCAGAAGACAGTTTGAATTATAAAAATCCTTTTCTTTTTATAATTCTGAATACAATGATGTACTTTCCAGCTCACTGTCACTTCTGAGAGTAAAGTTATCGTCTTATCAGTGAGACGTGTCTGAACACAGTCAGTGGCAACTCAGTGTGGAAAGAGTTGCTAGGTACTTAAGCTCACCATCTTACTTGAGTAGGTGTGAAGGCAATACTAACATGTGGCACGAAGAATCAGGATTACCAGAACGATCACCGGCTCCCCAGACATTGCAATACAATAATTCATGAACAATCACCGGATGTTGAGGGTTAAACATGGATGATGAATAACTGTGTGTGCACTGTGGAGGCCTGATGATGCCATGAGATGATTTTTGCATTTTTCATTATTTTTGGGGGTTTTCAATTCAGTTTGTCCCCTTAACTGAAGAAGTGAGCTGGAACAATGTCAAGATGCAGTATAATGAGTAACCTGCATTCCTCAACAGACTGGAAGCATTAATTATCAACTTGACATTCCACACTCTCATCTCTGTTTAACATGACAATCCTCTGAGGAACACACTACTGCCACACAAGCTAAACACGACAAACTTGGTGAGCTGCTTTACGCTTACACTAACCTAACACACACTCAAATACACCACCAAGTCCTAATTCCTTGGCAAATATTGTACAGCATCAACTTTAAATATATTACCACTCGAACATAAAAAAAATAAAGAAAACACAGCAGATTACTAACTCCATCAACAAAACATAACAAAAAAAAAACACCATATTTACGAAACACACACACACACACACACACACACACGGTAACACATGGACAGTGTGCGGCAGCCTCCTGATCTCCTGGAAGTGTGTAGAGTAGTGGTCATCACGGTTCAGGTCATTCAACTCTGTGCCGTCCCTAATGTGCTTGGTCCAGGCTCTCACTCCAGTCAAGTGTGTGTGCAGCTGTGACCCAAAGACATGGATACCTTCTGCTGGGAGGCCCTGAGGAGGTGAAATGCAGAAGGTGTGTCACTGCAAAGGATGCCTGTCAGTGTACAACAACCATATCAGCAAGAAACTAGACCACAGGAGGCTCCCACATACAGGTGAGTCAAGAAGTGGTTCAGAATATAATCTCGAAAGAAATAGCATTGGAAAAAATGAACCTCCATTAAAGAAATAGCAGGAAAAATTAACCTACATGAAAGAAACAGAAGAAAAAGTGAACCTCCTTGAACAAAATAACAGTAGAAAAAAAAAGAAAACAGAACCTTTATGAAAGAAATAACAATACAAAAAAGTGAACCACCATAAAGAAAAAAGCAGCAGAATAATTAAACCTCCATGAAAGAAATAGCTGGAAATTGAACTTCCATGAAAGAAATAGCTGGAAATTGAACCTCCATGAAAGAAATAGCTGGAAATTGAACCTCCATGAAAGAAATAACTGGAAATTGAACCTCCATGAAAGAAATAGCTGGAAATTGAACCTCCATGAAAGAAATAGCTGGAAATTGAACCTCCATGAAAGAAATAGCTGGAAATTGAACCTCCATGAAAGAAATAGCTGGAAATTGAACCTCCACGAAAGAAATAGCTGGACCTCCATGAAAGAAATAGCTGGAAATTGAACCTCCATGAAAGAAATAGCTGGAAATTGAACCTCCATGAAAAAAATAGCTGGAAATTGAACCTCCATGAAAGAAATAGCTGAAAATTGAACCTCCATGAAAGAAATAGCTGGAAATTGAACCTCCATGAAAGAAATAGCTGGAAATTGAACCTCCATGAAAGAAATAGCTGGAAATTGAACCTCCATGAAAGAAATAGCTGGAAATTGAACCTCCATGAAAGAAATAGCTGGAAATTGAACCTCCATGATAGAAATAGCTGGAAATTGAACCTCCATGAAAGAAATAGCTGGAAATTGAACCTCCACGAAAGAAATAGCTGGACCTCCATGAAAGAAATAGCTGGAAATTGAACCTCCATGAAAGAAATAGCTGGAAATTGAACCTCCATGAAAGAAATAGCTGGAAATTGAACCTCCATGAAAGAAATAGCAGGAAATTGAACCTCCATGAAAAAAATAGCTGGAAATTGAACCTCCATGAAAGAAATAGCTGGAAATTGAACCTCCATGAAAGAAATAGCTGGAAATTGAACCTCCATGAAAGAAATAGCTGGAAATTGAACCACGGGGAAAGAAATAGCAGAAGAAATGAACCTCTGAAATAAATAGAAGAAACAATGAACCTTGATGAGAGAAATAGAAAAAAATTGAACCTCCATGAAAGAAATAACCATGCAAAAGAAAAGTCAATAAAGAAAAAACAGTAGAAAAATTGAACCTCCAAGAAAGAAATAGAATAAAAAATTGAACCTCCAAGAAAGAATAAAAAAATTGAACCTCCAAGAAAGAAATAGAATAAAAAAAATTGAACCTCCAAGAAAGAAATAGAATAAAAAAATTGAACCTCCAAGAAAGAAAGAATAAAAAAATTGAACCTCCAAGAAAGAATAAAAAATTGAACCTCCAAGAAAGAATAAAAAATTGAACCTCCATGAACCAGTGAACCCACCAGCGCAGTACACTCAGGCACACAGTATCCGGAGAGTGTGAAGGAGGGCAGGTGAGGCGGGATGGCCATCTTAGCAGTGTACTCCAGGCCCAGCTCCATGATGGCCGCGTCGTGTGCCCTCAGCCGCCTCGTGTAGTGCAGACCAAGACCTGAGCTGTCCACACGACCTGCAACACTCACCCATCACCATCACCATCTGCAGCACTACACTCATCATCATCACAATCTGTAGCACTAACCCCATCACCACCATCACCGTCTGCAGTACTCCACCTATTGGGTACCACTAAACATAAAAAAACGTAAAAACACTAAACGTAAAAAAAAAAAAAAAGAATCATCATCACTATCACCATCTGCAGTGCTCCATCTATCACTATCACCACCTGGAACACTCACCCATCACCATCACCATCACCACACCGCACCACCTACAACACTCCACCCATCACCATCACCACAATGCAATGACAGGCAGCAACCTTACATCACCATAAACTCATCACCAGCACCAGCATTGGCACAGTCTCCATGTAGAGGACAGTCATGACAACACAAGGTTCCGCCACCAAATTTTGAAGAGGGATGCTCCGGGACACTTCTCAAATCCTAGCTACACCTTTTGGCTCTTCTTAAGCGACTGGGAACTCATTAGAACTTTTTTATATATATTTTGCTGCCCTTAACCACTGCTGTCTCTTACATAATAGTAGTAACGATAAGGTTTCAAGCACCAGCTGTCCCTGAAAAACTGACCCTACAATACTAATACTCTTATTTTGAACAACTTTCAACTATTAACTCCTTCAGTGCCATGATGCGTTTCCATATTTATGTTGGCCACTATTTGGTGATTTTATACAGCTTCGGAGACTTGTGTGAGAGATTAAAATGGTGAAGTGTGTGACCATTAATCTTCTGACCTCCATAGATCCTTCCTTATATCAATAAAGTGGTCTAATTATACTTAAATCTAAAGGTAAAAATATATCCCAGTACTGAAGGGGTTAAAATAGTGAAGTGTGTGGCCATTAATCTTCTGACCTCCATAGACCCTTCCTTATGTCAATAAAATGGTCTAATCATACTTAAATATCAAAGTAAAAATGTGTCCCAGCATTGAAGGGGTTAAAAATTACTATTTTCAAAGACTACTGAGGTTATGAAGAGTTTCTTCCTATGAATAGTGCAGAATTCTTACTAAACTATCATATGTAGCCTAAAACCACAAGTTCCTTCCATTAGTCTCTTCAAAAGTGTCAGGAATACAGACCAGGCAGAGGAAGGCCCGAGAAAAGACACCAGTGATGCAGTGGTGTCTGGTAAGGCAAGGCAAGGTCAGACCACCACCAGGAGGAACACCCACCTGCCACAAGTCTGGGGTTGTTGTAGTGAACTTCCAGCATCACATATGGGTTGAAATCTGGACCTCCGATGGGTAGCCCGGCCTCCTGTAGGGGAACACACTAAATGAGACGTGACCCATTGAAAATGCACACCCACACACACACACACACACACACACACACACACACACACACACACACACACACACACACACTCTCTCTCTCTCTCTTCCTGTTGAGCAAAATAAAACCATGTAGTTGATTTTATGCAAGAGGTTGAGCAGTCTCTTCTCTATCAACTACTTTCATTTCCCACACCCTTACAACCTTCTCTCTCCTCCTCAGCCACCTGCCCAACACCCGTCCTCCTCCCACACACCTGCACTGCTGAACAACTTTTAGGTCTCACGTTGGGGGAGTGTCATTAAAAAAGATTGTGTTCTGTACTCTACAACAAAACAATGTAGAGCAGCAAGTTTATAAACAATACTGATGAAATACGACCATCAGACATCACCTTAACGACTACAGCCAGTTTTTTTTTATTTTTTTTTAAAATTTTTTTATTTATACCATGTGGGCTTTTCACGGGAGTTTATTGGCTAAAGGGGATACTTTTTGGGGCACCTCCTATCTGAAAGCCCACCCGCTAGGAAACCGTTGCCCCGAGTGAGGAAGCCCAACCTACACTCGGACTGTGGACAGGATTCGAACCCATGCGCTTGGAGACCCCTCGGACCCCAAAGCACGCAAGGTTCCACTGTACCACAGTGACAGTTGTTAGGATAATGCTGTAGCTAAGAGGACAGAGGTAGTAACATAATGTGATAATTGTACCAGAAACTTAATTATAGTGAGGGACTGATGGTGGTGGTGCTTAAAGAGTCGGCTTCACTATTCTTGTTCGAATTTGACTCTTGAAACACCATCACCCACTACAGTTAACATGATGTACAGGTAACTCTTGATTTACGCGTGTTTAATTTACACGTTTTTTGTTAATACGCGACCAAAAAAATATTATAATTAATTAAATTTGCACGATCGGTTTGCTTATACACGATTTGGACCACATCCCACATCCCCACTATTATCAATTGTTTCTTATAAGAATCATAAGTTTGTTTTATGCGAATTTTGAAATACGCGATGCCTCTTGGAATGCATCTATCATGTAAATCAAGAGTTACCTGTACTTGTGCTCACATTGTATTTACCTAGTTGTAGTTTTACAGGGCCTGGGCTTTATGCTCGTGTGGCCCCGTCTCCATATCTACACATATCCAACCTTACTTTAAAACTATGCACACTCATTGCAGACACTACTTCATTCAAACTGTTCCACGTCTCAACACATCTTTGCGGGAAACTATACTTTTTAATACCTCTTACACATCTTCCCTTCCCTTGGTTGGAGTCTCAATGCATGAATGAAGTATATTAGCATTGAGCAATTCAGGGTGACAAGCATGGGTACAGTAATGGTGGATGTGTTCTGCCTTAGTACTGGGTTACTATCCAATAATGCTCCCTACACACAGGCCTACTTCTAATACTGTACTTCTTGTCATTCACACAGACGTCATAACACACACGCACACACACACACACATTGATACACTTCCCTCTTCCTCTTGTACACTTCCCTAGCACACACACACTCCAGTGGCCTTCCTTTATTTATTTTTTTTTAATGGAAGAGGGGAAACTGGCCATGGGCAACAAAAAATATAACAAAAAAGGCCCACTTGATTGCCAGTTCCCTAAAAGGTTAGTAGTTAGTCCACACCATCTATCTTTCAATAATGCATTCCCTCCTTTTCCAGTCCTCAATTCACAAACCTACATGCAATTCCTAGCTTATTCTCTTAATCCATTGCTCTATTATATTTCACTGCAATGCCTCTCCTACCAACAGATTCTCACTTTCAATCAGCTGTTGGTGTCTTACGATCCACCAATCCCACACTCACCAATGGGTAGACAAAGGGGGAGGCGCCCATTGCCCAGGCTGCTAACACCCTCTTGCAGGCATCAATCTCAGGGGCACGATCAGGGGCAGCACAAGGGCCCTGTGGAGGCACACTGCATTAAGTACCATACTCTGAAACACTTCTGCGCTTCACCTCCAATACTTCAAAAGGCTTTATTCAAATTTACACTGGGTTTTACAGGTTCTAGAGGCAGAGTGTTAAGATTTCTAAATTATTAACTGTAGAAACACATTTGAAAATCCTGATACTCATCTCTGTGGCCTTGGAAAACAGTCATGGTGAGAGAGCACAGCATTTCCAAATACAGACCAAAGTACCATACAGTAAGTCCTCGTTTTACACTAGTTTAGTATACGATAAATTCGCAGATACGATAATTGATAATTACTACCATTTTTCAATTTACGATAAAAAAAATCGCACTTACGATATTTGAAATTCCCGCCGCCTGTGATTGTGGCGCTGCACTGCGACCAACAAGTCAGACCAACAACAAACCAGTCACTTTCGCGCCACCACAACGAATAACAGTGAGACTGTGCTCGGTGATTTACTTACATTATTCTCTGCATTTAAGACCAATTCCTGTCCAAAATGTCACCGAAACGTAATTTCGATCTTGGTGAAGAAGTGGGTAAGGTTGAACGAGCAAGGAAAAGTTAAACGTTGAAAATGAAGCTTGATATAGTCAAGAGAAAAGAACTTGGGGAAGGCTCGTCAGCTATAAGCCGTTCCCTGAATTTACCAGTCAACAGTTGCTACTGTTTTGAGGAATGCTTCACGTGTTAAGGAGGCAGCAGCTAATGCTTCAAGCCTGCAGGTAATATTGCTGACAAAACATTGGGAACCAATTATGGATCGGATGGAGGGTTTACTTAAAATTTGGATAGACAGCCAAATTTGGATACACAGACAAACACGCTAGCATGCCCCACTCTTGTTGAGCCTTGTTTCAGAAAAGGCCCTGTCTATTATTGAAACCTTGAAGGTTGAGATGGATGTTTGTTTACTTTTTTCGATTGACTTTCATACTGAGCTGGAACGTATTCCTATCTAATTAATGTTAAAACGGGCTCGGTTTACAATAGCTTTTTGAGGAACGCATTTCTAGTGTAAAACGAGGACTTACTGTACATAAACAATTCTGCTTTGCACCTCCACCACATTCAGGAGACTACTTGAAGCTTTGTGGAGTTTTAAGTGCATTTTTATGGTTCTAGTGACATCAAAATAATTTCTACATCTTGTCCAGACATTCAGACAAGTTGGAGCAGGAGGTGAAGAAAAACAGGTGTAGGGAGGTGAGTTTAGCGAAATTAGTCAG
This sequence comes from Portunus trituberculatus, assembly GCF_017591435.1. NCBI lineage: Eukaryota > Metazoa > Arthropoda > Malacostraca > Decapoda > Portunidae > Portunus > Portunus trituberculatus. The sequence goes on from NC_059288.1 coordinate 9,084,808, forward strand.
GAATAAACTCAACTCTGTGTTTCTTTTCACTTCCTCCTCCAATTTTTATATCATTAATAGGAGAAATTTTCAAGAGAAACTGGCTGATCATCTCTTGTGGCCTTTGACAATAGTTGTGGTGAGAGAGCAGAGTGTTTCTGAATACCATCCAAAGCAGGGACTAGGGAAATGTGCCCCAATAGATCACTGAGCCACAGAAGAGTCAGACGCATGAGAAACATCACAATTCATCATACAAAGCCTCTTGATTGTCTCTCAGAAACAAAACCACACAACAGCAAGGAACATGAAATAAATACACAAAAAATAGGGAACCATAAACACACACACACACACACACACACACACACACACACACACACACACACACACACCTGATACTTGGGGATGGTCACTTCGGGCGGGTACTCGCAGTGGAAAAGCTCCATGTGGTGAACCAGATCTTCATTACCCGCCTCAATCACTGGGCCAAACTGTGGACCAACATCACCAACACTGTCACTGCCACTATTACCACCACCACCACCACCCCCACCACAGACCAGTCACCCTCTTAACAATTACTTTTCCCCACCACCACACACCACCACCATCACAACCCTTCCCTTTGCTGCAGCTGCACAAACACACAATCCTAAGCTCTCCCTTCCCTTGCTTCCTCTACTTCCTTGCAAAGAACACTCTGATGGAACAATGATAACAACAAACTCCTCTAATTTTGGCAAACTAGGAAGCACACTTAGACATTCTGATGCAGCTACAAAAGATCTCTCTGTGGACTACAAATAACACCACCAGTATTACTCAAACTATACTTATTCTTATCTACATTTGTCACTACTGAATCCACCACGACACCCACAGCTACCTGCAGGACGTGTTGCTTCTTGGCAAAGGAATCTGGCAGCCTCTCCACTGTGCACCAATAAGTGGTCTCCTCAGCCGGCACACGCACCTTCTGTGACCGCACCTGAGCGAGAGATCTGGAGGTGATGGAATGCAATGGAAAAAGGAAAAGAACACAAAGGAAGAACAAGCTACACTAGACACTCTGGCCCTTATAGAAACGATGCCAATACAATAAACCCTTCCTCATCTGTGAGTGTATGAGAAAGCAAGATCTTGACATGATGGGATACAATGGAACAAAGGAAAACAAAACAAAAAGGAAGAACACGCTACTGGGCATGACAGAACTGACTCCAATAACGTGCAATGTGTGACCAAAGGATTCTGGACATGCTCTGGTTGCTGTGGAGTCGTTATAGTTTGTCTACTCTAAAGTAGCTCCTGGGTCTGGGTCTCAATGTGTCCCAGGGAATGTGCAGTTGTCAGATCTTGAGGAAAACCATGAGGTGTCCTTGTAATAAATGCACTGATCGAGAGAAAACAAGTATTATTCGAATCAAATAATTTACATAACCAATAAGCTACAATAAGTCTTAAATCCAGGAGCCATTTTACAGTAGACAGACTATACTTGTAGGCAATGCAGACCAGAGAGAAGACCAAGCAAAGATGGTGAGATGGAGTTCTGGTAGCACTGCAAAGAATGGGAGTGCAAGATTGAGAAACAGCTGTAGGAGACTTGAACATGGCACCAACCCTTGACTCTGCACACAGCTAAGGGAAAAGGAAAGCCAGCTGTTGACTGACTACATCTCTGTGCAAAAGTGAATGTTTGTGCACAGCTACTATATGAAGTGGTGGCTCCAATATCAGACATTTATCACCTCGGGTCATAGCTAGTCAGTATACGTCCTTTAACAAATCTAGCTTCTGACTGTAATAATAAGAATTTTTAGCACCATGTTTTTCCATCAAACAGATTAATTCCTTCATTGCAGTTATGTATTCTGTACCATGAGTTTTGGTGTGATTAGATGATTTTATTGACATTAGGAAGGATCTATGGAGGTCAGAAGATTTATGCACAGTCTTCACTATTCTAATCTTCACGAAGTTTCTGAAGGTGCATAAAATTACCGAATATGAGAATGTGTCATGATACTGAAGGTTAACTTAAAAATCTACTTCTTGATACTAATGATTGGAATCTTTGCCCTTACAGTTGAGTACAAATGTCCTTGTTTTTATTTGCACTGTTTCTTATTTTCATGGCTATGTTGAGTACAAATGCCCTTGTTTTTATTTGCACTGTTTCTTATTTTCATGGCTATGTCTCTTGCACAATTAAAATGGCAGCAAATACAAATGGTAGAAACATTACATTCCAAGATTACTAATATGTCATTTTTCTGTCTTTAATTTCTTACTCTACAGAAGCATAAAATATACCATCAGCTACACTTACTTCTTTTTGTTAATATGTTTTGTTTGCACTTGCTATCTACATGCATATGACTTCTTCCTTTTGCCTGGTCCTACTCCTTCACTCCTTTTGAACACGGAAACAAAAGAAAATAAAAGTTGCAGGAAGCCTTGAGGCGTACACGTGACAGTCCTTGTATGAAACGTGCCTACCTATCCTCACCTATCATCCCCATCCATACATTTGTCTAATCTTTTAAAGCTTCCTACTGACTCACCACTAAAAATCTGATTCCTGAGTGCATTCCATTCATCCAACACTATTTGAGAACCCATTCCTTCCTATCTCTTTTCTGAACGTAAATTCCTCAATCTTGAACTTATTATTTCTGATTCTATCCTGGTTACTGATCTCAAGAATTTTGCATTAGTCCCCTTTGTCATAACATCTATACCACTTGAAAACGTCTATCAAGTTACCTCTTAGTTTCCCCTCTAAGCTGTTTTCAGTCTATCTTGCTGATACACAGGCCAACACACACACACATACACAGAAATACAGCTTTCCATATACTGTATTTCTCTTTATTAACCCCTTCAGCACCAGGATGTGTTTCTATATTCATTTTAGTTACTATTTGGTGATTTTATACAGCTTCAGAAACATATGTGGGGATTAGAATAGTGAAGACTGTGGCCATTAATCTTCTGACCTCCATAGAGCCTTCCTAATGTCAATAAAATCGTCTAATCATACACAAAAATCAAAGTAAAAATGCGTCACAGTACTGAAGGGATTAATTGATTAGAAGAGTTTGGAAAAGCAAAGTACATATAAACTATGATAATAAACAATGATATTGATAAGAAAATACACACAGTACTGATGGTTTATAGCAGTGGTTCTCAAACAGCGTTCCGTGACGGCCTTTCAAGGGTTCTGCGGCATAAATCTATACAGTACACGTGTGATAAACCCTTTACTTTTATTTATTAACATAACAGGAATGGATAAAATCAAATATGATAGGAATGAAATAATTTGCATTTTTAGTAGAGAGAGAGAGAGAGAGAGAGAGAGAGAGAGAGAGAGAGAGAGAGAGAGAGAGAGAGAGAGAGAGAGAGAGAGAGAGAGAGAGACTATGTGAAGTCCACATCTATTTAGCGCCTGTAATTACCTATGGGGCTTCTACCTATATTGCGTAAAGGGAATGTGGGGGATTCTGCCAAATACCAGAAGTGCAGAAGGGCTCTGTAAGTTTGAAATGTTCGAGAACCACTGGCTTAAAGTAATAACACACACACACACACACACACACACACACACACACACACACACACACACACACACACACACACAGCTGTCATCTCACCTCCAGTACTTGTGTGTTGTCTAGGGTAGTTGTGGGCAGTGGAGGCTTGAGCAGCTCCACTCGCACCATGCCAGTGTGGTCCCCCTTGGCCAGCACACCCGAGAGGCGGTACAGGGGCCCCACACCCCATGACCACACCACATGGGTCGTGCCTCGCTGTGGAGGAGGGAGGCGGGGTGAGATGGAGGACAAAACATAACCCGAGTGACGTGGCTGCAACTCTTTATTCTATCAACAATAGGAACAGCCAGACTTCACAGCAAACACAGGTGAAGCAGGATAGAGAACACATCAAATGAAGAGGACTACAGAGGAGCTGTGACTTGCTGGCAAGGCACACCCAGAAAGCCCTGTTATTCATTAATCTATTAATTTTTTTTAATGTAAGTGAGAGGACCAGCAACAAAATCTGCAATAAAAATATATATAAAAATAAATATATAAAAATAAAAAGCCCCACAGAGGTGCTGGTCCCCAAACAGGATCAAAAGAGTTGCCAAATAATGAGATAAATGTCTTGTAGCCTTCCTCTTATTACGACTTCAGATCATGGGATGAAAGAAATACCCAAGAAAATAGGGAGTTCCAGAGTTTACCAGAAAAATACATGAATGATTGAGAGTACTGGCAAACTCTTGCTTTACAGAATTGGACAAAATTGGGATGAGAGAAAGAAGAAAGTCTTGTGCAGTGAGGCCACAGGAGGATTAGAGACATACAGTTTGCAAGATCAGAAGAGCAGTTAGCATGAAGATAGCAAGAGATGCAACACTCTGGCAGAGGAAGAGGCTGAACACAGGAGAGGAGTTGATAAGATGGAAAAATTTTGATTACACCCTCCCTCTCTCTCTATATATACACACACTATATTATACACTGAAAGAATGGAACCTCCCCATACATGCGTGTCAGAACCCTGCACAAAGTTAGCAATTGGTAGGGGTGAGAAAAACTGGTGAATTCAAAATGCCTAAGGCTGATGAAAAGCACCAGTCACCAATCAGTCACCTGTCCTCCTGTTCCTCATCTGTCACCACACACCAAACGTGAAGTGTTATTGTCTAGAGACCTCTCCTGCCATTATCACTGGTCCACTAACTACTTACACATAAAACTTAAATACAAGCTGGGGGAGAAGTGCCCCCTCTTAAAGGGAGTGCTTTGGGGGAGCAAAGTACCACACTTAGAAGAGATAATGCTGGGTTAGATTAGTGTCTTTCAGAGGATCCAGGGGAACTGGATGAGCCTCCCAACAAGCTTGGGGACAGGTGGGAATGCAGGGTTTTGTGTGGATAACATGAAGTGTGTATTTTTTGCATAACTGTGGAGAAAAAAATTACCACCTTACACTCTACGGAAGGTTCTCTAACTTTCGTAAATTCACTAATTTGTATAAATTCCATAAATTTGGAGTAAATTTTAGCAACCTCACCTCACCTAACGTAAACCTAACCTAACCTAATGTAAACCTACAGTAACCTAAACCCATTATGCAAAAAATACGCATTTCCGACGCACCTCATGTTTCCTACCCGAAACCCGCATTCCCACCTGTCCCCAAACTTGTTGGGGGTGGTAGGGAAGAGTATGGTCATAAACTAAAATTATACCCTAACGAGAGATCTCCGTCCCTTCCTAAACCTCCACCCAGACACTATTCTGACCTGGCACCACCCAACCTAACCTAACTTGTTGGCGGAGTGCTTCGCTCCCCCTGGAACCACCCTTTCAGGACAGGCCGCTTGTCTTCCACCTTGATTACATTTGAGTTGTATCGCCCCACCTGAAGTACACCTGCGACACACTGGATGGGAACACACCAGTAATACATCCGAGGAGGACTCCAGCAAATAATCACATCGTGTCGCTAAATGACAAGGACGGGATAATGTGGTGGGCGGCGGAGTGACGCCTTCCTTCCCTGCTTCCTCCACACACACGTCCGACCTTCACTCACTCCCCAGTCCCCACCAAAGACGCTTCGCCTCTCACCACCACCATTTTCAAGGGCCACACGATGGAACACTCACACTTATGGTTTCTGCAATACCTTACCTTCACACACCACGCCTTCACTCTGCATCACAACGCTTGCCCGCCGCTCACCGCCCACCAGACAATGAATATGGCTGGCTGGCTGTCTCCCTCGCTACCCAAAAAGGCCAACATGCTTCACCAGTTCACACTAAATGCCTCGAGGACTCGCGAGTGTGTCCATATCACGACTGTCGCTATCTTGTGTTCCGATCCTCTTCCCAACGTGGCGATAACGCATTCACATTCACAACTTGATCTAGTTATGCTGACTTGCCAATAGTGCGGTTAACACATACAAGCCACGACACACACGGGTTTCTGCTCTGTGGGTTGTTCCGCTGAGGGAGATCACGAGATGCAAGGTAGAGGGGTCTGAGAGAGCGCCACGCAGCCCCAACTTACAGCATTCGATCCTCTCTTGAATGTTGATCAAATCGGCGATAATAAGAACTACTTACCAATAGATTCAGAGCCAGAAATGTAATTGTTCTTTTTATGTATTTATTGTTAAAGCACACCCTGATTTAGATTTCAATATTTAATTACTATTTAACACTCCATCAGCTGCACGTTGACGTGTACATGGTAACTAGGTACATTCAACAAGAATCATTTAGGGACCGCAGTCATGCTTTAACTAAAATCCAACCACGATCGCGGGAAACGTACTGTGTAGTCCCTATGATAGCTGGCTAAGCTTGTCCTCCTTGTCATTGAGATCTTAGTAGATAAAGAGAGGACCTGGCAGATTAACCGCCTGCTATATAGGACTGTTGTTAAAGCAGGGTGTAGCAAAGACTTTATTTATCGATCTTTTTATGTAAGAGAGGTTGTGGCCAAGGTCAACACGTTATTAAAAAAAAAAAAAAAAAAAAAAAGGCCACCGAAGTCCCACTAGTGGGTGAAAAACCTGTCAGTGGTTAGGAGCATGGACAGTTCACTCATAATGAGAAAGCGAGTTACAAAACTAGGTAAATCTTAACATAGGTGATGTTGAGAGAGAGAGAGAGAGAGAGAGAGAGAGAGAGAGAGAGAGAGGTGAGCCTGTATCGTATTAGGTTCCTGTCAGGTTTCCTCGGCTCTACTCCTTTCTGTCTTTCTTTTAACAGCACTTCCGAATCCTAAACTTAATTCTCATCAACCTGTAAAGCTTCAATTACCAATATATTTTTTCTTGGTAATCCTTCATAGTGAATCTGTGGGTACGCTGCATGATTTCCTACACAAATATCCCAGTCAGTCATTTTTATTCACGCTACTGGTCTCCTCTCTTCCCTGTTCACCTGTATAACGTAGTGGTGTGGGTGGCAGGTATCAAACTTGCGCGAGAAGGTAAACTTGACCACATCATCTCGAACTTTGTATCTGAAGTCCTGGCAGTCCTGGTGATCGGCTGCGTCCAAACGGAGACTCGAGTCCACGAAGGCGTTCTGTGACAGAGTATCTTCAGTGAGTGTGGAATGTTGGGGGTTAACTGCACTCAAGTTTTTTTTTTTTTCATTTAAGGAAGGGAAATATGGCCAAGGACAACAAAAAGATTAAACAAATAAGACCATTTAGATGCCAGTTCACGAGCAGGTCCGAGAGAGAGAGAGAGAGAGAGAGAGAGAGAGAGAGAGAGAGAGAATGGGGCAAATAGCTTGAAACCTCCCTCTTGAATGGGTTTAGGTCAAAGGAAGATCGAATTACAGAAGCAGATAGAGTTCCAGTGTTGTACCATAGAGAGAGAGGGATGAATAAATGAGAGTACTGGTTAGCTCATGTATCTCCAGCGATGGTATATAAAAGAATCAAACACATAATATAACAAACCCAAAACACCCGCGAAAAATGTTGTACTTTTAAGAATTTGCAGTAAGATAAGATGACAGAGTTACGGCAGTGGTGGCAGTCGTGGGGAAAGCAGAGGTAACACCAGTGACTATAGTACATAATTTGGCTGAAGTAATACGGCAGGTGAAAAGTTGGAAAAAAAACCTAAACTGACACCTTAACCTGTTCTTCAGTACTGGAACGCATTTTTTACCACGAGTTTTGGGTGTAGTTAGACGATTTTATTTACATTAAGAAGAGCTTATGGAGGTCAGAAGATTTAATGGCCAGAGTCTTTACTATTTCAATCCCAACAAGTTTCTGAAGCTGTGTAAAATCATCAAATAGTCTGTCTACTCTAAAATGGCTTCTGGCTCTCGGTTTGAACAGTGTCCTAGATAATGCGTGGTTGTCTTGAGGAAAACCGTGAGCTATCCTTGTAATAAGCGCGTTGATCAACAGAAAACAAGACAGTATTATCTACAAATCAATTACGTTATCAATAAGCTACAATGTGTTTGAAATCCAGGAGCCATTTTACAGTAGACGAACTACAGTAACTAGAATGAATATGGAAACGCGTCATGGCACTGAAGGGGTTAATACAATCCTTCACGTTCCTTTCTGCTCAAAGATGGTACAGTGTGTGGTGCGATCTTGGTACAGTAGATAGTGGTACGAGAGATGGAAACAAGTAAATAGAAAATATAAAATAACTAAAAAATAAAAGAACAGGAGTCGTTAGAGGAAGGTGTGACATGGAAAAACAAGCAAAACAGAACAAGTAAAGGTAATATAGAGAGAAAAGGAAGCAAAAATAGAAAAACAAGAGGACGGGACGGTGGAGGAAACAGTGAAAGACGAGAATGAGGATGATTGCTTAAGGAAAATGAATGAGGAGAAAAATCGTAAAAGGAAAGATGAAAAAAGTAAACATGACAACACAGCTAAACTAACAGTGAGGAGGAGGAGGAGGAGGAGGAGGAGGAGGAACGCATATTTATGAACAACTTTTCCTCTTCTCTCTTGCAGCAACAACAAATGTGTGTGTGTGTGTGTGTGTGTGTGTGTGTGTGTGTGTGTGTGTGTGTGTGTGTCTAAACATGCCAATCTTATGTAGGAAAGAATTGCTCAAAAGGAGCATCGTGTTACTTTTAATGTTGTGTTGAATCTCTCTCTCTCTCTCTCTCTCTCTCTCTCTCTCTCTCTCTCTCTCTCTTAATCCTCCTCCATTGATCTGCATGTGACAAAAATGAAGAACAAAAAGAAGGAAGTATTTCGAGGATCAGCGAACCAAATTTTTCTCTCTCTCTCTCTCTCTCTCTCTCTCTCTCTCTCTCCACCGTAAATAATAATAATAATAATAATAATAATAATAATAATAATAAAGTGAGAATCTGCGACTAGGAGCATTATACGGCAAGTTCAACAAAAAAAAACGTGGCCCTGAACACATATCAAATGGGTGAATGCTGAAGACTGCGATCACCGACCATTCGCTTCTGTATTTTTAAGTAAATATATTTGGTCTCTTTTCTTTTTTTTTTACAGTACTCCCATTCACACTTCATTCGTTTGCTTATTCTCTTTTATCTTCAACGAGTAAGTGGCTATCTTGACCCATGAACAAACAGGAATAAGTAAGAACAATTTGATATGCACCATTAAGTCTTGGAGTACAGTTTACACAGCGAAGGAATGTGTGTAGCTCACTGTGTGCTTGGATATCGTTACGAGGTGTCGCCTTGTCTCTGCTTCATCAGGGAATTTTGGAGGCAAACGTTGAACAGCGTGGCAAGGGAGAACCGAGGAGGAGAGGTGGCAATCTTGTCCCTCCCGCCACTCAGACAGCCAACCAAACAGACAGACAGACGGACAGAAAGATAGACATACATACATACATACAGATAGACAGACAAACAGACAGACACACAATAAGACAGACAAATAGACATAAAGACAGACACAGACAGACAGATAAACAGACAGACAGACAGACAGACAGACAACCAACTAAAAACAGACAGACAGACAGACAGACAGAGATAGACAGACAGACAGACAACCAACCAACCAAACAGACAGACAGACAGACAGACAGACGGACAGATAGACAGACAGACACACAGCCAACCAAACGCACAGACAGACAGACAAACAGATAAACAGGCACACAGAGAGACAGACAACCAACCAGACAGACAGACAGACAGCCAGTCATCCATCCATCCATCCAGACAGACAGAGAGACACAGAGAGACCCCGGTTCACTGTAGCGTTCAGTTCCCCGTGGCCGGAGTCTTACACGATATTGAAAACTAATTCAATATCAGAGTAATCACTGAAAAATAAATCCAAAGTGTCTGATGTAGAACCCACGCGGGGAAAAAAGAAGATATAACTGAAAATAAGATAGAAAATAAATAGCAGATCAAAACAAATAAGCCAAATGAAAGAATACAAAAGGATAAGTAGAATAAAGAATTAAACACACCAGTGACTCCTTTAATAAATCACGTTATCGGAGCTTGAACGACGCAACGTGAATGAACCTGCAAGATTGTCTCCATCGTTAATGTGTGTGGGCAGAGAATTACCACTAGTCCACTACCTCTCCTTAACCCCTTCAAGGAGGATGTCTAATAAGATACAGGAAAAAAATCAATCTGCATCCTTAGAGAGACGTAGGTTAAGAGGAGGCCTGATAGAAGTATTGAAGTGGTATAAGGGTTTTAACAAAGGGGACATGAATGTAGTTCTTAGGATCAGTAGCGGGGACAGAACCAGAAATAATGGGTTTAAACTTGAAAAATTCAGGTTTAGGAAAGAAATGGGAAGAAACTGGTTTTCAAACAGAGTGGTTGATGAGTGGAACAGTCTCAGTGGTCATGTGGTCAGGGCTGAGTGAATAGGGAGCTTTAAAAGAAGGTTAGATAAGTTCATGGATGGGGAAGATAGATGGAATTAGGAAACTTAAGCACACTGGGACTGCCTCGTATAGGTCTGGCGGCCTCTTGCAGCTTCCCTCTTTCTTATGTTCTTAATACTGGGAAACCTTTATACCTTGATATTTGTGCAAGATTAGACCATTTTATCGACATTAGGAAGGGTCTATGGAGGTCAGAAGATTAATGGCCTCAGTCTCCACTATTTTAATCTCTCACATGAATTTCTGAAGCTGTAAAAAATCACCAAATAGTAAGCAGAATGAATATGGAAACGCGTCATGGTACTGAAGGGGTTAAAATGAACAAAACTTATGGATATGTTGTTCATCTCTCACCACAACACTCGTGCTCTTTCTGCAAAAAAACAAAAACAAAAATGTGTAGTGAAGTCACACCACAACAAATCCAAGAAAAGAAAGGAAAAAAGAAGAAGAAGAAAAGGAGATGGCTATGGTGCATCCACACACACACACACACACACACACACACACACACACACACACACACACACACACACAAAGAAAAGAAAAAAATTGTGCCGGCAAGGATATCTTTCGTTAAGGGAATACTGCAAGAAGAAAAAAAATAAAACAAAATATAGAGATGTGCGAAAAAAAAAAAAAGTTGAAGACCTACGGACCACAGGAAGGAAACCATTACTGAGCGATGCAGGACGGACAGACAGGACACACACATGGAGGTTTCAATAAAAAAAAAAGACAAGAAAGAATAACTTGTTACTATAAGACGCGACATCACGAGTTTGGCACAATGATAACGTGAAGAAGAGAGAAGAGTACAGTGACGCAGTGTGTGTGTGTGTGTGAGAGAGAGAGAGAGAGAGAGAGAGAGAGAGAGAGAGAGAGAGAGGAAAAAAAAGAAGAGAAATAAACTACGTCAGGAGGCATTGGGAAGAAGAAGATGGAGTAAATACAAACATGTGAACACAGCCCAACAGAACACACCTGGAAATGCACCCTGCCATGCCAATCAGTCCACAGTACGCACAGGTCAGACCCTTCCAGCAGCCCCCTGTCAGAAAACCCTACAGCGAGCCACGGTTGTCTTCCTTTGCCCTTCGTGTGTACTTCGAACTCCACCTCCTCCTTCAGGTAGTCAATTCTCCAGTACAAGTGATGTGTGTCGTTGAAATCAAGGGCCACGTCGTAGATCGGAGTCGTCGGGTGCTGCTGCGAGGACGACCCTGCGAAAACGACCCCCAGCAGGACTAGCAAGGGGAGAAGGACCCCCACACGCACAGCCCTGATTTTGATCCCTCCGCGACGGCCCCTCATGTTTCACTGCCTGTCGTCGGTGAAGGAGCCGCGTCGGTGAGTCCGGTTCGGGTTCGGCGCATGCTCTGACATGTTTCACCACACACGTTAGTCCCCCTTTCTCATTACACTAAGTTTATAGACCTCTTGTCCCTCATCCCACACACTTTTCTAATCCTGGAGTTACTGATCACCGTAATGTCTACACCTCTATTTCTTTTTTTCTTTTCTTTTTTCGTAGTCCACTTTTTAATTTTTCAGCCTCACTACTACAAAACCTAAAACTCCCAAACTCCCAGCCCTCATTTCCTGTGTCCTCAGGCTCCTATCTCAACACTACATGATCACACATTCACGGCACATACCCCATCTCGCATCTCGCCGCTTCCTTCATTCACCCATCCATCAACTTCAAGTGTTATGTTTCTAAACTTCCTAAAAAAACAGATTATAGTCTCCAGCTGCCACCAAAAAGCCTCTGAACCCTCTCTAGACCTTATAAATTAAACCTTTCAGCTCCGCACTTTCCCAAAATCTAGCGGTTCTCTCTTAAATCCCTTCAATACTGGGACACACTTTTACTTTGAGATTTGTGTACGATTAGATCATTTTCTCAACATTAGGAAGCGTCATTGGAGGTCAGAAGAATAATGAGCAGAGTCTTCACTAATTCAATCCCCCCCCACACAAGTTTCTGAAGCTGTATAGAATCACCAAATAGCAAATAAGCAGAATGACTATAGAAACGCGTCATGGTATACTGAAGGGAAACTCCCCCTGCCCACCGTAATTCAAATCGAGACTTGGCTCTAGTAGTTATCTCAGCAAACTATCTTGTGTTCCTTCGATGATCCTTCTGCCCCAGTAACGACTCATTTCATTTCCCAAAAGCCCCGTGCCATCCCAACGCCTCATAAGGGACAGATGAGGTTCCTGACGTGTTTTCAGTCCTACTCTCTCTGAATATTGATTGTGAGGCGAAAGTTTGGGTTGCCTCTCTCTCTCTCTCTCTCTCTCTCTCTCTCTCTCTCTCTCTCTCTCTCTCTGGAAATACCAAAATGATAAAAGAAAAGGGTGGACAAAACATCTGTCATTGGATTATAGAGCAACGACTAACTGAAAGATGAAAGAAGAATGAGTGAAAGTAATTTGTGAATGTAATGAGAAGATCGCAATTAATGGAAAAATAAAGATAAATATAGATAAAAGAAAAGAAAAGAAATATAAAGAAAATTGATAAAAACATGAACATATTAATGAATAGAAAATGCAAAATGAAAGCTGTCTAAATAAAGATGGAGATTTTATTAATACCACCACCACCACCATCACTACTGTTGCTACTGCTACTTACTGCTGCTGCTGCTACTGCTACTACTGCTACTGCTACTGCTGCTGCTGCTGCTGCTTGGTGCTGCTGTTGTTGCTGCTGCTGCTGCTGCTACTACTACTACTACTACTACTACTACTACTACTACTACTACTACTACAACAACAACAACAAAAACTACTATTACTACA
>NC_059288.1:9105543-9148043 GCF_017591435.1 Portunus trituberculatus
ACTGAGAAGCACACCACACCGTCAGCCACCCGTTACTTCCCAGCAGAGGTGGGCGCGTTACTGGATATCGGGTAGTCCGGTACCGCTCATCCGGACCTCGAAACACAGATAGTCCGTACCTGTACTTCCGCGCCTAAATTTTTTTCCCTCGGTCCGGTACCGCACCTCGGCACCTCCGGTACCGTACCGAAAACTATTAATATATAACGAAATGGGGATTATGTATGCTTGCAATCATTGTAATGTATGTGCGGTTAGCAGTAACTGAAAGTCATTGTAACTTATTATTATTACTATTATTATTATTATTATTATTATCATTGTTATTACTATTACTATCATTATTATTATTATTATTATTATTATTATTATTATTATTATTATTATCATTATTATTATTATCATTATCATCATCATCATAAGAGAGAGAGAGAGAGAGAGAGAGAGAGAGAGAGAGAGAGAGAGAGAGATATATTTATTTATAGAATGCAAATGGAGACGTGCTTGAAGAGAATTGTGAGTCATGAAGTGAGACAGTGGTGGTGGTGTATCACTCATCACACACGAGCATTTCTAAACATACATCATCTCTCCCTCTCTGTGCATCCCAGCAGGACCTCACACTCGCTCTCCTTGGAAAAACATCTATCTCTACCTCCTCCCTTCTTGACATCTTCTCTCATTCATCACTTCCTCTTCTCTTATTGGTCACTTCCTCTACCCTGTCCGCCGTCCCTGATCCACTAAAATTCTATAAATGGAGCTCTCTTACTGTCACTCGCTCTCATTTAGCGTGGCTCATTCTCTCACTCATTCACGCAAGGTAACTTTTCTCTCCTGCATCATCATCTATCATCATAGCGACTTCATAGTAGAGAGAGAGAGAGAGAGAGAGAGAGAGAGAGAGAGAGAGAGAGAGAGAGAGAGAGAGAGAGAGAGAGAGAGAGAGAGCAGATATCACTATATATTATTTAACAAAGCAATATTCAGTATCAAAACCCATACAGCTTGGCGTGCCACAAGGAAGTATTCTTGGCCCTATGCTAATCCTACTTTATATAAATGATATGAACATTTTTTCTACTTCCCTTAACACAATACAATGTGCTGAAGACTCCACACTATACATGTAAGGTGACAACCCCACTGGTCTCATTTATAAAGCTAACTCAGAACTTGTAAAATTTTCTGAGTGGTGTTTACTGTTAACACAGCCAAAACTTACTACATGCTGTTTACTAATATTACAACCAAATACCAGCCATTATCCAGACTTACTATTTTAAAATGATTTCATACTTCAAGTTGATAAGATAAAATTCCTAGGTATTACTTTTAACAAAAATCTAACTTTGAAGCACCACATGTCAAATCTATGTATTATGTACTCTTTCCCGCTCAATTGCACTTCTAGTACGAGTATGAGTCAAAAGCTTTGTTCCAAGTGAAGCAGTAAAAATGTTGTATTATACCCATGTATATCCTTACTTAGCTTATTGTAACGCTATTTGGTCAACTAGTTGCCTCTCCTTGTCACCTCAATGATTTAAATATTTTCCATAAGAAAATAATTAGAATGATAACCAACAGTGGCTTCCTTGTACACACACCACCACTTTTTAAATCAATGAATATCTTTCACCTCTCTGATGTGTCTGTTATCGCCGTGGCGCAGAAACAAAGCATGCGTAAGTTTAAGGTACTGGATTAAGAGTAAAATGTGGAGCAGCATCACAAGGATAGTACATAACGAGTACATATAGGAGTAAAGGTGAGAAGTATACATCACACGTGTTTACAAAACTGTCGGCCGTTAATGGAAGGGATGCTGAGCTGGGCCTACATGACGGAGAGAGTACGACCCTAGGGGTCGCGAGGGCGCTCGGGACAGATAAGAACATAGAGAGTTCCTGATGATGACGAAGGAACGAGGCCCCAGATTACACCCCAGCACCTCAGGAAGGGGCAGACTACGTTTCGACCCCACAGAGGAAGGTGTGGTGTGGTGAAGGCGAGGAAGGTCGAGCTCACCCTTGTCTTATAGAAGACCCCAAACACGTAAGTTCGCTGTCATCCCCCTTTGGTCGTTCACGTGTACGAGTAATGAGAATGATATGATAACACCTTGATGACTGCTGTTTGTGCCTATGTTGTGTTAGTCGTAATTCGCTCCTAGGTGGTGTTACGTAGGAGGCGTGATTGAGATATGAGTAAAGATAAAGTAATTCTGGTATTAAGACAAGTTATCATTGTAGCAATTAAGCTGAATTGTCATTGTAAACGTTGTTGAAATGATTTTGTAACTGCCAGTGTACTTGTTGACGTAAAAGTGTTCTCACAGGTTTTTGACCGAATGAAATAAATATTCGAGTCAAACGTGACGGGTCTGCTGTTCACTTTTAACAGTGTCCAAACTCTTTATTGCCCCTTATGTGTCGAGGCAACAACCACATACCCACAACACTACCGTATCACTATTCTACACCAAACAAGCACACCTTTAATTAATGTTCCTCGACACAACTTAACCATGCACAGACAATCACTAATGTACAAAGGTCCTTCAGTATGGAACTCAATGCCACAAGTACATGCACTAGTACATCTACATTTAAAAACAAACTGAAGAATTGGCTATCATCAAAATACTGATTACACAAACTAATTTTACATACTACTACCACTGCATATGTTTGACCGCGTTGCTAAATATGGATATACATATAACTACTGTTGTATACCTGCAACAATTACTATTGCAATACTTTTACCTGTACATACCTGGTTCTCTATTATTAATATAACCAATTTCATCACTGCCTATTCTATTATACTGTCATTATATGTATTATGTATTATTACTGCTACTAGTATCCCTTTTTGTAATTACAGTATTATTATCATTATTATTATTATCATTATTATTATTATTACTATTATTATCATCATTACTATTGATATAATTATTGTTATCATGACAGTTATTATCATTATTATTATTACTTTTATATTATTATCTATATCATTATTATTAGTATTCCTGTCATCTCTCTCTCCTACTTCTACCACTGATACTGTTATTGCTGCTGCTGCCACTTCTACTTCTACTTCTAATTCTATTACTACTACTGCTACTGCCATTACTATTTCTTCTTCCACTACTACTAGTCCTACTACTACTACTACTACTACTACTACTACTACTACTACTACTACTTCAGTATCATCATAGTATGTAAACTTTTATGAATACGTGTGAGTATGTACAGTGTATATTTTTGTGCAATAACCTCCCTACTAATGGACACCTTTTCGTGTCTTATTGTATAATAGTGTTTGTTTTAAGATTATTTTTACTGTTTTATAGTCTTTAAGTACATGTCTAAAAAAAGCCTGGCTTGCACGCCATTACTTCCATAGCAAAGATCCAGAGGTATCATGGAGGGACAGAAACGCAAGGTGACACACACACACACACACACACACACACACACACACACACGGTAGCTCAGTGGTTAGAGCGCTGGCTTCACAAGCCAGAGGACCGGGGTTCGATTTCCCGGCCAGGTGGAGATATTTGGGTGTGTCTCCTTTCACGTGTAGCCCCTGTTCACCTAGCAGTGAGTAGGTACGGGATGTAGATCGAGGAGTTGTAACCTTGTTGTCCCGGTGTGTGGTGTGTGCCTGGTCTCAGGCCTATACGAAGATCGGAAATAATGAGCTCTGAGCTCGTTCCGTAGGTTAACGTCTGGCTGTCTCGTCAGAGACTGCAGCAGATCAAACAGTGAAACACACTAACTCAGCCTAGTAACCCAGTGGTGCATACTAAATCACCAGCACCCGATGAAATATATCAAAGAGTACTCAAGGAATGCACAGAGGTCGTTAGTGCACCGTTAGCTTTTGTCTTAAGGATGTCACTATAGACTGAGGTGAGCTACCAAAAACGTGGAGGCAAGCAGGGAGTAGTACCTATTTTTAAGAAAGAAAATAAAACTTTAACATCTAATTATCGATCTGTCGTTTATCTTCAATTGTAGTTAAATAAATGGAGTCAATAATAGCAAAGAACATTTAGACAAGCACAACTTGATGAATCACTCACAACATGGCTTTACAAAGAGAAAGTCATACATTACTTTATTTATTTATTTTGGTACCTTCTATCTCAAAGGCCACCCGCTAGGAAACCGTTACCCCGTGCGCTTGGAGATCCCTCGGACCCCAAAGCACGCATGGTTTCACTGTACCACGGCGGCCCCCCTAACTTGCTGAGTTTTTATAGTTAGTTTATGAAGCAGCAGATAATGTTGAGAGTTATGACATCCTATACCTATATTTCAGTAAAGCCTTTGATAAGGTACCACATCAGAGGCTTGAGAAAGGTGAGGGTGCACGGGATAGAGGGAAAACTATTAGGCTGGATAGGAGACAGAGTGATTGGGAGACAGAGTTGTAATAAACGACTCTAATTTCGAGTGTGGTTAAGTTATTAGTGGAGTGTTACAGTAATCAGTTTTAGTGCCATTGTTATTTTTAATGATTTGGGCAGTGAAATTAGTAACGATATTAGTAGATTTGTGGACAACACCAAGATTGGTAGATTAATTAGGTCAGATTCGGATGTCATCGCCTTGCAGGCAGATTTGGATAGGATGAACAGATACATGGAAAATGCAATCTAATATTAACAAATGCAAAGTACTTAGCGTAGGTAGAGGAAATTCACACAATAAACAAAAAGGTCCTAGAATGTTCAGAATATGAGGAAGATTCAGGCATTATAGTTAGCTCCGATTTTGGTCTAAGAAAACAATGCTAGGAATAAGGTAAATAGGCTACTAAAACTACTTTTTAGGGGTGTTAGAAACAAAAGTCTCGAAGTAATATTAAAGTCATATTTAGCGCTGGTCAGACCGCATCCGGATTATGTGGTACAGTTCTGGTGCCCACATTACAGGAATGATAAAAGTTTATCAGAATCAGTGCAAAGGAGAATAACTAAAAATGATACAAGGGATGAGGAATATTCTTTACGAAGCGAGATTGAAGCTGTTGAAATTGCACTCCTTCGAGAGACCTGATAAAAGTATTTAAGTGGTAATAGGTGTTGTCATAACAAAGAAGACATGAGCAGAGTTCTTGCGATCAGTAGCCGAGATAGAACCTTAAATATCAGGTGAAATCTTAAAAAACTTGTGTATAAGAACGAAATGGGAAGGAGGAACAGGTTTTCAAATATAGTGGTTGATGAATGGGATGGACTCAGCAATCGGGCTGTTAGTGCTAAGTCAATAGAGAGCTTTAAAACAAGATTAGACAAATACTTGTAAAGGAATACTAGGTGGTAACAGGT
This sequence comes from Portunus trituberculatus, assembly GCF_017591435.1. Classification (NCBI taxonomy): domain Eukaryota; kingdom Metazoa; phylum Arthropoda; class Malacostraca; order Decapoda; family Portunidae; genus Portunus; species Portunus trituberculatus. The sequence goes on from NC_059288.1 coordinate 9,110,900, forward strand.
AGGTGTGTTCACATAGACATAGAGAATGTCAGGTGTAGACCTAATGGACTTTTTCCAGCTGTCCCCATTTTCTTATATTCTTGTGGTTAGCGTGCAAAACTCACAATCGTGAGGAACTGAGTTCAAATCCTAGATCATGTCATAAGCTTAGGCAACTTTTCAAGGGTAGCCCTGTTCACCTCAGAGTGATTAGTTAGTACACACCTGGTGAAATTCAGACATTCTGACCTGCTGCTAGCTATGAGAAGGAAAGTTTGAATAGAAAGGCACATGCGAGATGGTTTGCCCGTCCCGAGCCTGGTCCATTAGATTGATCTGACCCAATCTGGCAGTCACGATATACAATTGTAAGATAAGATACCTCCATGGAGTACAAAGTGTACTGTTTACTTAAGATATGTGTGTGTGTATATATATATATATATATATATATATATATATATATATATATATATATATATATATATATATATATATATATATATATTACGCAGGAGGGACAACTGGCCAAGGGCAACAAAATATGGAAAATAAAGGCCCACCGAGATATGAGAGTTAACCAGGATTAAAGGACAAATGTCTTGAGACCTCTCTCTTAAAAGAAGTCAAGTCGTAGGAAGATGGAAATACAGAAGCAAGCAGGGAGTTCCAGAGTTTACCAGTGAAAGGTATGAATGATTGAGAATACTGGTTAACTCTTGCGTTAGAGAGTTGGACAGAATAGGGGTGAAAGGATGAAGAAAGCCTTGTGCAGCGAGGCCGCAGGAGGAGGGGAGGCATGCAGTTAGCAAGATCAGTAGAACAGTTAGCACGAAAATAGCGAAAAAAAGATGGAAAAAGATGCAACATTCCGGCGGTGAGAAAGAGGCTGAAGACAGTCAGTCAGAGGAGGAGAGTTGATGAGACGAAAAGATTTTGCTTCCACCCTATCTAATAAAATTGTTTGAATGAAACCCCCCCAAAACATCCCAAGGGTACTCCATACAAGGATGGAAAAGGCCCTTTTCTTTTTTTTTTATATTTATACCATGTGGGCTTTTCACGGGACTTTATGGGCTAACGGAGATACTTTTTAGGGTATCTCCTATCTCAAAGCCACCCTGCTAGAAAACCGTTGCCCCGAGTGAGGAAGCTCAACCTACACTCGGACCGTAGACAGGATTCGAACCCGTGCGCTTGGAGACCCCTCGGACCCCAAAGCACGCATAGTTCCACTGTACCACGGCGGCCCCAGAATTTGCAGTTGGAGAGGCAAGGAAAACAGGCGGAGACGCCGCAAAACGCTTAATTTCATCGAAGATGTTTTAGTGAGAGATGAGATGTGAAGTTTTCAGTTAAGATTATGAGTAAAGGACAAGCCGAGGATATTCAGTGTAGAAAAGGGAGATAATTGAGTGCCTTTGAAGAAGAAGTGATAGTTGTCTGGTAGGTTGTGTCGAGTTGATAGATGGAGAAATTGAGTTTTTGAGGCATTGAACACTACTAAGTTTTCTCTCCCCCAATCAGAAATCTTAGAAAGATCATAAATCAGGTGTTCTGTCGCGTTCTTGCGTGATCTGATGACTTCGTGAAGGGTTGGTCGTCCCTGCAAGGACGTAGGGTGGTATCATCAACGTAGGAGTGGATAAGGCAAGAACTTTGGTTAAGATCATTAATGAATAAGAGAAAGAGAGTGGGTGATAGGACAGAACCCTGAGGAACACCACTATTAATAGATTTAGAGGAGAACAGTGGCCGTCTACCACGGCTACAATAGAATTGTTGGAAAGGAAACTTGAGATAAAGTTGTAGAGGAAAGATAGAAATCGTAGGAGGGCAGTTTTGAAATCAAAGCTTTGTGCCAGACTCTATCAAAAGCTTTTGATATGTCTAAAGCAACAGCAAAAGTTTCAGGGGAATCTCTAAAAGGGATGACCAAGACTCAGTAAAAAATGCCAGATCACCAGTAGAGAGACCTTGACGGAAGCCATACTGGCAATCAGATAGAAGACTGTGAAGTGACAGATGTTTAAGAATCTTCCTATTGAGGATAGATTCAAAACCTTTAGACAAGCAAGAGATTAAAGCTATAGGACGGTAGTTTGAGGGGTTAGAACGGTCACCCTTTCCAGGAACAGGCTGAATGTAGGCAAACTTCCAACAAGAGGGAAAGGTAGAAGTCGATAGACATGGTTGAAAGAGTCTGGCTAGGCAAGGTACAAGCATGGAAGCACAGTTTTTGAGAACAATAGGAGGGACCCCATCAGGTCTATAAGCCTTCCAAGGATTTAGGTCAGCGAGGGCATGGAAAAGACCATTACGAAGAACTTTAATTGTAGGCATGAAATATTCAGAGGGAGGAGGAGAGGGAGGAACAAGCCCAGAATCATCCAAGGAATAGTAAAGGTTTGAGAGAAAAATTCAGCTTTAGAGGCAGAAAAGATGGCAGTGGTGCCATCAGGATGAAATAAAGGAGGGAAAGATGAAGAAGTAAAGTTCTTGGAGATGTTTTAGGCCAGATCCCAGAAGTCATGACGGGATTTGGAGTTTGAGAAATTTTGACATTTTCTCATGAAAGAGTGTTTGGCAAATTGAAAAACAGACTTGGCGTGATTCCGGGCAGAAATATAAAATGCATGAGATTCAGGAGATGGAAGGCTCAAGTACCTTTTGTGGGTAGCCTCTCTATCATGTATAGCAGTGTAAGGATGTACATTGTATCCTGTGGATTTTCAGCTGTAAGGTTGGTATATGAATAAACTAAAACATTATGATTTATATCTTTCAAATGCATGTAGGACCACACACACACACACACACACACACACACACACACACACACACACACACACACACACACACACACACACACACACACACACACACACACACACACACACACACACACACACACACACACACACACACACACACACACACACACACACACACACACACACACACACACACACACACACACACACACACACACACACACACACACACACACACACACACACACACACACACAGACACACACACACACACACACACACACACACACATTCTCTCTCCTTCTCTCTCTCTCTCTCTCTCTCTCTCTCTCTCTCTCTCTCTCTCTCTCTCTTGTTCTCTCTCTCTCTCTCTCTCTCTCTCTCTCTCTCTCTCTCTCTCTCTCTCTCTCTCTCTCTCTCTCTCTCTCTCTCTCTCTCTCTCTCTTGGTCGAGAATCACTGGAGTAAAGCTTGTTCAGACTAACAGAAACAACACGCCAAAACGCTTCAGGATATGTTCTTGTCATGTTCGCCTTACCGTGGCTTGGGATTCCCTAAACACTCTGTTAAGGTCACCAATAACAATTAGTTATATCAGTGCATGATGTGGCAGGCAACATCATCTCCTATCACCAATCACACCTCGCCACAAACGAATACAAAACTAAAACAATCCTGCTCCATGTAATGCCAGTGTGACAAGAGAAACACTGGTTGCCAGGGCGTCCTTACTCAAGTGGCACTTTATCTAATAATCTAATCAAGAGTTTCCTTGAGGAGTGATGAGATTCATGAGGGACGTCTATTTTTGTTACACACAAAGAGGCTTGAAGTGGTGTGTTGAAGGCTACGAGGCACCCACAGCTCTAGACACACGCCACTCTCCTCTGCGCAGCGGTCCGTTAAAGTCGCACTGGTTAGGTGCTCTAGCCAGATATTTCTTGCGATGCATTTCTTTGTCGTGCTCTCCATGGTCGTGGCCATGGCCCAGGCAAGCAACGCACCTACCCCTGCTGAGAAGAACAGTTGTTCAGGCCTTAAGGACGATCGCTCCCTTCTGTCTAGTCTACTAACGGCCACAGGCTACAGTGATACTTGCGTGACCGCTGCCCTGGACTTGTGTAGCACTGCAAAAGAGGACAGCCACAACACTTCCCACATGGAGGTAAGGGTCAGCTCAGACTGTCTGTCTAAAGCCCTATTTATACTGTGCACCATAACTCAGTCTCATGAGGTGATGTTGAGCCAAGACATGAGTGTATACAATCGGAATAGAAACCGCAACACGTGTCACGCGGCGTCAGTCACCATTCGTTTTGGACATGGAGGGATGATCACACTGCAGACAACAATCATGTTTAAATTGTTTCCAAACTTTTATTTCTGATGTTTTCATCTTGTATTCCTAGCTTTTTACATTCCACATGCAAAGGTGTTCCTTCAGAATTTCAATGAAGTGTAGGATGGCCTTCTTGGTCTATTTCAATTTGGTTGGTGTAACTGTCAGCACACATGCGAGTGTCCACTCACTCTGATGGTTGGTGCAACACTACCTAGGTAACACAAAAAGAAAATTTCCCATGGTCAGGGTGGTGTTGCTAGGCGATACTTAAAACTCCTAAAACCAATATATCCTACACAGCGTGCAGATTCACCCCTAGATTATAAGGGCCATAATCTGAGCCCAGACTACCCTCAAGGGGAAAGGCTTTATTATTACTACAAACAAAATTTTTCCCGTTTATCAAGGTGTGCTTACATCAATGTTTGTTCATTTGCAAGTGATTGTGTGTGTTCATTAACGGGAAACAAATACATAAATATCAAAGATCAATCAGATAGTTTGCTGCTCATTTACTTCTGTAGTTACGTTTCTTGACGTAGGATGATCTGATGATCTGTTTCTGGCAACACTTCACATCCACACCACCCATTGACCGGATTTCTCGGAAAGGGTTCCACCACACGTACGATTAAAAAAAAAAAATAAATAAATAAATAAAATAAAATAAATAAAAATCATGACTTTTACATGAAAACATATAAAAAAAATCATATTTTTTATCTACTTTTTTAAAATCTATTTATTTACTTGTTAATTTCATTACCAGTGTCTTTTTTTATAATCGTTGTCCGTTTCTAGTAGTTATTTGTTTGAGTCTTGAGACCATTTCCTTGTATTAAAGTTGGTCAATGTTAAATGAAGCGGTAGTTTAATATACATTACCATGAACAGTTCTTCACATCATAATTATAAACACGAAAAAGAGTTGAATCAGATTTGTTATGTTAAGTAACTAGTAAACAAATACAAAGAAACAGAAGAGAATCTTGAATCACTTCTCCACCAGCGGGACCACACAGGTTCCTTCTCTGACAACACTCACCCTTATGTTTCACCTTTTGTTCTGCTCCACACAACAGGTTACATTTCTCATTGGGTTGTGTTTTGTCACTTTTTTAAGTCACTTGGCCGTGTTGCAGGTCAAGTTTGTGTTGGATGTTTATGAGTGGCAATGCGGGACGACGAGCTGCGCCGCCACGTGTGAAGTAAACATGATCACTTTGTTTGCCCTTCGCTTTACAGGAGGCAAAGGAAGTGGTGCAGCAGGTCAGTGTTGCTGTAAACAAATGGGGTTGTCGGCCACGTGACTGCAAGGACTTACTGAACTCTGGGGACAGCGGGAGCGGCTTACGCCACATATTCCCTTACCCTGGGCAACCTTTACACCGCGTCACCGTGTTTTGTGACCACACCGTCGACGGCGGGGGATGGACCGTCTTCCAGCGGCGCACCAGTGATGCCGTCCGCGAAGATTTCTACCGCAATTGGATAGAGTATAAGTTGGGCTTCGGTGACCTGGAGGGTGAATTCTGGATGGGCCTTGACCTTCTGTACCAGCTAACCAACTCAAACCTGCAGCAGCTACGAATTGACCTGCACGATTACGAGGGAGAACATCGGTGGGCTAAGTACGGATTCTTCCACGTGGGCGCTCCGGAGACCAAGTTCCGCCTCACTGTTGCAGGGTGAGGCCGGTCCTTCACTCTTTCACTCTTTCACTCTCTCTCTCTCTCATATATATATATATATATATATATATATATATATATATATATATATATATATATATATATATATATATATATATATATATATATATATGCTAGCAGGAAGTAGGAAAGATAAAAGTCGATAGACAGAGTTGGAAGAGTTTGGCTAGGCAAGGTGTAACTCCGGAGGAACAATTTTTGAGAACAATCGGAGGGACCCCATCAAGTTATGCCTACTGAGGGTTTAGGCCAGAGAGGGCATGGAAGTCAAAGAGGGTACCACCCAACATCTTTCCACGTCCTTTCAGACACGACAAATCTTTCAGGAAATCAATAGATCACGCAGACACTACAGAACTCCTAACTTTTGACCTTTCTTAGATTTCTGTTTTGGGCAGAGAAAACTTAGTAGTGCTAGATGCCTCAAAAACTCAATTCCTCCATCTATTAACTCGACACAACCTTCCAGATAACTATCCCCTCTTCTTCAATGACACTCAGCTGTGTTCCTCTTTTACAATGAATATCCTCAGTCTGTCCTTTACTCATAATCTTAATTGGAAACTTCCCATCTCATCTCTTGCTAAAACAACTTCTATGATGTTAAGCGTTCTGAGGTGTCTCCGCCAATTTTTTTCGCCCCCCCTAACAGGTAACTATGTACAAGGGCTTTATCCTTCCCTGTATGGATTACTCTTCGCATGTTTTGAGGGAGTTCCATTTACATAGCTTTATTAGATAGGGTGGAATCAAAAGCTTTTCGTATCATCAACTCCCCTCCTCTGTCTGACTGTCTTCAACCTTGCATCCCCTACTATCTTCTACAGCTATTTTCATGCTAACTGCTCTACTGATCTTGCCAACTGCATGCCTCCCCTCCTCCTGCGGCCTCACTGTACAAGGCTTTCTTCTTCTTCTCACCCCAATTCTGTGTAACTCCCTAATACAAGAGTTAACGAGTACTCTCAGTCATTTATACCTTTCTTTGGTACAGTGGAACTCTCTGCCAGCTTCTGTATTTCCATCTTCCTACGACTTTACTCCTTTTAAGAAGAAGGTTTCAAAGTATTTCTCCCTGACTTTTGGCTAACTCTTGGATCTTTAAGGAACTAACAATCTAGTTGGCATTTTTTCTTTACTTTTTGTTGCCCTTGGGCGGCTTCCCTTCTTACCTAAAAAGTTAAAAGATGAAAAGCTGTCTCAGACACCCGTGTTTCGGTAAGGAAAAGTTTAGTAGAGGAGAGGTGGTGTTCTACAAATTGAAAATTAGATCTAAGACAGCGAATGTTGCAGAAGTTAATGAAGAAAAGTTGAGAGGGGTGTCAAGATATCTATGCTCGATATCAGAAGAGTAGTCTGACCTGAGGATATTCATGGTCCCCTTCCTAGATGGGGACTCTAAGACGGTTTTAGAGTCGCCATGAGCTTGAATTTAAACTTTAGAGTGTTCATGTAATAAGTGTATTTAGTTTTGTCTGACGGAACAGAGTTGTCTTTAGAAGGCCAGTCTGCTGACTTGTGAGGCACAGAGGGAGACGTTCAGCGAGGTTACAGTTTGCTTTAATATCAGGTTTAAAGCATCCCCTGAACTGATCTATAAGGCCTTTACTAGTGCTATTAGTTACATAGTACTCACTGGGAATAAATGAGCTTTCCGGCAGGTGTCTAGTATTTCCTACCTACTACTACTACCACTACTAAGCCCGGTCATAGTATCGATTATCGTGATGGTGTTTTTTAATTAAAAACCAGCCTGTGGGAGGTTGACAGAAAATTTGTATTGAGGATCGATGAGCTGAAAAGTAAGAGAACCCTTGATGTAGATAAACAGCTATGAATAGACAGAGATAGATGAAAAATTAATAATCTCCTTTCGTGTGTGTGTGTGTGTGTGTGTGTGTGTGTGTGTGTGTGTGTGTGTGTGTGTGTGTGTGTTTACAGTTACAGCGGGGACGCGGGAGACAGCCTCGCATACCACAACTTCCAGCTGTTCTCCACTCATGACGCTGACAACGACAATTTCAGTGGCAGCTGTGCCGAAGGGTAAGTGTTGTCATGTCACACAACTTAACACTGAGATTACACAACACGAAGACAAGCGCTGTCTCACATCACAACATAGCACAACACAACACAGCACAACACAACACAACACAGCACAACACAACACAACACAGCACAACACAACCTAGCACAACACAGCACAACACAGCACAAGACAGTACAACACAACACAGCACAACACAACCAAGCACAACACAGCTAGCACAACACAACACAGCACAGCACAACACAGCACAACACAACCTAGCACAACACAGCACAACACAACACAGTACAACACAACACAGCACAACACAACAAAGATTCGTTAGTCTGTGCCTCTCAGTTTTCCCATGATGTTACTTAACGCGTATACATTTTGACGACAAGTTAAGCAGATTTTACTTTCGTTTTTGTTGGAAATGATTCGGTATTTAGATCCGTCACCCGAGAATAGAATTAATGATATCCAAGGGGAACATTCACAGCATAATAAAGCAAAGCATTCTATACATATCAGGAAAGAATATAGTTTCACTTCCAGTATAATAATGAAAGTTGTGGCCTCCTGTAGACTAGACATCCCTCAGGTCACGCTAATACTCTCGTAACTATTGCACAATATTTACATTTAACAAACAAAACTGACAAAACCACAATTATTAGTTTTGGTTCTCAGCTCCGTGACATGTGCACTCTCGACTTGGGTCCACACTCTTCCCACCAAAGTACGTATCGGAAAGTCATGCACTTTGTACGAATTTGTCTGTTGTTGTTGTTTTGTTGGTCGTAGCGTTAGGGTAAACTCAACATTCAGGTTCATAATAATACCCATTGTAGTGTGTGAAAATCCCTACATATCCATTAATCATTCATATGTAAACTACAAATGGATGACAGCGAGCCCACGTGTCGGGGTTTAATGTAGTGCTATTGTACTACGACACGTGACTGGTCGGTGTGGTCAACCCTCCTCATCTTATGGCTGTTGGCTGCCCTGTGCACTACAAGCGTGAGGTGGCTGGCGTCGCTGTGAGGAACAGGGACGTGGCTGCTGCGGCCTATAGTCACCTTCTTCAAAAACTTCATGGAAAACAGACACAGGGAAAGACAATGAAACATTACGTGTAGAAATGGATCTGAGAGATGGATCCCGAGAGAAACATTTCACTACATAGTGAGTGGGGGAAGCGGCGACGGACGCAGTGGTGAGCGGAGGGAGCCGCGCTCAGTCTGCATGTCTTCCCTCAATCATGGCGCACCACATCAAGGTTCATCTAATTTATTTTTCACAGTGGCCTGGATAACTGAAAGAATGACGAGTGCGCCTACATAATAATTCTGTTCAATACTTGCAAGCCAGAACAAAACGACGAAAAACTTAGTTTAGCAATCCATGTTAATCCTGAGAGTGGTGTGGACTTGCGATGCACAAAAACAAAGACAACCAACACATTTATTTACTAAAAAGTTACCAAAGAAGGCGCTGTTATCAAAAGCAAATAGATAGTTACATAAGTTCTAGTGCGCTCATATCCGAAAAAAAGAGTGAGATTTAGAAAACTGACGTTTGGTTTTCAAAATATCATCAACTGTTAGTTTGGAATTGTTGAATCCAATCAAGAAAATTGGCACCATGGTAACCTCAGAGCGTAGGCGGAACTACCACGTGCCGAGGGAGGACTTGGGATGGCGTGAAATAAGCAAACATTCCAATAAACAAGAAAATATAACTAGATACAATAATTCAATATTAAAAATATTAAAAATAGATCTAAGGGAAATAGCAGTCAGGTCTCCGCACGCGTGAAGATGTCCTTATTTTTAAGATAATATCTAAATAATTAAATTTAAATAGTATCATAACGTCTCGTTTTCCATACGTTTTATAAAGCAAATTCAAGTAAGTACCGTCGGCGGGCCTGGTGAACTGACGTCGCGGGACGCGGTTTGGTGACCCTTGCTTCACATAAAGCAGCGCATTTATCATGACCTGCAACAAATACAATGTGCGGAGTTTACTTACACACTGAGTCTAAAGAACATTAATAAATATGTTTCTTCACATACTACATGACAAAGGGAGAGTGCATGCGTATCTACGCACTGCGTACAATATTCCTGCCAAATCTTTTATCACTCCTCTGTTCTTTTCAGTTGCAAGGGAGCTTATTGGTATGATAATTGTGCTGATTCCAACCTCAACGGCTACCAGTACGCTGGCAATAACACCCCTCGCTTACAAGGCATCGTCTGGGGTTCCTGGAAAGGTGTTCATTACTCCCTAAAGGCAACAACAATGATGATTCGCTCAACCTACTGATCCAAATGGTGCAACACGGCACGGCACACTGGGAAGCTTCCACACGGACACGCAACACTGCACAAGACCACCATGGAAACCACTACCACTCTACAAGTAACCTACGTATCTGACACTATTCATTAATATTCAGTCAGTGTTGATAACAAACATGTGACGTCAACTGGTGAATAACTCGAGTAACGTTTGCACACCTTGGTCTATTTCCCTCATGTTTGCCCTGTCCCCCTGTAAGATCCACACCAACCTCTAAGACCTAAGTGATAAGACTGCCTCTTGCCTCATGTCTTGTTCACAATCCTGTACACGTAGCTTTATGTATTGTCAAGAAAAGGACTCTCTCTCTCTCTCTCTCTCTCTCTCTCTCTCTCTCTCTCTCTCTCTCTCTCTCTCTCTCCTTCACTGTGCAGCAGTGCATCATGCTTCTTGCTAACAAATGTCATTAACAACAAAACAAGCCGATAATAAATTCATCATTGCCTCGAGCAGTCCTTCATTACTCCAACAACTGACCAAGTGTTCCACTTCACACCAAGAGAGACGCAAACACGCGACAAACGCAGGTGGAAAACGCTACCAAACACTGCTGACTACTGTGTTGAAGGGTGAGAAGCCACGCCCTCAACGGCCCGCCGCGGCCACACAACACCCGCGAAAACAAAGCCTCATGCCTACTATTACTACTACTACTACTACTACTACTACTACTACTTTTTCTACTACATGCTTAAGTCCCACTGATGACACCTGGCTAACGCACACTACTAATCTAGGAGGACTATACATTCATGTCCTCGTCAAAACCTGCCACACACGTTCTCTTTAATCTGTAACTTTTTAGCACTTTATTTGTCTTTTCTTTTGTCATATTTCTGTGGTTTATGAAGAAAAATTGTCCTTTTCACTGCCAAAGAAATGTTCCTTTAACAAGTATAACTTTTTTTTGTCATTTTTCCTTTCTTTCTTTGTTTCTTTATTTTTGTTGTTTTGTGTTTTTGTAAAAAAGAAAAGTCACCAAGATACAAGATAAACCTTCGATTCTCTGTCTCCTCTCCCTGCAAACAGTGTCTTGAGTGACACGACAGGGCATAACACTGCATACCTACTCACATGTATGTACTACATATATATATATATATATATATATATATATATATATATATATATATATATATATATATATATATATATATATATATACTCATCTGAAGAGGGAAAAGCGATGCACACACGCACACACACACACACACGCACACACACACACACACACACACACACACACACACACACACACACACACATTCTCTCTCTCTCTCTCTCTCTCTCTCTCTCTCTCTCTAGGCCATTTTACAAATATCAGTCTAATTGAGCTACGTTCTTAAGTGTTATTCAATTGGAATCAATTAGTATATGAATGATAATTCTCCTGCACCAGCCATGAAGTAGGTAATGTTTTTGTTCTAAAGAATAAGTAACTTTAGCCTTGGTCGAGAATCACTAGAGTAAAGCCCCTGTTCAGCCTAGGGGAAAAAAATACGTCCAAAGTTTCAGAACATGGTCTTGTCATGTTCCACCTCACCATGGCTTGGAATTCCCTAAGCACACTACTGAGGTCACCAATATCAATAATTACTCATGTTAGTGCGTGGTGTGGCAGGCAGCATCATGTCCTACCACCACTTGCCTTCACAACCTCTCACACCAATCCACAGGAAACAAATGAACGTGAGTACATGCTCACCTGATATCTGCAACAATCCTACCCCATCTGACGCCAGCGTGACAAGAGGAACACTGGCTGCCAAGGCGTCCTTACTCAAGTGCCACTTTATCGCTTTATCTAATAACCAAAACAAAAACTTTATTGAGGACTGATGAGATTCATGAGGGCCACTGTTGCTTCACATCTATTCTCGTCACACACAACAAGGCTTGAAGTGGTGTGTTGAGGACCACGAGACACCCACAGCTCCAGACACATGCCACCCTCCTCTGCGCAGCGGTCCGTTAAGGTCGTACTAATTAGGTGCTTTCTCACATGCGATGCATTTCTTTGTGGTGCTCTCCATGGTCGTAGCCATGGCCCAGGCAAGCAGCGCGCCTCCCCCCGCTGAGGAGTACAGCTGTTCAGGCCTCAAGGACGATCGCTCCCTTTTATCCAGTCTACTAACGGTCACAGGTTACAGTGACAGTTGTGTGGCCGCCGCCCTGGACTTCTGTAGCACTGGACAAGAGGACAGCCATTATGTGTCCCTCATGGAGGTAAGAATCAGGTCACCCTGTTTATCTCATCTTGGGCTAGATTGCTCTCAATGGGGAAGGTATCATTACTATTATTATTATTACAAATAAAATCTTTCCTATTCGTCAAGGTGTGCTTGCATCAGTGTTTGTTTGACCACATGTGATTGTGTGTGCTCATTAACCCGTACAGCGTCAGAGACGTACGAGATACGTCGGCTACTCTGAATGAACCGGGCGTCAGAGACGTATGAGATTCGTCGGCGAGCTTCCTCGTGTTTTCGGAGGTATTGCGTCCTCAAAACCTACCATTATACTGCCATCATGCACTGTAGACATTGCTCATGCTGCCTCCTCGTCCCTGCTAACATGAATGCTTCCTTTATTTATTCATTACATATCTGAACTTTAGCACTTTCTGCTGCCTTTAGCTCGGTGTAGCGGGAAACTGACGCCTCAACTCCGCTAATATGAACGCAGCGTAGTTTCCATTACTTACTCTTACCATTTCAGATATTTTTGGTAACTGTTATATTGTGGTAGTGAAAACTTTGTACGACATAAATAATAATTTTCCAATCGCTTTGTTATAAGGAAAAACAAGTACATATTACTCGGAAAATATTTGCACCGCGAAAGGCAACACTCCCTCGCGATATCTCGTGTCTATTTTAGCCATAAGCACTCCCAAACAGCAAAACATGACATGTTGTTTTCTTTCAACTCAGGAACGATATTATGCATGTGTCCAACTCGGGGATCAACTGGTGAGAAACGAGGAAGCGAATAAACTAGTCACATAAGGCTTTGCAAAGTCGCTAACTTTAGCGCAAAACATCTCGCACCAATTAATACCAATTCCAATAAGTTCTGGGAGGAATGACTGTCATTTTAATTTGTTTCACATCATTTAAGACTGGTTTAACAAATAAAAAAAAAAATCCATGATGTGGCCAGCACTGGCGAAATCACAAAGTCTCAGATCTGCTGACGCTGAACGGGTTAACAGGAAACAAATACATAAACATTAAAGATCAATCAAATAACTTGCTGCTCATTTACTTCACTTGTTACGTTTCTTGACGTAGAGAGATCTGCTGAAACTTGTTTCTGACAACACTTCACATCCACACCACCCACTGACCGCATTTCTCGGAGCGGGTTATGCCACACGCACGACTGAAAAAAGGTATGATTTTTCTACAAGAAAAATTGGTATATTTGATCTAAAGCAGTGGTTCCCAGCCTTTTCCTGAGCACGTACTACTTAAAGAACCAATCCCGTACAGTCTCCGTGTACCTGTATCACTTCATTTAAACAATAATAACAATAATAATAATGATGAATAAATAAATAAATAAATAAATTCCAGCAAATGAAAAAAAACACACAAATGAACTAACAACAAGCAACACGACTCATTTTCTGTATGGGATGTATCTGTTTCTTCTGCACCAACCGATCGATGCCAGATTCTCTTGTATAAGGCAATAATCTTTTTTTTTTCTGAGATATGAATTAATTTGAATGAACTAATAATCACATATGATCCTGACAGTAGTGGTATACCAACTTCACATACCACAAGTAGTACGTGTACCACAGGTTGCGAATCACTGAGCTAAAACTTCTATTTTTTAAGTGACTCATTTATTGGTTTATCTCTTCCATTAATAATGTCTTGCTTTGTTTTTAATTAATTGTTGTTTCTTTCGAGTCGTTATTTGTTTGACTCTTAAGAGACTATTTCCTTGTATCAAAGTTAGTCAATGTTAAAAGAAATGATAGTTTAATGTACATAACCAAAATAACTTTTTTCACAAGACAAAGAATTGAATCAGATTATGTTATATGTTAGAGTAGCGAGTATATAAATGCAAAGAAACAGAAGAGAATCTTGAATGACCTCTCCACCAGCGGGACCACACAGGTTCCTTCTCTGACAACACTCACCCTTATGTTTCACCTTTTGTTCTGCTCCACACAACAGGTTACATTTCTCACTGGGTTGTGTTTTGCCACTTTTTTAAGTCATTTGGTCAAGTTTGTGTTGAGTGTTTATGAGTGGCAATGCGGGACGACGAGCTGCGCCGCCGCGTGTGACGTAAACATGGTCACTTTGTTTGCCCTTCGCTTTACAGGAGGCAAAGGAAGTGGTGCAGCAGGTCAGTGTTGCTGTAAACAATTGGGAGTCTCGGCCACGTCACTGCAAGGACTTACTGGACTCCGGGGACAGCGGAAGCGGCCTGCGCCAGATATACCCTTACCCTGGGCAACCCCTACACCGCGTCACCGTGTTTTGTGACCACACCGTCGACGGCGGGGGATGGACCGTCTTCCAGCGGCGCACCAGTGATGCCGTCCGCGAAGATTTCTACCGCACTTGGATCGAGTATCGGTTGGGCTTCGGCGACCTGGAGGGTGAATTCTGGCTGGGCCTTGACCTTCTGCACCAGCTGACCTCCACCACCCTGCAGCAGCTGCGAATTGACCTGCACGATTACGAGGGAGAACATCGGTGGGCTAAGTACGGATTCTTCCACGTGGGCGCTCCGGAGACCAAGTTCCGCCTCAGGGTTGGAAGGTGAGGCTGCTCCCCCCACCCTCTCTCTCTCTCTCTCTCTCTCTCTCTCTCTCTCTCTCTCTAACAAAAAAAAAAAAAAAAAAAGCTCTTGTACTAGGTCCCGTCTGAGCCTCCGCCTCTCTAAGGAATGTACTACATCTAAAGTCTTCAGTGTTCATTCGTAGGAAATTCTCATCCCTTGTATCCTTTTAGTCTTACTGTTTCTTAAGACCTATTCTTTCTCTGTTCTTCGTCCAGTAGATAGATAAATAGATGGAAGGTTGGATAAATAAATTAATATAGATAGATAGATAAACAGGGAGCTATAAATAGACTGAGGTAGATAAAATATTAATAACCTCTTTTCTTGTGTGTGTGTGTGTGTGTGTGTGTGTGTGTGTGTGTGTGTGTGTGTGTGTAACAGTTACAGCGGAGATGCCGGGGACAGCTTCGCAGCAAAACACAATGGCATGCGTTTCACTACCCATGATGCTGACAACGACAAAAACAGAAGAAACTGTGCCGAGACGTAAGTGTTGTCACGCCACACAACTCAACACTGAGACCTCACATCACAAAGATAAGTGCTGTCACATCCCACAACACAAAACGGACACAACACAACACAACCAAACACAGCACAATGCAGCACAACACAACAAAGCACAACACAGCAGAGCACAACAAAGCAAAATACAACACAACACAAAACAAGAAAACACAGCACAACACAGCACAAGAGCACAAAACATCACAGAACAAAACAGCACAACATAGCACAGCACAGCACAGCACAACAAAGAAACAGCACAAAGTACCACAACACAACACAACACAGCAAAACACAACACAACGCAACAAATTACAGCAAAATACAACACAACACAACACAGCAAAACACAACACAACGCAATAAATAACAGCAAAACACAACACAACACAGCACAACACAATGTAATACAGCACAACACAACACTGCACAATACAGCACAACACAGCACAACGCAACACAACTTAACACAACAGAATGCAGCACAGCACAGCACAACACAATACAGCACAATACAGCACAACACAGCACAACACAATACAGCACAACACAACACAACACAACACAGTAAAACACAGCAGAGCACAACAGAGCACAACATAATATAGTAAAACACAACACATCACGACACAGCACAACACAACACACCACAATACAGCAAAATATTGCACAACACAACACAACACAACACAGCTCAACATAGCCCAACACAACACAACACAACACAACACAACACAGCACAACACAACACAGCACAACACAACACAACACAGCACAACATAGCACAACACAACACAACACAACACAACACAACACAGCACAACACAACACAACACAACACAACACAACACACAACACAGCACAATACAACACAACACAACACAACACAACACAACACAGCACAACATAGCACAACACAACACAACACAACACAACACAACACAGCAAAACACAAAAAAATACAGCAAAACACAGTAAAACGCAGCACAACACAACATAGCACAACACAGTAAAACACAACACAAAACAACACAATACAATACAGCAAAACACAGCACAACACAATACAGCAAAATACAGCACAACATAGCACAACACAGCAGCACAATATAACACAACACAACACAACACAACACAGCACAACACAACACAGCACAGCACAACACAGTACAGCAAAACACAACACAACACAACACAACACAGCACAACATAGAACAACTCAACACAACACAGCACAACACAATACAACTCGCCAAAACACAGCACAACACAACACAGCACAACACAATACAACACACCAAAACACAGCACAACACAACACAACACAACACAGCACAACACAACACAGCACAACACTGAACAACATAACACATCACAGCACAACACAACACAACACGACACAGCACAGCACAACATAACACTGAACAACACAACACAACACAACTCAACACAGCACAACATAACACAGAACAGAACAACACAACACAGCACAGCAAAGCACAACACAGCACAACACAATACCTAACAACACAACACACCACAATACAGAACAACGCAACACAACACAATACAGAAAAAAACATAACACAACACAACACAACACAACACAACACAACACAACAAAACAGATTCGTCAGTCTGTGCCTCTCAGTTTTCCTATGACATTGATTAACGCGCATACATTTTGACATGTTAAAACAGATTTTACCTTCGTTTTTGTTGGAAATTATTCACTATTCAGATCCGCACCCCAAAAAAAAATCTAAGGAGAACATTCCTAGCACGGAAACATTACATATACACACATTAGTAGGTAATGTTGTGACGCAGGTGGCGTGGTAGCCTTGGTGGGGTTCACTCTTGGGGACACAACCAGGTAAACACCAGCAGGTAACTGTGCAACACTCACAAGTCCTCACGATGCTGTGCTCAGTGTTCCAATCATTGATAGCAAATGTCACGCACAGTACATAGGTGGAGGCACCTACACGTACACGTACACGTACTATGTAGTACAGTAATACCTCTGCCGCGGGCTGCGCGACTCCCCTCCCTCTTGCCGCGCGCGACCTCGCCATTTGGTGGGTCAAAGTAACGGCTCCTGCCAAACAGGGCATGTGAGTTACCAACCATACGTGACAATCTGCCATTTTGGAACACCTGCCACGGCTCTACGTACTACATCCAACATCGGGGCTTTGCTCTGCGCGGAGGCTGCGACCTTTACAGTTCAGAAGTAAATACGTAGTAGTCAAGTTGTGTCCCTTTATTGTGATCAGTGAAATAGTACACCACATTTGCAGTCTTCCTCAGCCACCATCAAACTTAAGTTCACTTTTCTCAATTCAACAAATGAGACTCAAGTGAAAGGCTAATGAAATAATACAAGTGTTAGAAATGGATCTGATAGATGGATCCCGAGAGAAACATTTCACAACTACATAGTGAGTGGGAGGAAGCGGCGACGGACGCAGTGGTGAGCGGAGGGAGCCGCGCTCAGTCTGCATGTCTTCCCTCAATCATGGCACATTGCCTTCACACAAAACAACACTTTTACCATGGCTTGCAGCAAATACAATGTGCATAGTTTATATGCATACTCAGTATGTATCCTCACACATTACATGACAGAAGTAAGTGTGCATGTGTACGTACGTACTATGTACAATATTCCTGCTAACTCTTTTGTCACGGTTTCTTTCTTTACAGGTACCGCGGTGGTTATTGGTATAATACTTGCTATGATTCTAACCTGAACGGCTACCAGTATGTTGGAGACAACATCCCTACCCACAAAGGCATCACCTGGAAACATTGGAGAGGTGATCAATACTCCCTGCAAGGAGTGACCATGAAGATCCGGCCTGTATTCTGAGACGCTCTTTTCGTTGCGGCACGGGAGAGCACAGCACGGTACGGCATGGCACGGAATGGTGGGAAGCTTACACACGTGCATACAACATTATACGCAGGACTTCTACCACCACAACCACCACCACCTCTCCAATCGACCTGCATAGCTGGTACGGATCGTGTTTTTTTTTTATATATGTTATGGTCTATATATAGCGCCTGTAGGCACACTTGAAGAGTGTGTGGGAAGCGCTGTTCAGCTTCCAACTATTAGTGACACAGGCAATTTTATCTATAGTGGTACCCATATTAGGGGTCATATCACCACCCAAGCTCATCTTGGGTGTAATCACCTAGAACCTGGGTATTGTGGTGACATGTAGCTAACTTTAAACCACTCCACAAATGGCAGAGCTTCAAAGCGGTATGTAGTGGGATTTGAACTTACGCGTGGACGTCTGCCCGATCCCACGCTCACCACTTTATACACTACGACACTGCTTCTTTAGGGTGGCGGTGGTGTAGTGGATAAGATGGTGAGTGTGGGAGCGAGCAGACGTCCACGCGTAGGTTCGAATCCCACCACGTACCGCCTTAAACACTGCAAATTGTCGAGTGGTTTAAAGTCAGCTACATGTCACCATGATACCCAGGTTCTAGGTGATTACACCCAAGATGAGCTTGGGTGGTGATATGACCCCTAATATGGGTACCACTAGAGATAAAATTGCCTGTGCCAATAATGGGTGGAAGCTGAACAGCGCTTCCCTCACACTCTTCAGGTGTGCCTAAAGGCGCTTTAGGCCATAACATATAAAAAAGAAAAATAAATAAATAAAACGCAAAGGCTATTCTTCATTAACATTCCCTCAGAATGTTAATAAGAAATGTGTGACATTAACTCGTAAATAACTAGAGTAACGTTTCCATACCTCGGTTTATCTCCCTCATGTTTGCCCTGTCCCCCTGTAATATCCACACCAACCTCTAAGACTGAGTGAGTCTAAGTGATAAGACTGCCTCTTGCCTCATGTCTTGTTCACAATCCTGTACACGTAACTATATCTATTGTCAATAAAAGTTCTCTCTCTCTCTCTCTCTCTCTCTCTCTCTCTCTCTCTCTCTCTCTCTCTCTCTCTCACTGTGCAGCAGTACATCATGCTTCTTGCTAACCAATGTCATTAACAACAAAATAAGCCGATAATAAATTCCTCATTGCCTCGAGCAGTCCTTCATTACTCCAACAACTGACCAAGTGTTCCACTTCACACCAAGAGAGAAGCAAACACGCGACAAACGCAGGTGGAAAACGCTACCAAACACTGCTGACTGCTGTGTGTTGAGGGATGAGAAGCCACGCCCTCAACGGCCCGCCACAGCCACAAAACATACGCGAAAACCTATTACTACTATTTCTACAACAACTGCTACAACAACAACTACAACTACAACTACTACTACTACTACTGCTACTACTACTACTACTACTACTACTACTACTAATTTTTATCCAAGAGGAACACTGCCAAAGGCAACAAAAAAAAAAAAAAAAAAGGCCCACTGGAGCAGCAAGTTCCCTAAAAGGTCAAGTGAGTTGTCCAAAAGCCAGGAACAAATGTCTCGACACTCTTAGAAGTCAAGTCGTAGGAAGATGGAAATACAGAAGCAGGGAGGGAGTTTACCAGTGAAAGGTATGAATGACTGAGGGTACTGGTTAACTCTTGTATTAGAGGGTTGGACAGAATAGGGATGAGAGGAAGAAGAAAGCCTTGTGCAGCTGCTGCTTCTACTACTACTACTACTACTACTACTACTATTACATGCCTAAAGTCCCTGTGATGATGCCTGGCTAGCACACACTACTCATCTAGGAAGGATAGACCGTGGCAACACCTCCAAGTCCCCGCCAAAACCTGCTCGCCGAGATGTTAACATGTATCAATTATCCTCAGGTGTGTGTGTGTGTGTGTGTGTGTGTGTGTGTGTGTGTGTGTGTGTGTGTGTGTGTGTGTGGCGACACCAACTGACTGACTGACTGACGGAATGAATGACTGACAGTGGCTTCCTGGTCGAGCCTGTGGTAGATGCCAGTCACTCTTGAACACGCTGGACTGGTTTAGGCTACAACAAGTTACATAACGAGACAAGAGTTGGTGTAACTTTGAGTGGGATTCACATTACACTTCTGAGAATATTCCGTGGCTAGGTCTTGGAGGTAGTACAGCCTAAAGCCGTAAGAGAACATCTAGGTGGACTTATGCACTGTACTTACATACATACAGGACTTACAGCCGGGCGTTACGCGTTACCACGGGCAGGCGGGGGGCGAAATTTTTTTTCCCAAACGATTTGGAGTGTGGGGGCGGGGCTTAAGTGATGCGTGTGTAGAGAAAACGAATTTCATGGTTAACTTAATGATAATATTTTATTAACAATCACACTCTCTCTCTCTCTCTCTCTCTCTCTCTCTCTCTCTCTCTTGATTATGGAATGTATATCTATAACTAAATGAAGTGTTCTCAACTTTGGGGTAGACGTATCTCCTGTGGTAGACTACTGGAGAGGAAT
This sequence comes from Portunus trituberculatus, assembly GCF_017591435.1. Taxonomy (NCBI): domain Eukaryota; kingdom Metazoa; phylum Arthropoda; class Malacostraca; order Decapoda; family Portunidae; genus Portunus; species Portunus trituberculatus. Next base: position 9,131,848 of record NC_059288.1, read on the forward strand.
TCTGTGGATACGTGACAGGTAATACAATAGTCACTCTTGCTAGTTTTCTATAGATCGCGTCGTTTCTCACGCGTACGAAACAGGTACCGTCATCACAAGCACGACTGTTAACACGCAGATATCAAAAGATTTCCTTCTCTCGTGTGTCATACTTTGAAGGTATGTTTCAAACACTCTTACTTTATATCTTATGTGTAGCCCACTCATTATGTTCATAGTCACAGTATTAAGAGTTCCACTCCACAAGAAGTCTCAATGCAATAGGGTTTTGTGTGGGGTTTGGTGGTCATGAATGACACTTAACAACATTACGTGAGCATATCAGCATCACCTCAGTCATTTAGTTTGAATTTTTTGTGCACAATAATACCTACTTCAGCACCCGAGCTGTAGCAAACCAATCTGCATTCTTTCTGCCTATGTAATACGTATATGTAGCTAGACTTTCACGTGTAATTTTATTTATCACATTTGTAAGTATGTTAGACTAAAATGCCTGAAACCAATTCTAGGTTTCGAGCATGGAGAATTGTTAAATCAAGAGCAGGTACCGTCATCACAAATAAGACATCAGAAAATTTCCTTCTCTCGTGTGCCATGCCTTGAAAGGTACGTTTCAAACAATTTTACCTTATATCTCAAATGTACTCATTAAGTTTATTAGTCATAGTATAAGAGTTCCACTCCAAGTGGTTGTTTTCTTATATATATATATATATATATATATATATATATATATATATATATATATATATATATATATATATATATATATATATATATATATATATATATATATATATATATATATATATATATATATATATATATATATATATATATATATATATATATATAAAGACCGTATGTTTTGGTTATAAGTAATATACCCAACCAAAACTTATTATCCAAATCATGTAAATCAGACTGATTAAAACAACTTTTGAAGTGATAGCAGGGGCGAATCTAGGTGGTGGGGTTCAACCCCTCCCCTCTCAGCAATTCCTTTGATGGAACATTGGGGGTAAAATACCACATGATTTTTGGCAAGGGGAAATGTGTTATTTCAGAGAGAGAGAGAGAGAGAGAGAGAGAGAGAGAGAGAGAGAGAGAGAGAGAGAGAGAGAGAGAGAGATAACATAACATGGTATGCTTGTAGGTGGTGAAGTAGAAGTGGCTGGACACTGGAGTATGGAAGAATCATCTAAAATTTTTAAGTCTCCTCTCAGGGAAATCAGTCGGTCGGGAAAAGCTTCTCTCAGGAATCCCATTGAAATGCGTGCAATGTGGGCTGTGGCCCCATCTGAGAGAGCAATGGAGAGGCCTGGCACTGGTGATCACGGTAAGGACTAGACAGTGACGATACCAGAAGAATGCTAAGAATGGCTTGGGTGGTTAAATAATGCGAGAGCAGTGGATAGGTCTGGCATTGGAAGGGAACCAGTGAGTTCTAGAGGCAGAGTGACAAGATTTCTACACGATTAACTCGAGAATCACTCTTGAAGACCTGTAGGTTTTCAAGATTGGAGGAGGAAGGGAGAACCAGGATTCATTATTATCTTTTATTCATTTCTTGTTTCATCATTGAAACTTCTTGTGGAGTGGAACTCTTAATACTGTGACTATGAACATAATGAGTGGGCTACATATAAGATATAAAGTAAGAGTGTTTGAAACATACCTTCAAAGTATGACACACGAGAGAAGGAAATCTTTTGATATCTGCGTGTTAACAGTCGTGCTTGTGATGACGGTACCTGTTTCGTACGCGTGAGAAACGACGCGATCTATAGAAAACTAACAAGAGTGACTATTGTATTACCTGTCACGTATCCACAGAATTCCTCTCCAGTAGTCTACCACAGGAGATACGTCTACCCCAAAGTTGAGAACACTTCATTTAGTTATAGATATACATTCCATAATCAAGAGAGAGAGAGAGAGAGAGAGAGAGAGAGAGAGAGTGATTGTTAATAAAATATTATCATTAAGTTAACCATAAAATTCGTTTTCTCTACACACGCATCACTTAAGCCCCGCCCCCACACTCCAAATCGTTTGGGAAAAAAAATTTCGCAGGCGGGGGCATATAATAGCATAGACTTAGGAAATGTGCGCCCTTGTGGCCTGTGCCTGCCTTGTCTTGACTACAACACGGTGACTTGCATGTGCTGTACTTAAAGTAAAACTAAATTGTATTGACCCACAGGTTGAGACCAGTAATCCGTGTGACGTTGCCATATCTCTCATTACTTCAAGGAAAACACAATAACAGTTATCTATTCAATTTAATGCATCATTTCGCTAGGAAAGGGTGGGGGACAACAGACATGAAGATCTCCGTAGGTTATTATCATTGTGGTAGTTGTCCTTAAGCAGGGGTAGCATGGAGACACCTGAGTCCATTATGAACGTGTATTTAATAGTATCACAAGACACAACAGGTAGAGCCGAGCAAACGAGAGGCTGAGGCGTACGTATTACCTAAGGCGGCGGCCGAGCGAGAACTGAGGGGAAGACGTGACGTCATCTCAAGCCAGCCAAACTGATTCTTTACATAGAATGTTTTACAGAAAACGGAGCACGGGCAGTACATAAAGGACATACTAACATATCATTCCATAAGTAAATAAACTACAGTAAAGGTGCTGGTTATAAAAGTGAAAATGAGACTGATAATTTACAGAATATTAAGAGTTATTTCCTCTCCAGATAGCCAGTCTAATATAACGAGTGGTGAAAACAGTATGTTGTCTCAGTAACTGTTATTGCCCCAAGCTGAACGTGTCTATTGAAGATCATTGGACAGAGACTGGAGACATTTTTTTTTTCCTTGGTCTGGCTGTACAACACACAGTAAGATGGGAAGTGACAGTGTGTCCTCCAGTCGTGCCGAACAGATGAGAAGCGAGTCGATTTGCACGGATGCACGTGTGTGGTGCCCTGACTCCCCCTCTTCCCCCAGGGAAAATCCCGCCTCTGGTCGAGTGGCAGCGTCACTGACCTGATATGCCACGTGGTCATACATCGAATGAAACATCTTCTTTTGATTTGACATATAACACTTATTTGTATCACCTGTTGTTTAAAGAAATAGTCAAAATATTCTTAGAACGCTGTTTGTTGATAATACTGAGATTAAAGAGCCGTGAACAACACCCTGTGTCAGTATGATTCAGTTATACTATGGCATCTACACTGTTCTGTAATACAAGAACGGAAAGGCCTGTTTTCCTCACTCTGCTTTCCGTGAGTTCGCTCTCACTGAGTGATTGAGTCGGCGCTGCACCGTTCTCAGCTACCAAGGTCAAGGCCTCACAGACACACCCTGAACCCCACAACGACAACGATGTGATTGCGAGGCGCCCCTTGACTGCTGGACGGGGTTCACCTCAGTGTAGACATTGGACGGTATATCTAAGTATGTATACTATACAACACGTACTGTATACATGATAGCCTATCTACTGTTTTAATCTGAAAACTAATGTTACCAGTGAGTGAAATAATGCTCCTTTCACAAGTTCCTCCTCACACACACACACACACACACACACACACACATTGAGAAGACAAGCGACGAGCGTTATTAATAAACAGAGAGAGAGAGAGAGAGAGAGAGAGAGAGCAAAGCAAATAAATACCTACTTGCAAACTTCTGATGTGTAAAAGTTGCAAGACATCGCTGACAGCTCATCCCACAACGGAGGACGAGTGTTGAGTGGTGAGCACGGTGATACTGTCTGCAGGGAGGCGGTGAGGAGATGCAGCCGTGCAGATAAATAAGGTAATTTGGTGCAGGTGGTGAGAATAGTGAAAGTGCATGGAAAAAAATGCGATGTGGTGTTAAGGACGGCGAGTGCATGATGCTGGTGGTGGTGGTGATGATGGTGATGGTGGTGGTGGTGGTGGTCGTGGCTGCCAATTCACCTTTCAGCCTCCCAGTTGCCATGTGCTCTAATAATACGCGTGTCGAACTGTCTCCGTGGCGTGTGGCTTAATGCAGATCAACACTACCACACACCTGAGTTGCTTGGGGAAGTTACACAGTTTAGCAAGAAGACTACAAGTTCCGCATTACGTAGTCAGTTCCCACATGCAGCTGTAACTTCATTTAGAGGGACCAGTGCAATGTTGGGTCATTCATCATAAGGTGGAGAGCTTTTTCGTAGTCCTGATCGTGTAGTCTACCGTTTTCACTGGGTACTGTTATCATTACCCTGCTCCATCAGTACGCCACACCAGACCGTCACCACCGCCACCCTACACCAGGCAAACTTTTAAATCTCCCATTAAACATATCCGTATTACGCTTTAAGATTTTGTAGCTCCTGTTTTGTTATCTATCGGCTACCTGTGAGCTTCGTCTTTCATAGCAATAAGCCACGCAGGCATCCGTATAGATAAACACGCCCTTATCATATTGAACAATCAAACTCCTACGCCCGGCACCGCCACCGAGAGAGAGAGAGAGAGAGAGAGAGAGTGACTGACCGCCTGAAAGATGGATTTACCTTCCACACACACACACACACACACACACACCGAGTAGTGTAGTGGTTAGCACGCTCGACTCACAATCGAGAGGGCCGGGTTCGAGTCCCGATAAGCGGCGAGGCAAATGGGCAAGCCTCTTAAATGTGTGGGGTGTGTTCACCTAGCAGATAATAGGTACGGGATTAACTCAAGGGGTTGTGGCCTCGAATTCCCGGTGTGTGTTGTGTGTGATGTGGTCTCAGTCCTCCCCGAAGATCGGTCTATGAGCTCTGAGCTCGCTCCGTAATGGGGAAGGCTGGCTGGGTGACCATTAGGCTACCGTGGTGAATTACACACACACAAACTCTCTCTCTCTCTCTCTCTCTCTCTCTCTCTCTCTCTCTCTCTCTCGGACAAAATTTATTTTCATCCTTCTAATGAAAATAATGATTATATTGTTGAACTATTGTAAACGTTCTTGACCTTGAACCATATGAGAGTAAAAGGACACGGGTGAAATTTCGCACTGCTGCAATTCTCCCATTGATTACATTAGCCTTTTCTTACTTTTTTCAACACGCAGCTTTGTGTTACAGGTGCGAGGTGAAGGACATGATGGACGGAATGACTCTTCGTGGGAATGGTTTAGTGTATCCTTCACTCAAAGAAGAAAACTGAGCGGGCTGACAATCAAAGAAAACTGACAATGACGCGTTATCAACTCCTACTGGCCTTGCTCTATTTCGTCGTCCTGTTAGTAATCCTGCCAGTCTTCTGCAGTGACAAGATCTACTCCCTCTTCTACCAGGAGGACCCATTAAGGAACCAAGAGGTGGAGGTGGTGAAGAGGGAACACCGGAGGAGAGGGGTGAAGGAGTACCTGGAGGAGACTGACGAGCATGAATCCCTCACTTTCCACCGCTCCCTACTGCAGGAACCTCTCGACAACCTCATCATGGTGATCGCCAAGCAGCCACAGCACGCCGAGGACAAGGTACTCTCGCAGTCAGTGACGGAGGTGGACAGAAACGTACGCTTCCAACGGCTCTACCGCAACGGCCTGGTGATATGCAACGCCTCCAGGACGCCGTTTGAGGAGCTGCGGCAGTTGTCTGGTTTCTATCCTGTGGTGCAGGCGGAGAACACAACCGCATGGAAGTTATTCAACAAGGAGGAAACGAACCGGCATGACTTCATGGACTGCATCAGACAGGGACAGCGGCTGGCCAAGTTCAAATACCTCACACTGGTCAGAGACGTAATGGTTCCCTACTCTGGCTTCCTAGAGACACTCAACCAAGTCATCCACTTACGCCTCACCCACCAGACGGTCCGCGGGGAACTGGTAGAGCGCGGCACCCCCTGGCTCTTCCTGCACCTCCATGAACCTGTGCCACTCCGACAGTATGAACTCAGCGGGGAGTGCCTGTGGGAGCTGCTGCTTCTGGCCATTACTGGAGGGCTGCTCTTCTACACCGTCTTTCGCTATCTGGAGGGGCCCTCACTGCCAGTATTCATGAGAATCACCTACACCTTCTATGGCGCCCTCTACTTCGTCACCTTCGCTGTCGTTATTGGAAGGCCCTACATCACGGAGCTCAGACGTCTGGCCGCCTGCTTCTACCGTGTGTACGACCCTCCGGAGCCTATCCACTTCTCAGCCATCACCTTCCCCAACAGCAGCCTTCAGCCACTCCTGCAGCAGCTCAGCACCCTCCGCTGTTCACTGTACTCCCCCTTCCACGAGGCTCTGGACCACATGGTGAACACCCTCGAGTATCCTGGCTTCGTGGTCTCCCCATCCTTATTCAGCTACACCGTCAGGAACCCTCTTCCCTCCTGACACATCATCACCGTTTTCATCCATCCGCTTGCCTTCACACACACACACACACACACACACACACACACACACACACACACACACGGTTTATCAGGTGGTCAGAAGAGTGAATGTTTACGGAAAGTGATGTTACATATGAGAGAATACAAAATAACTCAAACAGTGAACAAATGATTAAGATAAACCGCAAGAGAACACGAAAAAAATAAAAAAGAAAGCGAAAATAATTATACATACACAAGAAGTAGAAAGCAAGTGCCGTGAAAGTAAGAAACGTGAAAGACGAAATGAAATGTGTATTAATGTTCATTTGGTGATTCGTTATCTGAATGTAGGAATATGTACTGTTTGTCTGTGTGTGTGTGTGTGTGTGTGTGTGCCGTGCCACTCAGTTAACAAGAGTGCTTCCGGATCCCGCTGTGAAAAGTGAAAGACACACACTTTGTACAACACTGTGCCTTACCAAATTCAGTGCTTTACGACAAAATATATAAGTAATAATAATAACAAATAACAATAAATCACAACATATCGGATTCTTGTAATTACTCCTGTAAATAATAGTTGTTGCCAGTTTATTATTATTATTATTATTATTATTATTATTATTATTATTATAGCAAACCGGTTTTATTTTTTTCCTCCCTGTCTTTCTTGCGTCTATGATTGGCATCGTGTGTGTGTGTGTGTGTGTGTGTGTGTGTGTGTGTGTGTGTGTGTGTGTGTGTGTGTGTGTGTTTGCCAAATACCGTATGCCACTGTGCCTTGGAGCTGTGATGTTAGTGTAATCAGACTGTTGTTTAAGTAAAAGGCGTACTGTTCAAGGAGTTGCTTCATAACCTGGTTTGTTCCGTGGGCTTGGTTGCGGCGCGTCACAAGATAAAGCAGCAAGCATGGGACAGTCGGAATAGGATAGAATAGTATAGATAGGAGAGGTAGGATAGGAGAGGTTACATTTCAGGTAGAGGATAGTAAGGATAAGAAAAGTTACGTTCATATTGAGAAGAGCAAGGATAAGATGGGTCACGTTCAGCTGGATGATAAGGATAGGGTAGTCAGAATAGGATAGATTACGTTCAGATAGATAAGGATAGGGATGTCAGATAAGGATGGGTTACGTTCACGTAAAAGATAGTAAGGACTGGTTTAACCCCTTCAGTACTGTGACGTGTTTCCATATTCATTGTGGTGACTATTTGGTGATTTTATACAGTTTCAGAAACTTATGTGGAGGATTAAAATAGTGAAGACTGTGGCCATTAATCTTCTGACTTCCACAGACCCTTCCTAACGTCAATAAAATGGTCTAATCGTACACAAATCTCATGGTAAAAATGCGTTCCATTACTGAAGGGGTTAAACAATACAAGTTTATAAGGTTGGGCAGGCTAGAGCAGCGACACGGTTTGATAGCCAGTGCTTTGTTATATTTCATCAATTAACTGTGATAGAACGTCAAACAAAAATATAAAAATAGAGACTGACAGGGTTTGTATCTAGATAATGCATATGTGACACACCCCTCCCTCCCAAACACACACCCGTCAACGTAGCTTATGGGAAGTTGAATACGAACTGAAAATACTAACAACAACAACAGTATAACATGGGTTTCAAGCAGCAAACAATCAGGTGGTTTAACCATTACCCATCATCAGGCTTGTCTCGTCAGCTACGCAATTCGAGGCTTAGACAAACAATGCTGCGTAGAAAAACGATTATGATCACACAACACAACATTGACAAACACGACAGCTAACATACACGTCTTAAGTAACCCTAACACACAGACACCCATGAAAAAGAAGCAATGCTAACTACTGAACCACCAATGACCACTGCGTGACACTAGTTAGTTGATAAAAGTAGAAAGTTCACTAATAGGCTACAGTTTGTAATTAAATGTAACACTTACTTATATAGTCAGTCCGTCACAGTTGCCCCTTGTCTCAATAACCACAGCCTCACAAAAGTAATGGCCACAGTCTTCACTATTTTAATCCCCTTCATGAGTTTCTGAAGCTGTATAGAATCACCAAATAATAACCAGAATGAATATAGAAAGACGAGTTTTGTGTATCATTCAGTTGCCCCTCGTCTCAGTAACCACAGCCTCACAACGGTATCAATATCACCAAACTGCGCTCGTCACCAACACGCGCCACACCAGCACATCGCCACGCTACAGGCCCACAACCTCCACAGCGGCCGAGAAGGGTTGCCAGCCTGCTTTTGCTAATCATACCAGAGCTTCTATTCTTAAACGCTTCTATGCTTCACCTCCACTATTTCAAAAGGCTTTATTAAAATTTCCACGTGATTTTTAAGGTGGTTTTACCGTTCTAAATGCAGAGTGACATGATTTCTACATTATTAACTGGAGAAACACTCTTGAAAACTCCACTACTCATCGCTGTGGCCTTGGAAAATAGTGGTGGTGAGAGAGCAAAGCGTTTCTGAATAAGGGCCCAGCAGATCAGATGAAGAAAGCGTACTAAATCTCAACAAAACGTACCAACATCTAGAATATGCCTAATGATAAGGAACATAATTATTTTCTTACCTTGGATTAAAGCTGTAAATTCTCTCCCCCTCGTGTGTCTTCCCAACACACACACACACACACACACACACACACACACCAGTTCAGTTGGTAGCAGTTACCACACACCACACCACACCACACCACACCACCAGTACTCCCACACACAACACCACACCACACCACACCATACCATCACCACCACTACCATCATCACACCACATCACACAACCACTACCACCACCGCCATTGCCACACCGCACAACACCACACCACACCACACCACCACCACCACTACTACCATCACAACACCATACCACACCACACCACAACACCATCACCATCACTACCATCACAACACCACCACCTCTACCACCACACCACACCACACCACACCACCACCACTACCACCACAATCACTACCATCACACCATACCACCACCACCATTCCCATCACACAAAACACCACACCACACTACCACAACAACACCGCGCTAGCACCCTCTCTAGTCTTCACCAAACACCACCCGGCTCCCGCCCCGCCCGGCCCCGCCCCCCGCCCTACTACGGAAACTATTCTTTAGACGTATTTTTCTTTTTTTTCGGGTTTTGCATGTGTTTCTAGGTGTTTTCTAGACTCTGGGTGTGGGAGGAGGTGAAGGAGGAGGTGGAAGGGAGAGGTGGAGTGTGCGAGTGAAGGCGGAGGGGAGGTGAAGTCACTCAGCAAATTGCCAAAAAAAAAACCATCTCGGCGTAAGAGTTCAAATATTTCTGCTTTATTAATGGAGTTAGCATTGTTCTGATATTTGATTTGTTATTAGCAAAGTAAAGTAAGTTTCAAGCCACAATAGAATCGAATCTAGCTGTGTTTTGGTTTAACGAAAAAATAACACTTAAGTCACTGCGTAATATATAACTTTCTTTTAATTAGCATGACTAGGATTGTTTTATGTCTTGTTATAACACTTAAAAGATACGAAAAACATGACCCAAGTAATAATATTCCATAAAGTTTAGTCTAACTATTCGTATTTTCAAACTCAAAAATTTTAACGGTAAAAAAATAGAAAACAAAAATCTTTATACGACAAGGAATCTGTGTTTTCTTTATTTGGCTGGAAAGCGAAAAATTTTTCCTGTTCAGAAAATGTAACATGACGTAGTTTGGCTGTGCTTTCCATCTCGACATTTTGATGTGTTTGTGACCCGTTGATTTGACTAAAACACCTTTCGTTGGATCGCGCCTTATAAACAAACCACCCGGTAAGGATATTATATTTTGGTTACCAGTTAAATTATTTGTCGCTTCTAAAAGTGTAGTGTATACCAGTCTAGGAGCCTGTTTTCTTGTGGCGATTTTTAAAATGAATTACGTACGTAAATATTGAGCCAAAAAAGGCACCTCCGCCCTGCCTTCCACAGAGGTTAGTCAACCAATGTTTACCTGCACTCCCCGTGTGTTTTTAGACCCAGAGACTGAAGCAAAGCCTGAATCAAACACCAAAGTAGGTAAATAGCCATTACTGTGCTAAATAAGGCGATGGTTATGTATAACACCGTTCAGACCACCAGGCGCCGACCATAACCTGGACCCAGACCCCGCCCCACCTACCCCCATCCCTCCCTGTGTCAACTCGTCAACATTTCCTTCAATTCTCAGTGTTTCCTGCTGTTGCCCGCCTGAAATGCATAAAGTCTAGTGACAGGAGTGTGTGAGGGAGTGTAGTAGTAGTAGTAGTAGTAGTAGTAGTAGTAGTAGTAGTAGTAGTAGTAGTAGTAGTAGTAGTAGTAGTAGTAGTAGTAGCAGTAGTAGTAGCAGCAGTAGCAACAGCAGCAATGCTGATTATTATCAATATTATGTGTGTGTGTGTGTGTGTGTGTGTGTGTGTGTGTGTGTGGGGACGAGTTGCTCAACGTAACAGTACTCTCTCTCTCTCTCTCTCTCTCTCTCTCTCTCTGAAACGCTGTACTCTCTCACCACGACTGTTTCCAAGGCCTCACAGATGACTAACGAGGTTCCAAAGAGTGTTTCTCCTGTTAACAATGCAGAAATGTTAATCTGTCACTAGAACTTTAAAAACACCCTTACAAACGCTTTGATCTCTCACCACGACTGTTTTCCAAGGCCACAGAGATGACTAACCAGATTCCCAGGAGTGCTTCTCCCGTTAACAATGCAAAAATGTTGTTAATTTGTCACTAGAACCTAAAAAGCATAATTTGAAAACGTTCTGCTTTCTCACCATGACTGTTTTTCAAGGCCACAGAGATGACTAGCCGGGTTCTCCTATTCATAATGCAGAAATATTGTTAATCTGTCACTGATTCACAAGAACCTTACAAATACCCTTGAAAACCCTTAAAACCTCAACTATACTCTAGTGACGAGGGTTAGACTCACAATCCGTCACTTCGGTGCAGCTTGGCGGTGTCTGACGGTGTGGTTTGACATTATGACTGACTGCAGGGTTGCCACACTGATTTTGCTAATCGTACCAGATCAGATGAAAAAAAAAAAAAAAACTACCAAATCTTAACAAAACGTACCAACATCTAAAATATATTTAATTATAAGGCACATAATTATTTTCTCACCTTTGATTAAAGCTGTAAATCCTCTTGCCCTCGTGTGTCTTCCCAACACACACACACACACACACACACACACACACACACACACACACACACACACACACATAACCTATAACCACATTAGGTAAGCAACATTTTCCCAATACTGGTCCCTTAAATTGAAGTAAACTGTCAGCATAATGTGGTTCTTCACCAGATCAACAAAACTCACGCTGTGAAAGATATAACGATGTAATGTGCTTGTCACGTTCTTCGGCTGATTAACCACCGCAACCTCACAACAGACACACAGATTAGTGATTATTAACTGAGCATCTTGCCACATTCCCTTGCTGGCTGCGCGGGGGGCAAGGAGCTATAATCAAACAACGCGGCGGTGTTATTCTGACGAGCATGATACCTGTTCGTTACGTTAAGAGCCGGTTTTTGCTATGGGCTGACACCTCTGCATTATTATAATACCAAAATATTATAATACCTGGAAGGGGGGGGGGGCGTCAATGGATTGTTCGCCCAGGGTGCAAAACTAGCCAGGACCGCTTCTGGTTACCTACGTGACGTTGCACGAGACAAGTTTTCATTCGAATGGAGACCGCCAGTCACTGAGGTGGAAAACTGAAAACATGACATTTGAAAAACCTTAGGTACGGACAAACAGTTTCGTATCAAATTTACTTAAAGTCGTACCAAACGCACTTTTGAGTTCAAACGTACCAAATATAATACGTTGGTACCAAAATTTGCGGCAACCCTGCATGCTACGAGTACCAAGGGGTGAGCCCGTGACATCAGCCGGTAGTGTTGCCAGTTTCTCGGCCCTCCACCAGTGCACAGCTATATAGTCTTTGTACACAGCCACTAAAACCACCCTTTCTTTTGCCCTGAGCGCCCCACAGCTCAGGCGGGAGACTCGTATATTCCATAGTACTACATGTTTTCTGTGGAATGCGTGCCACTATATACCCCAGATATTGCCGCAGCACATTAAGTAACAAGCTTAAGTCATATTGCAGATTATATAAACATCTTCCTATTAAGCCAGTTATACTTATTAGGATCCTATGAATAAAGATGAAGCTTTCCTCTAGAACAGTTTTCAACCTTTTCCTGAGCGGGTATCACTTTTTCAGTACTGAGGCGCATTTTTACCATGACTTTTGGGTGTGATTAGACGATTTTACTGACAATAGGAAGGATTTAGGAAGGTCAGAAGATTAATGGCTAGAGTCTTCACTATTTCAATGCCCACACGAGTCTCTAATGCTGTATAAAATCGGCAAATACTAAACCGAATAAATATGGAAATGCGTCACGGTACTAAAGGGGTTAATGTCCCGTACCGTCCCGCGTATTCGGTACCACCTAATAACGTGGTCAATCCCACATCCTATCTTTCTCCAACTTTCTTTCACCCCTTCTCTTCCCACCCCCCAAAAAAAAAAAAAAAAAAAACGGTACCACCTACAGTTACAGGAAATTTCAGTTCCAGCAAATATCAATTTCTTCACAAGTAGAACACACAAATGAACAGCGAACAAGGAACACAACTCATATTAATGTGAGGGATGCATCTGCTTCTTCCCAGTCAGCTAATCGATGCCAGATTATCTTGTGCAAGGCAATAATAATTAAAATGGAATAAATTTAGCTAAAAATGCCAAAAGTACTCATATACCACTAGAAGGCCTTCGCGTACCACTAGTGATACGCGTGCCACATGTCGCACACCACTGTTCTAGAGGGTAATTCAAGACACTAAGCTTCAGTGTTATTGGTCCACACGTCTTGACATGCCACGTGTGATCCCGCCAGACTAAAGACAGTTACGTCCATTTCTTTTTCTCTTTTCTCTTTTCCTATGAAAGGTCAGACTGGCAAGGGTTTACACAAAGAAAGTGCCTTCAAAGGTGATCTTTTAATATTATTTTACTCCATATACTTCAACTTTTATTCGATAGTCTACTACCACTACTACAACTACTACTACTACTACTACTACTACTACTACTACTACTACTCCATGATCGTATTAATCAAGCCAGACACGAACTACATCAAACACTACATCTTACTCCAAACACACAATGGCAACTTACGTGTACAAACAAATACAAAAAGAAAAATAAAAGAAAATAAACAAGAATAACAATTACAATGAATACAAATGACTTACTTTTAACCAGCTAACTTCTTATTCCTCCTCCTCCTCCTCTTCCTCCTCCTCCTCCTCCTCCTCCTCCTCCACTAATTACGAAAAATATTCCTCGTAAGAACTTCAAAATCTGACAGTTGTTTATTTGGACTTCCTTTGAATTCCTTTGTATTTCTTCATATAAATAGGAGGAGGAGAAGGAGGAGGAGGAGGAGGAGGAGGAGGAGGAGGAGGAGGAGGAGGAGGAGGAGGAGGAGAAGAGAAAGAAGAAGAAGAAGAAGAAGAAGAAAAGAAGAGAGAGAGAGAGAGAGAGAGAGAGAGAGAGAGAGAGAGAGAGAGAGAGAGAGAGAGAGAGAGAGAGAGAGAGAGAGAGAGAGAGAGGGGGGGGGGAGGAATAAATAGCACATGCCTTGGGTCTATTAATTTGAAGATAGCGTAGGCCATTCTTACGACTAATCCGTGCCGCTGTTGTTGTTGTTGTTGTTGTTGTTGTTGTTGTTGTTGGTGGTGGTGGTGGTGGTGGTGGTGGCGATGGCGGCATTTCATCGTTTCTTCTTCTCCATAAACTTTCTGAGTATCGTTCTCGAAGTGTCGTCAGGATTGAATGTTCCTGCAAAATGATGTAGTAGTAGTAGTAGTAATAGTAGTAGTAGTAGTAGTAGTAGTAGTAGTAGTAGTAGTAGAAGGGAAAAGGCAAAGGAAGAGGACGAGGATAAGGAAGAGGAAGGAGAGGAGGAGAAGGAGGAGAAGGAGGAGGACAGTAGTAGTAGTAGTAGTAGTAGTAGTAGTAGTAGTAGTAATGTACACTCACCCTTATTTGCAGTGTCTTTAGGTGGAGGTTCCTTGGCTGTCGACACTCTCATGACGTCCACCTGCCCTTGGTCTCCTGAGGGCACCAGTGAGGGGGCTGTCTCTCCGCCAGGCGTCACACGTGCTGAGTCCTCCGGGTGAGAAGGGACGTAGCCGCTGTCACCATCCCCGTCCCGCCCGTCCCGCCCTCCTCTTGGCGTCTGTGTGTTGAAATGATGAACTACTACTACTACTACTACTACTACTACTACTACTACTACTACTACTCGAGTCATGGTAAGAATTAATATCTTCTTTTTGCATCAGCAGTTAAATAGGACAGATTTATACACACCCACCCATACACACACACACACACACACACACACACACACACACACACACGCACCTGAGGCTGTCACAAGAAGCAAGTAAGTAAACAAACAAGTGACACCATTGCCTTTATTTACTAGTGTTCACGTCTTTTGTGAGGGAAGAAATCACCCAGAGAGAGAGAGAGAGAGAGAGAGAGAGAGAGAGAGAGAGAGAGAGAGAGAGAGAGAGAGAGAGAGAGAGAGAGAGTGGGAGTACATGCAGGCAAAATATACTAACAGCAACAGTAGCAGCAGTAGCATTAGGAACAATAATTATAACAAAAGTCGTAGCAGTAGTAGTAGTAGTAGTAGTAGTAGTAGTAGTAGTAGTAGTAGTAGTAGTAGTAGTAGTAGCAGCAGCAGGATAAAGGGAAGTTTGGTTGCCAGGACGTAAGGGAAGTAACATGATCAGTGGTGACTCGCCTTGAGGTCTGTCTTGAGGGCCGTCAGCTGACTCATGACGTCTGTGTTGCGCTCCTGAAACTGCCTGTAACAGAGGAGGAGGAGGAGGAGGAGGAAGAGGAGGAGGAGGAGGAGGAGAAGGAGGAGAGCGTTATGGTAAGATTGTCATATATCTATAAGTCAGCATTTTCAGCATCATTCATTACGACTAGTATCTCTACTACTACAACCTTTACGACTACTACTACTTCTACTACCACTACAACAATTACTACTACTACTACTACTACTACTACCACTACAACAATTACTACAACAACTACTGCTACTACTACTACTACTACTACAACAACAACAACAACAACAACAACAACAACAACTACTACTTCCAAAACAACAACAACAACAACTTCTACTACTACAACAACACTTCATTATTCTGCATTGCCCGAACTTAACCCCTCAAACATTCCCACTACAACAACTACTACTACTACAACACTTCCTATAACCTTTCCTTCACTCACCCTATCTCCCTCTGTGACATCTGCTCCAGCTTCCTCTTTTCCTCCTGACTCGGTTCATCCACTTGTATTTTCCAGTCGAAGGGCACGGCGGTATGTCGGTTTGGCTGCTGGTAGTGTGGAGTGAGTGAAGACTGCTGGTGTGCTTGAGGCGGCGCGCGCGGAGGCCACCCGTCACTGGGCAATGTAAGGTATTGTATTTAAGCACCGAGAAGTACATGAAGTTGTCTGTTATTTGTTATTCCTGTGTATAGACTCAAGCAGTGAAACATGATGCAAACTCGCTCGCTGGGACATGCACTCGCACACACACACACACACACATACAAACACACACACAGAAAATACATATTATGCAATACTTCTTTATATAACTTTTCATGCTCGTGGTAGACAATTCATGCATAGAGAGAGAGAGAGAGAGAGAGAGAGAGAGAGAGAGAGAGAGAGAGAGAGAGAGAGAGAGAGAGAGAGAGAGAGAGAGAGATATGCAACTCTTTAC
>NC_059288.1:9153043-9180543 GCF_017591435.1 Portunus trituberculatus
ACCCTTTCAGTAGCATGACACGTTTTCATATTTATTCTGCTTACTATTTAGTGATTTTATACAAGGCTTTCTTCTTCCTCTCATCCCTATTCTGTCCAACTCTCTAATGCAAGAGTTAACCAGTACGCTCAATCATTCATCCCTTTCACTGGTAAACTCTGGAACTCCCTCCCTGCATCTGTATTTCCGAATTCCTACAACTTGTCTTCTTTTAAGAGGGAGGTATCGAGGCATTTGCTCCCCTAATTCTGGCTGACGGTTTTGGCACTTTTTGCACTCTGGAGAGCCAGCGCTCAAGTGGGCCTTTTTAAACATTCTTTTTTTTTTTTGCCATTGGCTGCCCCTCTTCCCGGGTTTTCAAGGCAGTTTCTCTTTATGATAAACTAGAAATCTCGCCAATATATCACCAGAACTATAAAAAACATCCTTAAAAACGCGAGTATCTTCAATTAGAGCCTTTGGAAAGCGGTGATGGTGAGAGAGCAAAGCAAACTAAGTCACGGAAACCCACGAAAAGAAAAAAATAACTCCAGTGACAGACTTAATTCACCACCAGACTCATCAAGAAAAACACTTCACAACTCTTGAAAAAATAGTAATAATCCACTGGAGACTGCTGGAGATAATAGAGATAAAAAATAATGAAGGAATACGAACTTAAGCTAAAGTAACTAATGATTGTAAACATATAGAAAGAGTGTTGAGGGGGGGGACACTTACCCAGATGGCACGTAGCCGTTTCCTCCTCCTCCTAAGTTGTCGCCAATGTTGTAACCTCCTCCATAGTCTTCATAACCTCCATAATACCCTCCTCTGTCCTCCACCACTGCAGCCGTGTCCCGAACCAGTCCTGCGAAGTAGTAGTAGTAGTAGTAGTAGTAGTAGTAGTAGTAGTAGTAGTAGTAGTAGTAGTAGTAGCAACAGATGTAGTAGATGTTGTTGTAGTAAAGAAAATTGTGTTACTTAGCAGTAGAAGTAGTAGTAGTAGTAGTAGTAGTAGTAGTAGTAGTAGTAGTAGTAGTAGTAGTAGTAGTAGTAGTAGTAGTAGTAGTAGTAGTAGCAGCAGCAGCAGCAGTAGAGTCTCTAGCAATATCCACTATCTATAATCTATCTGTCATGCACTATTTATATTCTCTCTCTCTCTCTCTCTCTCTCTCACCTGGGTTGGGGTGTACCGCGGTGGGGACGTTCATGGCGGCATACAGTCTCTCCTCCTCCTCCTGTTCCCATCGCTTGGCCTCCGCCCTCTCCGCCATCTGCTTCTGAAGGTCCTGCATGGTCTGCCTGCTCCTCTGCACCTTGATAGCGTGATGCCCTCCTACACACACACACACACACACACACACGGATATATGATTAGCTTGTTTATTGACCACAACCTTCTGCTGTGGAGTGTATGCGATTAAAACTACAATAAAAAGGGAAAGGTAAAGAAAGAGGTAAGTACACGCAGATTAAAAAGTTGACTGTTAGTTACTGTACGTCACTGAGAAACACGCAACGCTGGACTTCATTACTTGCTAGAACACGTGAAACCAATTATGATCCATGCGAGTGATTTAAACGAAGAGATTCACTTGAAATAAAACCTCACACACACACACACACACACACACACACACACACACAAGGACTCATTCGTCAATATAAGATTAACCCCTTCAATAGCAAGACGCATTTCCATATTCATTCTGGTTACTATTTGATGATTTTACACAGCTTCAGAAACTTATGTGAGGGTTAAAATAGTGAAGTCACAGGACCATTAATCTTCTCACCTCCATAAACTCTTCCTAATGCAAATAAAATCATCTAATCGTACACAAAACTCAAGGTAAAAATGTGTCTCAGTCAGTCTCAGGGGTTAAAATGATCAAGCCGTGCTATTGAAGTGGTGCAGACTATTCACTCTTAGGTTGGGTTAAGTTAGGTTGAGTTCAGAAATCAGCCACCAGAGGCCACTACCATATAAAAAAAGACTTACTATCATCGCCGAAGATTGAGGAGTTGGACTGCAAATACTTGTTCTGCGCAGCGTTCAGTCTTGTGTTTCTATTGTCCACCAGCCAAGGAGCAGACCCGCCCATACCCCGCAGTCCTTCCACGCCCGTCCCGTACTGAGGGGAGAGGAACGGGGAGAAGTGGAAGAAGAAAGACGAGAAGGGAAACGGAGGAAAGGGATTGAAGGAAGTGGAAAAGAATGGAGAGAGGAAAGGGTAGATGAAATGGGAACAGAAAGACGAGGAAAGAGATTGGAGGAAGTGAATATAATGAAAGGAGAGAGGAAGAAATGAAAGAAGAAAGTGGAAGAGAAGCAAACGGAGAAAAGGGATCAGAGGAAGTGGAAAAGAATGAAGGGAAAGACAGGAAAGAGGAGAAGAAATGGAAGAAGAAAGGCGAGGAAAAGAGAAATGAAGGAAAGGGATGGGGGAGATGGAAATGAATGAAGAGAGATAGGAAAGGAAGAGAAGGGAACGGATGAAAATGGATGGGGGCGGGGGAGGTGGAAAAGAATGGAGGAAAAAGGAAAGAGAAAAAGGACCGGGAAAAAAAGAAAAAAATGAAAAAAAGAGAGCAAGGGAAGGTTAATAACACAAATAATTACCAAGCAACTAAGAGAGAGAGAGAGAGAGAGAGAGAGAGAGAGAGAGAGAGAGAGAGAGAGAGAGAGACAGTGTAATGAACGACTCACTGCTTCACTGGTTCGCTTACCATCTCCGGATCAGTCAAGTTTCCCTCGCTATAGGATCCTCGCAGGCCTGCCGTGCTGGGCCGCGCCACACTGAAACCATCAACACTTCAGTCAGCCACCACAAAGGATAGCAAAGGAAGAACAAGCAGCAGCAGCATACCTATTAGTCTTTAACCCCTTCAGTACCAAAACACATTTCCATATTCATTCTGCTCACTATTTGGTGATATTACAAAGCTTCAGAAACTCATGTGGGGGATTAAAATAGTGAGGACTGTGGCCATTAACCTTCTGACCTCCATAGACCCTTCCTCATGTCAATAAAATGGTTTAATCACACGCAAAACTCATGGTAAAAATGCGTCCCAGTATTGAAAGGGTTGAGAGGTTGGCAACACTGCGAAATATTTGTTATTGTGACTGGATAAAAGATTGCTATGCTCAGTGCTCTCTCTCTCTCTCTCTCTCTCTCTCTCTCTCTAGTTAAGATCAAATGAGACACACACACACACACACACACACACACACACACACAGCGGCGTCCGTGAAAGACTTAGAAAATGATTTATGCAAGTAATCGATAACACACACACACTGACCCACTAACTCTCTCTCTCTCTCTCTCTCTCTCTCTCTCTCTCTCAATACATCACCAATAATCGCGTGAACAAGGGACAAAAAACAAGACCAGCACCTCAATAACATCAATTTACTACACACACACACACACACACACACACACACACACACACACACACACACACACACACACACACACACACACACACACGCCACATTGCTTGGGTGTTCTTTACTGTCAGCAAGCTTCACTCATTAACACAACATTCTAAAACCTCTGCACAGCTCCATCAGTACGTTCAAAATTATGCAGATAACTTTTTTCCGGGTTTTCAAGGATGCTTTTCAAGATTGTAGAGACAGACTAACTATATTTCTACACCATTAACAGGAGAAACAGTCTTGGGAACCCCGCTAATCATCTCTGTGGCCTTGGAAAATAGTGGTGGTGAGATTGCGAAGCGTTTGTGAGTAGAGTTTGCGACTTGTCTTCTTTTAAAAGGGAGGTATCGAGACATTTGCTCCCTTATTCTGGCTGACGCTTTTCCTCGTTTTTAGAGAGCCAGCACTCAAGTGGATCTTTTTTTTTTAACCTTTTGTTTTTGCCTTAGCTGGCCCTCTTCCCTACATAAAAAAAAAAGGGGGCAGAACATTATTCGTCTTACAGAACCGTGGCAGCAACCTCTCGTTTCCCTGGTGGTGAAAGAGTTTACCTGAACGTGGTCTGGGAGAGGAGAGGCCAGTCAAAACGTTCCCCATGCCCCTGTCAACCTCTTCCTAGCCCTTTTCTCCTTTCCTAACACCTTCAGTACCATGACGTGTTCTGATATTTATTCTGCTTACTATTTGGTGATTTTATACAGCTTCAGAATCTTATGTGGGGATTGAAATAGTGAAGAATGGTGATTAATCTTGTGACCTCCATAGACCCTTTCTAATGTCAATCGTCTTTCACACCAAAATATTCATGATAAAAATGCGTTCCAACACTGAAGGGCATAACTACTCGTAACTGACCAATTGCATGACTGTTTACCGGTACACTGGGGAAGAATTGTGAGGACAGAAGAGTCGTGTCAGTGTAGTTTAGTATGCACGATTCTCAAAAGGGTAGGCTATTTATTTTCATCATAGCATCATAACCATCAACTTCCCTTTCTTCCATCTTCCCTCGTGGCGCATCACTGTCTGCTTGCTGTCTATTCCACGTCACCTCAACTCTTCCCCAACTCTCAATTCTCCATACTGACTCCTCTCTTTCATCTATTTCTATACGAGTCTTTCTATTTCTGTCTTTATTAGTAATGGTGTTATGCTCTATTTGTCTTTTGTCTATGTATTACAGTTTCTGTCTGTCTGTCTCTTTTTGTCTCTTTCCATCTGTCTGTCTGTCTCTTTTTGTCTCTTTCCATCTGTCTGTCTGTCTCTTTTTGTCTCTTTCCATCTGTCTCTGTCTCTTTTCTGTTTCTTTCCGTCAATCTGTCTGTCTCTCTGTCTCTTTCTATCTGTCTGTCTGTCTGTCTGTCTCTCTTTTGTCTCTTTCCATCTGTCTGTCTTTGTCTCTCTCCATCCATCTGTCTGTCTCTCTTTTGTCTCTTTCTATCAATCTGTCTGTTTGTCTCTCTCCATCAATCTGTCTGTCTCTCTTTGTCTCTCTCCGTTAATCTGTATGTCTGTCTCTCTTTGTCTCTCTCCATCCATCTGTCTGTCTCTCTTTTGTCTCTTTCTATCAATCTATCTGTCTGTCTTACTGTCTCTCCATCATCTGTCTGTCTGTCTCTCTTTATCTCTTTTCATCATTGTCTGTCTGTCTCTCTTTGTCTCTCTCCATCAATCTGTGTATCTCTCTTTGTCTCTCTCCTTCAATCTGTCTGTCTTAATTGGGAATCTATTAATCAGTGATGTCAAAACGCGTCGTGTCCAATGTTCACGCTACATTATCTTGGATCTCAGGAAACAACTCTTCAGCCCTCGACAACTTTCAGAAGGTTGTAGTTAAAGTTTGGTTCAGTGGTCTCTAAGGGTGTTTTCGTGATTCCAGTGACAGGTAAACAAGATTTCTACCAAATGAACGCCACACTCTTGGGAACACGGTAAACATGGATGCCTTGGAAAACAGTCGTGGTGAGAGAGCAGTGTTTCTGAATTCGGCCCTATAAATGTCATGTCAATCACCTCACTGCAGTGGTTTGTCGAGTTTTTATCTATTTATTTATTTTTTTTCACACCACGTGGGCTTTACACGGGAATTTATAGGCTAAAGGGGATACTTTCTTAGGTACCTTCTATCTCAAAGCCCACCCGCTAGGAAACCGCTGTCTCGAGTGGGGAAGCCCTACCTACACTCGGACCGTGGACAGGATTCGAACCCGTGCGCTTGGAGACCCCTCGGACCCCAAAGCACGCATGGTTCCACTTTACCTGTGCAGGAACTTATTTCTTTTATCAAGATGGGAAAACTGGCCAAGGACAACAGTTAGAGAAAGAGGCCCACTTAGTTGCAGTTCCCTCGCAGGTCCAAGAGTTAACCAAACGAAAGGAGTAAATGTCTTGAAACTTCCCTCTTAAATGAGTTCAAGTCACAGGAAGATGGAAATACAAAAGCAGGTAACCGTGATGACGAAATCTGAACACATTATGAGCGCTGAGTAAATTTAACTCCTTCAATACTGGGACACATTTTCACCTTGAGATTTGTGTACGATTGGACCATTTTATTGACATTAGGAAGAGCTATGGAGGTCAGAAGATTAATGGCCACAGTCTTCCCTGTTTCAATCCCACACGTAAGTTTCTAAAGCTGCACAAAATCACCCAACAGTAAGCAGAATTAATATGAAAACGCATCATAGTACTGAAGGGGTTAACGGAAAGTTGGGCCATATTGTGAAACAGTTCTGGGCCGCATCGCCATTATTTTCTAAAGGCTCTGGTTGAAGATACATGAATTTTATGAGTGTTTTTACAGTTCTAGTTCCAGATTAACAAGATTTCTGGTTTACGAACACGAAAAACAGACTTGAGAACTCGGTAATCATCACTGCGGCTTTGAAAAGTAGTCGCGGTGATGAGAGCAGTTTTTTAGTACTGTCAGATGTCACATTTATCGTTTTCTTTCCGATAACAGTAAGGATAAACATTATTAATATTTATCTAACTCACTTCTTGAAAACACTTTAGTAATCTTTATTTTTCCGAAACGAGGCAATGCGTGGTGATTCCTTGTTTCTCGTTCCTTCTCTCACTCGCAACGTTTAGTCTGTATTGATTCGCGTTCATAAATAAAACAGAAAACGGAGGAGCCTTAAGTGCTCTAACACTGACATGACAGCCTATTCACAAACGCTTAGCTCTCATCACGACCATTTTCAATCACTGAGACCATTAGCCGGGTTCTCACGTGTGCTTCTGTTTATATAGTAGAAATCTTGTTAAGCTGCCACTAGAACCATAGAAACACCATTAAACCCTTGACGCGTTTCCATATTCATTCTGCTTACTATTTGGTGATTTTATACAGCTTCAGAAACTTGTGTAGAGGATTAAAATAGTGAAGACTGTGGCCATTAATCTTCTGACCTCCATAGACTCTTCCTAATGTCAATAAATTGGTCTAATCGTACACAAATCTCAAGGTGAAAATGTGTCGCAGTATTGAAGGGATTAAAAAAACGTGCAACTTCAACTAGAGAATGCTTCAAAATAAGGACTTCACATTACATCCTGTTTTCCTTCACCTCTGTCGGCACACGAAGACTTATCAACACCAGCCTCCATACAGCCCGTCACACACCACTAATCTCCCTGCACCACACGTCACACACCACCAGCCTCCCTGCACCACACGTCACACACCACCAGCCTCCCTGCACCACCCGTCACACACCACCAGCCTCCATGCACCCCGTCACACACCACCAGCCTCCCTGCAGCCCGTCACACACTACCAGCCTCCATACAGCCCGTCACACACCACTTATCTCCCTGCAGCCCGTCAGACACCACCACTCAGAACACTACACTAAGAAGCACAATCTGAGACACTTCTGCGCCTCGACGACTATGAAAAGGTTGCGTGTATTTGTAGTGACGCGGGGTTTAAAAGGTGCTTCGACCCTTCTAGTGGGAGATTAAACAAGGCTTCTACATTATGAACAGGGGAGAAACAGTCCTGAGAAAGCAGTCTTGGTGGGAGTAAAGCGTTTTTTTTTTTTTTTGAGTAAAGGACAAGACAAAATAGTGACATCGCGCTGCCATACTTACCGACGCCCGTACAAGTGGTAAGGCCTGACCCTCATGGTGCTCTGCTGTGCTCCATCGCCTTTTCCACAGGGTTATGAGTCCCACTGAGGCGAGAGGAGGCAGCAAAGCGGTCACTGACACACCCACCCACTCCCTCATCACACACACACACACACACACACAGGAGAGAAGGTTGCACTCTAATATTGATGAGTAAAAGGAACTCGACATTTGTGTGACGCGATGTGATGTGTGTGTGAGAGAGAGAGAGAGAGAGAGAGAGAGAGAGAGAGAGAGAGAGAGAGAGAGAGAGAGAGAGAGAGAGAGAGAGAGAGAGAGAGAGAGAGAGAGAGAGAGAGAGAAATACGTAAAACAAAACTTGTAACTATTGATTACGTAGTAGTAGTAGTAGTAGTAGTAGTAGTAGTAGTAGTAGTAGTAGTAGTAGTTGTAGTAGTAGTAGTAGTAGTAGTAGTAGTAGTAGTAGTAGTAGTAGTAGTAGTAGTAGTAGTAGTAGTAGTAGTAGTAGTAGGAGGAGGAGGAGGAGGAGGAGGAGGAGGAGGAGGAGGAGGAGGAGGAGGAGGAGGAGGAGGAGGAGGAGGAGCCGCCTCACCTTTGCATAGTGTTGGTGTGGCCACAAGACAGGTACCCACCACCTGGTCGGCGTCACCTGCGAGGGAGAGAACAGGTAAGGTTAATCACGCCAGCCTAACCTTTCTGAGGGGCCTCACTTGATTAAAATAAAAATAATGACAAATAAAAAAGATGATAAATAAAAATACAGCAATAATAACAACTATGCTTTCCAGACAGAGTATTGGCGCGGCTTGACACAAATATCAATCTAGGTCAAGGATTTTCTTATTATTATTATTTACACCATGTTGGGTTTTCACTGGAATTCATGGGCTAAAGGGGATACTTTTTATGGAACCTCCTATCTGAAAGCCCACCCGCTAGGAAACCGTTGCCCAGAGTGAGGAAGCCCAACCTACACTCAGACCGTGGACAGGATTCGAACCCGTGCGCTTGGAGACCCCTCGGACCCCAAAGCACGCATGGTTCCATTTTTTTTTTTTCATTAAGACCCATTTTGATGTTTGACTCTCTACCTTGAAAACACAGTATGTCTAATCGTAGTACCTCTTCTCAACCTGACAGCAGTTTTTTTTTTCTCATCCTGATATATATTTTCATTTTCTCAACTTCATATCAATTTTCATTTTCTCAACCTGATACCAATTTTTATTTTCTCAACCTCATATAATTTTTTTTTCATTTTCTCAACCTGATATCAATTTTCATTTTCTCAACCTGGTATTAATTTTCATTTTCATAACCTGGTATCAATTTTCATTTTCTCAACCTGATATCAGTTTTTTTTTTTTATTCAGAAACGCCTTCCCCTCTCACTACAGCAATTTTCCAAGGCCACAGAGACAACTAGCCGGGTTTTCAAGACAGTTTCTTTCCTTAATAAACTAGAAATCTTGCCAATCCATCACCAAAACCACAGAAATACCCTTAAAAACACGAGTATCTTCAACCAGAGCCTTTGCAAATCAAAATACTGGTATGACTCACTGTTGACTGACCGTTCTGTATGTCACACTGTGTCACTCGCGCCATGCCACGCTCCACCATCCTTGCCCTCCACACTACACAACACACAACACAAAATCTTGACCCTTTATCTTATTAAATTTGTTGGCATTATGTTTATACTTTCTTTATTCATTTATTTTTTTGGTGGAAGGGAAACTAGTCATACAGAGAGAGAGAGAGAGAGAGAGAGAGAGAGAGACTTTTAGCAAGCTTGTTATTTTCATGCATTTTTAATCTTGAAAAAGTAAGAGAGAGAGAGAGAGAGAGAGAGAGAGAGAGAGAGAGAGAGAGAGAGAGAGAGAGAGAGAGAGAGAGAGAGAGCAGTGGCCTACCGTTGTGTCCTGGGCCTCGGTTCACACAATGGAGTCTGGAGTCTCTGGACAACAAACCAACACTCAATCACAAACAGAACACAAAACACAAACTTCCTCTCGCCTCGTTTCACCACACACATACACCATCAACCTTGCACCATTATACCACAGATAAACAAACACGGATTACCCAACAAGCAGTCACCACAACGTTATAGAAGCTGACTCAGGTGGCGTGTGGTGGAAAGGTGGAATGGTGGAGCAGTGGCGGTGGTTGTCGTGCCACGTGGTCCTGGCAACGATGTAAACACTGGCCCATATTCCAGTCGTATTTCTCCGTCAGTGTACCGCTCACCCAATGACCCTGCGCTCACCAACCCGCTCCTCCCTGCCAGCCACACGCACCCAGAGTGGTGAGTGGTGTGGTGAGCGGCGATGTGTGGCGGAACGGTCTGGATGTCACGTGGCGCTGGGAGTGACGGGGAAAAGTATGGATAGACAATGTAATGGGAAGTATGAAGGAAGCAATGTAATCCACGGGGAGTATGAACGGTGCAATATAATCCACTAACAACCAATATTTTCTTTTTTGTCTTGTTTTTTCTTTTTCCTTTTATCTTTTCTTCGTTTCTTTTTCATTGTCATTTTTGTCTGTTTTCTTTTCTTTTCGCTGTTCTCGTATCAGTTAACGCTTTTCATAATTATGTAAGAGGGGAAATCTGACCAAGGAAAAAAAAAAAAAAAAAAAAAAACTGGAACAAAGAGCCCCCACTTAGATGCCAGTCCCCAAGAGTTTCCTAAAGAGAATAAATATAAATAAATAAACGTCTCGAAGCTTTCCTCTTCATTGAGTCCTGCAATGGTTGTTGTTGTCGTTGTTGTTGTTTGCTTGTAATTGAACATGATTGAACCATGTAAACAAAACACTATTGAATGATTCTGATCGCTTGTTTACTTACGAGAATATGACCAAAATACTACTAATTATTATTATTTTCTATGTAGGAACCGGAAAGCTTGTTTACTTACGAGAATATGACCAAACAAAAAATACTATTAATTATTATCATTGTTATTTCTATGTAGGAAGGAAAAATGGCTAAGTGACAACAGGAAAGAGTAAACAGAAGGCCCACTGAGATATTGGATTGGCTTCTTTGAGAATGAAACCAAGTAAAAAGATAATATTAAATAAATTAATTGAATAAAGATAAAATGAATAAATAAATAAACAAAGGGTGGAAAAAATTGTAGACTTCACACTGAGAGCGTTTCAGGAATCATAAACAACATAATAATGAATCGAATTGTTGACAAGTAAAGCTCAGGATGATAAGCAAAAAATAAGAGCCTAAATCATTCATTCCTTTAGTACGTGACACATTTTTCATATTTATTCTGCTTGCTATTTGGTGACTTTATACAGCTGCAGAAACTCATGGGGGGGGGGTTGAAAGTGAAGTTTCTGGACCATTAATCTTCTGACCTGCAAAGACCGTTCCTAATGTCAATAAAATGATCTAATCACACGTAAAAACTCAAGGTAAAAAATGCATCCCTGTACTGATGGGATTACAACAATTCACTAAACCACTAATTGATAATCTTAACCGTGCTTCTACATAACCATTCCTCCCTTGTAACTGTAAATCACTACAAACACTGCCAGGTTCACTCTTTATTGGTACTCAGAAAGCAGTCAAACAGTGCAATGGCAAATACAGCACATCATGCCTTAAGTACCCTTCCAACCCTCCACACACCTTTAACCCCTTCAGTGCCATGACGAGCTTTCATATTCTTTCTGCTTACTATTTGCTGATTTCATACAGCTTCAGAAACTTATGTGGGGGATTAAAATAGTGAAAACTTTGACCGTTAACCTTTTGACCTCCATAGACCCTTGTGTTGTAAATAAAATTGTCTAATTACACCCAAAACTCAAGGTCAAAATGCATCCCGGTACTGAAGGGGTTAAACATATTACCCAGTACCCATGCACGCTATCCACTCACACCTTTTGATGTCTTTAGTAGCAGCACGTCATCACCATTCATCACCAGTCTTCACCATTTAGTCTTACTCATTTTCCTTCCCTTGGTTAGATCGTTTGTGTTTCTTTACTCTTTGGGACAATCTTATCATCGTCTCCTCTTTTGCACACCTCTAAATCTGTTTTTATTTCTATTTCCTCTTTCACACACCTCAAATGCTTCTTTTTTTATCTCTTAGGGGACAACTGTATCCTTGTCTCCTCTTTCACACACTTCTAAGTCTGTTCTTTCCTTTTTTACTTTTGGGGACAATTTTATCCATGTCCTCTTTCACACACCTCATCCGTTTCCTTTTCTAATCTTGGGGACAATTGTATCCTCATGTCCTCTTTCACACACCTCTTTCTCTGTTTAGTTTTGCCTCAAGGACCGTCTTATCTTGTCCTCTTTCACACACCTTCTGTTTTCTCACTTTTCTAAGCTTCTCTTCTTTCCTACATACTTTCTCACAAAAACAACCTCTATGGAACTGTGCCATACCATAGTCTTGACATTCAAAAGAGGAGATAACTTAAATAACACATGTAAATTAAGTGCCACCACAAAAGACACCTCTGATTACTACTACACAGGGAAGCATTAGTAATTTACAACTTCAATAAGACACCTGAGCACCGTAAAATCCCTCCCCCTCACAGCTGTCTGTCCTTACAATACCCACATAAGTACCAACATACACATCACAAGACAATCACTTCCCAATGCTTGCTGTACAAATCCCAAACCTTGTGATATCTTCCTATAAGCTCAATTAGTTCCTCCTGACTTATGAATTGGTGACAAATTTAAGCCTTTACACACACACACACATACACATTCTCTCTCTCTCTCTCTCGCTACAAGCACGAGTATTATCAAATGAGGTGTTTTGAAGAGTACACACACCAGGCAGCTGTCATGACTCCTCTAAAAGCTTGATTGGTTCCATATTACACACACTTTCTCACAGTAACTACAGGTGGTTCAGGTAGTTTGTATTCTGCACCTTGTTTTTTATTCCTAAATATTATCAAAGCTTCAGGGAGTAAGAAATTCACTGATCACTATAAAACACTAGTATGGCTGATATGTTGTGAGGTAACTGATGCTCCACCTCTCACTGCAGATGTCATGTACAAGTGTTGGAGAGGTATTAATGAAAGGCTGGTTTTACTCCTGCATTTGGCCACCAGGTAAAAAAAAAAGTCTAGTTTCTCCACAACAATAACAATTTTCTTCATAACTGAGATGTCAAGTTGAACAATACAAGAATTTTGTCATATTTCACATTTTCCACAGACCAACAAGTGTGTGAGGTGATGAGGATGAGGAGAACTAAGAATAAAAAGCATTACAGATGTGACAAGGAGTGGATACAAGGAGGGACACACTCACTGGAGGAATGACTGCACCAAGCAGCAACAAGTGTGCATGATAGAGATGAATGAACAACAAAGGACAAGGACCCAGCTAGTATGAGGTGATCAGTGGATAGTAGCTTGCCTCTGGTGTGGCCTCATGGTTGGAATGGGTGCAGGGTAGGCAACATCCTCATCATGAAGTGTATGCTTTAGGCCTTGCTTTGAAAGAATGTGACTGGCTGTGCTGTAGTTACACTCCTGGGGTATGGTAGGGCTGTCCATGAGACCATCTCTCTCCACTGGGAGGTGATGGGGCTAAGAGTAAACAATGCATGTGTGAGTGTAGTGCTTTGTCTGGGCCACCTTGCATGGAACTGCCGGCCAGCTGGTGTGCAGATGGACGGGACACACTGGTGAGACTTGCCTCCATCAAGACCAACACAAACACTGCCACCATCACAACACACGGGAAAAGATTGATTCATTGATCCACATAGACAGATAAAGATCATTCCATCTATTAATTATTTTTACCCAATGACTAGTGAGGCAGAAAGGAGATGAGAAAAACAAAAGGAAGACTCAGGAATCCTTCACAGGAGACTATGTCTTTCAGACAGCCAGAAGAGAGCAACACACGCCTGGCCCTCTCAGCACCACAGCAGCCTTCAGGAGGCTGTAATGGAGGCAAACTCTCATCTCAAGGCAGAATATGAAGCAAGGACCATAAATTTTAAAACTGAGGCTAACTAAACACTAAGACAGAGACACTCTCCCTCTCCCCTGAGTGTAATGTCCCATTAGACCAGCGGAGAAGTGAGAAGCGTGAGGGCCCCATGCTGGATGTGTCCCTCCCAAGCCACACCATGGAGGTTTCACGAGCTAAAAGGGCAGCTAGAGCTCCTTATGTAGGAAATTACTGTGATGAACTTGTGGATGAGGTGAGAGCACTGCAGGGTGCTGGCTAAACCCCTGAAGCTACAGTGCAAGGAAAGATGCATGCAACTCTGAGATGTGTGTGATGAGTCTGTGGAAATCTGGACCAGAAATCATGGCAAGAGAAGGATTTGGAAACATGCAAGAGCACTGCCATGTGTGGGTGTGGCATCATCGTGTGCCTTCCCTCATTTCCTTGTGTTATTATGTGTGAGTCACAGAATAGCATCCTCCAAACAATAGTGTCTCTTCTGAGCCTACACCAGCAGCACCACCAATGCTCAGGCAGGAAGGGTGAGGCAGGAACATTAGGCTACACTTTGCTGGGGTCAATCATGAAGCTCTCCTGGGTGTTTGAGCTCAAGTAAGATACTCTCTGCTGAACATCACTAAGGTCAAGACTCAGACTACCAATTGATACAGGAATCACGACCTTTCCTGTCACCTAATCATGTGTTCCTACTTGGTGAGCCTCTGAGCCCACAGCAGAGTACAGAGTGGTGGGTGCAGAAGGTAGAGCACAGAGGCTGGCAGTCAGTCTTGGCATAACCTTTCACGCTGGGCATCAGGAACCCTTGTTATATGAAACTCCAAAGATACTAACCATCATTTTACATTCCCTTAAAGATACAAGTCACACAAGTAACAAACAGTCATTATCAACATCTGTAACAAACTTGCTATAACAATTACCCAAGAACTTTGTAACCAGCCTGGAAACTTTTGTATTATCTAACTCTCAAACTGGTGACTAGTGTAAGGCACAGCACTTTCCTTAACAGTATTCTTAAGTATAGGTGTGTCAACAGATGCACTGGCAACCCATCCCGTCACACAGCCGGACCACCGACGGCCAGCGACTCACCACGGCTGACAGACACTGAGCACCACGTGTGTCTGTCTGTCATGGCTTCACTTCACACGATAACAACAACAAAGGAGCATCAATAAAGAAACACACACACACACACACACACACACACACACAAAAGGTAAACAGTCAAGTGTTTTTATGCTTGATTGATGCACCTAAACCATCTAAATACAGTGCAGTACATACACGTCCCTTCATGTTTATATACAGAGACCTGTTTTACATTTTCTACACACACACACACACACACACACACACACACACACACACACACACACACACTATAAGATGTGTGGTTATATAATGAGTACAACACCAAAATGTTAGGAACACTTGCTTTCCATCTGCAGGAGTGGCAGAAGAGATCAACCAAACACTGCACCATAAGATGGTCCGGCCATGGAGAAAAACTTGTCACAAAGAGGCTCGGAGATGACATGAAACCTGAGGGACGTGGTGCTGGTATGACTACAACCTGCACTCAACTGAACTGAACAGGTAAAGTACTAGATTATGTGATAGGAATGAATAAGAGAACAGAAAGGAGACAGGAACACAGAAGATCGAGTCCACAAGTTTCAATTTAGTCACATTTTTCCTGCGGTTCGTTCTGCTTTCTTCACTATTCTGTTTGCTTTTCATGGTGTCTTATTCGTTCACTGTGTCATTCATCTTTTGTTGCTTCTACCACTGGGCAGGGACAGGTGGACACACTGGGAGTTCAGAGGAGTTGGCGTCCCACAGATAGACTTGCTAAACATGAAGTGATGACGCCTTCACTCCTTCCTAGTGGCACCTTTACTGTCAACCAGCAGGTGAGTGTGTGCAAGTGAAGGCAAGATTCACCATGCCATGCCACACCACACCACACCTCCAACACAAGATACACACACATTTGCATATCCAACAGCTAAAATTTTGCTATCCCTTTTTATATTCTCAAGATGAAACTTCTGCTTTTCAATCTTATTTAAGCACACACGCGCACACATACACACACACACACAGGGGAATGTATACAGACAACGCCATAGATTGCAAAGTCACAGCTGACCCAGGCAATGAGCACAACTGAAGTCCTAACTACATGCAACCCAATGGAGTTGATACCCACCAATGAAAATGTAATGAACATCACAAGTCCACCGTCACCACAAGTCAGTCACCACCAGTGTGTGTGTGTGTGTGTGTGTGTGTGTGTGTGTGTGTGTGTGTGTGTGTGTGTGTGTGTGTGTGTGTGTGTGTGTGTGTGTGTGTGTGTGGCATGCAGCACAACACTCCACACACACACACTGGCTGCCTCTCGTTCTCTAGTGCAGTGTGATGCAATGGCACTCACTGAATGTGTGGACACCTTGCACCACACTTCTTCTATTATGAGGCAAGGTGAGGCATTGAACTGGTGAATTATCGCACATGAACACACACACACACACACACACACACACACACACACACACACACACACACACACACACACACATTCCAGTCATGCCACATTCATCTTGTTCATTCCAGAAATAAATTGTTTTACACTTTCAGAATAAAATAAAAAGAAACCCAATCAAGCATTTTGCTTAAAACTTAAGCATTTTACATAATAATAATAATAATAATAATAATAATAATAATAATAATAATAATAATAATAATAATAATAATAATAACAATAATAATAATAAAAAAGTGCATAAAAGATTTTCATAATTATATATGTAACAAAGTCAATGAGATGCAAAGCCTAATTGTGATCATTTGACCCAAGAAATCAGTCATGTAGCAGTGGTGTGTGGTCCCTCTGTTACTGTAATACTGCACCATAGACTCCTAACCCTCAGCCTGGACAGTGAAGGGTGAGACATCTCTGCACCCAGACACAGAACCAGACCAGGGCCACTGTGCCAGCCGGCCATCCCTGCAACCTGCCCCTCCCTCACACAGAGGAGGAGAGCTGGATGGTGGCTATGACAGGGCTGTAGGTGGAGTCTTCTAAACGTCAGAAGGGGAACATCATTCTTATCATGAAGAGGGAACGCTGGAGCTGCTGGCTGGTCAAGAAACGCAGGACGGGGCCAAGAGTCCACTGGAACAAGGCCGAAGAACGCCGATATTGCATCCTGTAACACCCAAGAAGTGGAACAGTAATGATACACTGCAGGAGGTGGAATGCTTTCTGATGTGTGTTGATGTGTAGTTGTACCAAATAGTAGTACTGTCACACTCCACTGAAATGCATGGCTATGAATCAAACTGTTGTTGTTATTGTTATTATTGTTGTTGTTGTGGCCCAAGAAACACCAAGAAAGGACAAAACATGAATATATAAGGGAAATCAAAGCAAAAAATAAGGAGTTCAGAAAGTAGAAATAAAGGAAGGAGGAAAAATGAGACCAAATATGTAGATAAGAAAGTAAAGAAATAAATGTGACAGACAGAAAATGAGACAAAGAATGGAGGAGGCAAAAGAAGTAGAAGATAATAAATGAAAGGAGAAGAAAAAGAATAGGGAGGAAGTAAGAAGATAGAATAAACAGATGAGAGAGAAGGAATATGAGAGAAGAATGAAGGAAGCAAAGAGTGTGAGCCGAGACTGATGACAGAGGGCAGGGAAGTGACACATGAAGATGCAAAATAAACAAATAAAAAATAAGAACAGCTAGTTTCTAAGGCCGCAGAGAAGACAGGCCTAGTTCGTAAGAGTGTTTCTCCTTTTAATAATGAAGAAATGTAGCTAGTCTGTCACCATAACTATAAAATCACAACACTTATAAGAGAAAAGAAAACAACACAATTAATTTCAAAGGCCACAGAGAAGACTGGCCTGGTTCTTAAAGAGTGTTTCTCCTCTTAATAATGAAGAAATCTTGTTACTGTTACTAAAATCATAAAAGAACCCATAAAAAAAAAAAATAAATAAATAAAATAAATAAATAAATAAAATAGAATAGATAAGTAAAATAAAAGAAAATAAAAAGCAAAATAAATGCTTTTCACTCCAACAAGACCCTCCTGAGACCATTCATTGAGGGGACAAGTGTTTCCGAATACAGTTTGTGGTTGTGTGTGGGGTGAAAACCAACACAATGCAACACACAACAAAAACAAGGAACTTACGAGAAGGTGAGCCGAGTTGTGTTGGGTCCGTTGTCCTCCAGCTGGATGGTGAAGTGTGGGCGCAGGAGAGAGGTGGACTCCAGCACCACCAGACTGTTTGGCTTGTACTCCACCACCGCCAGCAGCACCGAGTACTCCCCTGGTGGTGGTGTGGGGCGGTGAGAGGGAGAAGAGGCAGGAGGGAGGAAAAATAAATAAATAAATAAATAAATAAAATAATAATAATGGCAAGAAAAGACTAAGAGAATTGTGTGAGTGTTGTTAAAGTGAATAGGTAGCAATGCCTAACATTATATAACCTTCACCATTGACTGCTGTGCTAAGAAACTGCTTATTGCTGTTACAAGTGCTGGGTCATGAAGAAAAGTGCCTCCTACATAAACTTAACCCTGTCAGTATTGGGACACATCTTTACCTTCAGATTTGTGTACGATTAGATAATCTTATTTACTTTAGGAAGGGTCTATGAATGTCAGAAGATCAATGGCCAAAGTTTTCACTATTTCAATCCCTCACGTGAGTTTCTGCTGTATAAAATCACCAAATAGTAAGCAGAATGAATATGGAAACATGTCATGCTGCTGAAGGGTTAAGCTTATTGGGGTTACAGGTCAGCTCTTTAAGATGTCAAGGTGAAAGGATGCTTCAGATGTCACACACCACACCACACAGCCACCATGACAGTCTTGCCAATACAACACACTCTCTAACGCCATGACTCATCTGTTTGCATGAGTACATAGAGAACCAACCATCGTAAGCCAGCATTCCCTACCTTTTTACACACACACACACACACACACACACACACACATTCATAACTTTAAGGATAAATAAGACAAGCTAAATACAATAAAACACAATATTATGAGCTTGAGTGAAGCCTGTCAAGACACAGAGACACAGCAAAGCCTCACCTATCAATGGCAGGTCATACACTGCCTGGTACTTCTTCCCCACACCAAGCGGTCGACTGTCTGCCGCCTTGAACAGAGACACCAGGTTGAACCACTGCAAAGAAACACCATAATGTTATTGCTTCACCTCGACTTCTGTGCACGATATATTTATTACTTTAAACTTCTTTAGTAAATTCTGGAACTCCCTACCTGTTTCTGTATTTCCAACTTCCTATGACTTGACTTCATTTAAGAGGGAGGTTTGAAGACATTTATCTCTCTCTCTTTCTTTTTTTTTTTTTTTGCTAATTCTCTCAAACTTTCAAGGTGACTGGTGACTGGCCTTTTTTTTCATTTTATGTTGCACTCAGCCAGATTTCCCCTCTTACATATAAAAATTTTTGTATTTATTAATGACAATGCTGAAGACAACTGCCACTGCATAACATATAGTGGCAGTATGAGAGGCTCCTGGGATGTGGCAAGCAGTGAACCATGAGACTATTCCTTTCCACTGGATGTCCACACGGACAAGAGTGTGAATGAAGTGTGTGTGTTTTTCTTTCTATTTATATGATGTAAAACTATCAACAGTGGTGTTCCACAGGGTTCTGTCCTATCACCCACTCTCTTTCTATTATTCATCAATGATCTCCTAAATCTGACTCAATGCCCTATCCACTCCTATGCTGATGATACCACCTTGCATTATTCAACAGCGTTCAACAGACGCCCAACCCAACAACAATTAAATGACTCAAGGCGAGATGCTATAGGACGCCTAACTTCTGATCTTTCACTTGTTTCTGATTGGGGCAGAGAAAACCTGGTTTTGTTCAATGCCTCAAAAACTCAATTTCTACAACTATCTACTCGACATAACCTTCCAGACAACTATCCTCTCTTCTTCAATAACACTCAACTTCCCTCTCCTCTACATTAAACACACTCGGTCTATCCTTCACTAAAAATCTAAACTGGAAATTTCACATCTCTACTCTTGCTAAATCAGCTTCCAAGAAGTTAGGTGTCCTGTGGCGTCTTCGTCCATTTTCTCTCCCTCCCAGCTGCTTGCTCTGTACAGGGCCTTATCCGCCCGTGTATGGAGTATGGCTCTCATGTCTGGGGGATCCACACACAGCTTTACTAAACAAGGTGGAATCTAAAGCTTTTCGTCTTATCAACTCTTCTCCTCTAACTGACTGTCTTGATTCTTTAAGTCACCGCCGCAATGTTGCATCTTTATCTGTCTTCTACCGCTGTTTTCATGCTGTCTGCTCTTCTGAACTTGCTAACTGCATGCCTTCCCCCTCCTGCGGCCTCGCTGCACAAGACTCTCTACTTCTTCTCATCCCTATTCTGTCCATCTTCCTAATGCAAGAGTTAACCAGTATCTTCACTCCTTCATTCCCTACACTGGTAAACTCTGGAACTCTCTACCTGTGTCTGTATTTCCACCTGCCTATGACTTAAACTCTTTCAAAAGAGGAGTGTCAAGACACCTCTTATGTTAACTGGACCCTCCTTTTAGATTTTTTTGTTTTTTCTCTTTCTCCTACTTTCCTTTTAACAGGGCCTGGCAACCAGCGGGATTTTTTTTTTCCAACACTTTGTTTTCCCTTGGCCAGTGCCCTTGTAATGTAAAAAAAAAAAAAAAAAAAAAAAAAAAAAAAGTCTCACTGGCCAAGGGCAACAAAACAAACAAGATAAAATGTTTAGAAATGCCACTTCCTATAGAAAGGTCAGAAGGATCGTCTAAAATAGGAGGATAAGTGTTTTGAAATGTCCCTCTTGAAAAGTTCCAATGACAGGATGGAAGAAATACAGAAGCAAGCAGGGAGTTCATCGCTTGACCAGAGTAAGGAATGAATGATTGACAACACTGACTAACTCTTGCCTTAGAGAAGTGAAGAGTGTGCTGTTGATCTGTGCCACCCTATACAGGATTGTCAGCCTGGTATGTACATACACAGAATTGAAAGACAAACAACAAATATAAAACACCACAGAGAGCCACAAAGTATTCCTCACCTTCTCCACTGAGTCAGGGTTGGTAATGAAGCTGCAGCTGCTCCCTGGAGGCGTAGATGCTGCCCTGCTCCGAGGCAGCCCAGGCAGCGGGGTCTGTGTCTATCTGGTGCAGCACCGCCACTACTGCAAACGCCAGGGCTATCAGCATCTGTGCCTGTGTGAGCAACATGTGAACGCTGAGGTCAAGGAGGCTGTGCGAGTAATTCTGTGGACTATATCAGTGGTCCATCACAGTCTGATCACATAACAGCCTCTCCTAACGACTTCTGCAACACATGGCTTGGTTCACCTGAGTACTTCAATGACCACTAAGTCTAGTCGTGTGATTGGTCAATATCATAGTGACATTTGTTGCACAGTTCAATGAAAGCTGCACGTTATGTCATCCTGCGACACACCCAATCCTGCAGCAGGTGGCTTGGAGAGTTTGCACTGTGGATGGGGTAAGGAGAAGGACAGTGTGGGTGGGGTGAGGGGAGGAGAGGGATGAAGCTTAACAATTCTGCAAACGTTCCAACAATTGCACACCTTTACACAGAAGATACAAACAACTTCCAACTTTTCCCCATCGATTTCTGACACATTTTTATTCAATTTGACAAGTAAGTGTAAGGATTTGGCATGTGAGGGCGTGGCACAGTGAAATGACACCCCGCTACTTTACTCCCACACACACCAAGACTCAGCTGGTGCGCGGGGCGAGAGAACACGTCACTCTCGGAAACTGCAAGGAAATCACAACTCGGAAAGATAAGATAACACGAATTACGCCTTAAAACATGAACCATAAAACACACAACGGCTACCAATGACTACTGATAAAGAATACTGATGAAAACTCACTGTGCAGGTCAGGAAACGTACCGTGTTGGCCATGGTGCAGCTCTGAAGGGGAAAAAGAAACCGGCTTATAGGTGAAAGCTCCTTGACTCAGCCGCGCCTTGCTCTTCCTCCACGAACACAGGCACACGCACACTTGGACTGGTGATTTATCGGCGTGGGCGGCTGTGGTAGGCCTTCAAGAGTCTCCTAGGCCTACTGTTTGCCTTGTGAGCGAGGGCGGCGAGGCAGGGCGGGCTGACAGGTGAGGCAGAGAGCGGCTTGTTTACATCCGTCACCAGGGGCGCCACGTGGAGCTCTCGGCGCGACTCTCTTCGGTATTAGTTTTGATTTATTCATCTATTTTGTTTTTTTGTAGTGTAAGTGACCAAGAAACTGAAATCATGGTCCCAAAAGATCAAGAACACCAGAACGCTAAAATGTATTTCGGCTTATGCAACTTCGGTCCCTTTCATTCATTTATTAGTTTGTAAGTGGGACATGATAATACTTAAAAAAAAAAAAAAAAAAAAGCAGAAAACGATCATTGAAGATTAGAGGATAAGTGTCTTGAAACCTTTCCCAAGATAACACTCTCATAACAGGAAGAAGGAAATATAGCAGCAACATGCAATGACGTTTTGCTGTGAAGAATTTGCCGTATCAACAAACTTCCATTTTTTTGCTTACAATGGCAGGGAAGTGAACCATAGAGGGCAGAAACACTTCAATTCATCCCCTGTCTTGTCTGTGATACATGGAACACTGTACCGGCTGTGTTTCTGTCTGGTCAGCTTTGCACAAGAGAAAGATGATGACATAGTATTTAGTAACCTGATAAAAGCCAGTGATGTCATAAAGGAGTAAGGCAGTGATTATCTACACACACACACACACACACACACACACACACACACACATTCATGCATAGTAATTTTCTCCATAACTTTCAGCTGGCAAGTAAGAAACTGAACTTTTAGAGAGAGAGAGAGAGAGAGAGAGAGAGAGAGAGAGAGAGAGAGAGAGAGAGAGAGAGAGAGAGAGAGAGAGAGAGATAAAACAAACTAAGATTACGAAGTGTTACAGGTATAAATACCACCAACACAACGGCACTGGAATACCAACAAGTGTGTGTGTGTGTATCGTCAGAGGAGTGAATGAATACACACACACACACACACACACACACACACACACACACACACACACACACAGCGATCAATGTAACCATGCTATTAATTTGGAGCAACAGGCATATCCACACCACCACAACGACCACCACCACCACCACCACCACCCTTTATTCACCACGACTGTTTTCAAAGACCACAGGAAGTGATTCTGCTGACAATACTATACAAAACGTCTTAACCTGTCACTACTCCTGATACTCCTAAAAACCCGTGGGTCGCTTTAACTTGAGGTCTGTTGGAAGCAGTAGAGATGTGCCGAAGAAGTCTTTCATTATATGTTTCTTTTAAATTTTGCTTTTAATGATGGAAGGAAGGAAGGAAGGAAGGAAGGAAGGAAGAAGGGGAGGGGAATAAGAAGTGGAAAGAGAATGAAAAGAAAGAAAGGAATTAAGGAGGAATTAAAAGAAAAGAAAGAAAGATAGGGGCAAGAAGGAAAGGAGGATGAGAAGGAGAGAAGGAGAAAGAGAGAGAAAAGAGGAAAAGAACGAAACGAAAGAAGGAAGAAAAGAAGAAATTGGGGAGGAAAGAAAGGAGAGAAAGAAAAGAAAAAGAAAAGAAAGAAAAGGATAAGAGAAAGAAAGAAAACAAGGAGAAATGGAGATAAAGGAAAGAGGGAAAGACAGAGAGAGAAAAAAAAGGAAGGAAGAAATGGAAGAAAGAAAGAAATGAAGGAAAGAAGAAAGGAAAGAAGGACAATCTCTCACAATTCCTTCCATCTTTTAACAGGCTTGAGTGGAAACCATTGTCGTTTTAAGGGTTATCACAATTCTAGCAGCAAATCAACATAAATATCACCAATCAAAAACAAAAGAAGAAACAAACCCGTGTGAACAGCCTAATCTCTCTCTCTCTCTCTCTCTCTCTCTCTCTCTCTCTCTCTCTCTTTTAATGGAAATTATTCTATCATGCGCCGCAACAGCTAAGGCCATATGGCACGGCTAGGGTTAACGGGAAGACGCTACATCTCCTGCCGGGCAACTAGGCTTGGCAAGGATTCGAACACGAGCTGCCTTCACCCCTTCAATACGATGACCCGATCTCATATTCATTCTTCTTATTACTTGGTGATTTTAAGCAGTTTCAGAAATTTATGTTTGGATTAAAATGGTGAAGACTGTGGCTATTAATCTTCTGACCTTAATAGATCCCTCCTAATCGTCTAATTACACACAAAACTCATGGTAAAAATGCGTCCCAGTACTGAAGAGGTTAACCAACTATATGCCATCCAGCCCCGTGTGGCCATCATATCTCTGTGGCCTTTAAACCCTTCAGTACTGGGACGCATTTTTAAACTTTTTTTTTTTTATGCAAGAGGGAAGCTTACCAAGGGCAATAAAATGTATATAAAAAAAAGGATCAATTAAAATGTAAGTTTCCTAAAAGATAAAAGAGGAGTTAGCCAGAAAACAGGGACAAATGTCTTGAAACCTCCCTTTTAAAAGACTGAGTTTTGGGTGTGGTTAGACAATTTCATTTAAATTAGAATGGTCTATGGAGGTCAGAAGATTAACCCCCTCAGCACAATGACACATTTTTATATTAATTCTGGTTACTATTTGGTGACTATACAACTTCAGAAACATATGTGGGGGGATTAAAATAGTGAAGACTGGCCATTGATCTTCTGACGAGCAGAGACCCTTCTTAATGTCAATATAATCGTTTAATCATGCCCAAAATTCATGGTAAAAACGTGTTCCAGTATAGAAGGGGTTAATGGCCAGAGTCTCCACATACGATTCTGAAGCTGTACAAAACCACCAAATAGTAAGCAGAATAGTATGAGAAAAGCGTCATGGTGCTGAAGGGATTAGAAGCACTCTAGGTGGAGAACAAAGGGTTTCAGAGCGGAGTGTAGTGTTGTATAGCTCGTTTTTCATTACCGTCCTCAGGGAGCCTCTTAGCAAACACAGATGTCACAACTCCCTCGCTGCTTCTGTGTTTCCATCTTCCCAGGACCTGAACTCATTGAAGACGGAGGTTTCAATTAAGATTTTTATCCCATTCTTTTACTTAGCTTTCTCTCTCTCTCTCTCTCTCTCTCTCTCTCTCTCTCTCTCTCTCTCTCTCTCTCTCTCTCTCTCTCAGGCCACCACCACCACTATATCTTCTTCTTCTTCTTCTTCTTCTTCTTCTTCTTCTTCTTCTTTTGCCTCTTCTTCTTCTTGTTTTCTTTTCTTCTTTTTCTTTTTCTTTTTCTTTCTCTTCTTCTTCTTCTTCTTCTTCTTCTTCTTCTTCTTCTTCTTCTTCTATTCTTCTTCTTCTTCTTTTCCTATTCTTGTTCTTCTTCTTCTTTCTATTTTTCTTCTTCTTTTCCTATTCTTCTTCTTTTGCCTCTTCTTGTTTTTCTTCTTTTCTTTTCTTTTTCTTCTTTTCTTTTTCTTTTTTTTTCTTCTTCTTCTTCTTCTTCTTTCTATTCTTCTTTTCCTATTCTTCTTCTTTTCTTCTTCTTCTTCTTCCTTCTATTCTTCTTCTTCTTTTCCTCTTCTTCTTCTTCTTCTTCTTCTTCTTCTTCTTTCTATTCTTCTTCTTCTTCTTCTTCTTCTTCTTCTTCTTCTTCTTCTTCTTCTTCTTCTTCTTCTTCTTCTTCTTCTTCTTCTTCTTCTTCTTCTTCTTCTTCTTCTTCTTCTTCTTCTTCTTTTTCTTCTATTCCTATTCTTCTTGTTCTTGTTCTTGTTCTTGTTCTTGTTCTTCTTTCTTCTTCTTCTTCTTATTATTATTATCATTCTCCTTCTTTTTCCTCCCTCTCCTTCCTCTCCTCCTCCTCCTCCTCCTCCTCCTCCTCCTCCTCCTCCTCCTCCTCCTCCTCCTGCCACGACCTCATTATACAGCAACAGTTTAACATTCTCATGCAAACACTCACGGCTCACTCATGTTCAGGGAGTCAAGACGCCCTTCATTTATTCCAGGAAGAGTCTACAGTCACGGAACTCCATCGGTGTGTAAATAGTCAGTTTGTACGAAAATACTGGAGTCACAGATAGATTAGAGGACAGATCAGTTAAGACAAGGCCGTGTTTATTCCTTCCTCTTGTAGAACCTTCCCTTACTAAAATTTTCCCCGGTTTTGGAGCGAGAAAGTCCGTGATTATCTACTTTTTCTCCACTCTCTCTCTCTCTCTCTCTCTCTCTCTCTCTCTCTCTTTTTTCTCGTTTCTATCTCTCTCCGCGTGTTTCTGGCGATGGAGATTCAAGGAGATGGATGAAAATGAGGAAATAATATGAGAATGAATTTATATATTGTGATTCTCTCTCTCTCTCTCTCTCTCTCTCTCTCTCTCTCTCTCTCTCTCTCTCTCTCTCTCTCACACAAAGAAATGAACAAAATTAGAGTTCTTAAAGGAGGACGCAAAAGGAATGTGGTAAGTACGATAATTATACCAGTGACGTACGATGGCCCCTCCCTCCCTCTCGCCACGGGAACTGAAGGGCGCAGATCAGGAGAGTTATGAAGAGCGACATGGAGATAGGAAGAAGAGGAGGAAGAGGAAGAGGAAGAGGAAGACACAGAAACACAAAAGAAAGATTAAATGGAAGAGTGAAAATATAAATAAAATAGGAAAACTTGATTGAGGACGAAAATAGAGAGATTAATGGTGTAGACAGGAGGAAAGGAGAGGGAAGAAGAAGAGGAGGAGGAGGAGGAGGAGGAGGGAGGAAGAAGAAGAAAATAGGACACAAGAATTACGTGTCATTGTGATCAATACACATTTGTCATTTCTGTCATTTCATTTTCTTACCTTCATTTTCTCCTCCTCCTCCTCCTCCTCCTCCTTCACATCCTTATTTATATCCTCTTCCTCCTCCCCCTCCTCCTTCTTCTCCTAATCCTCCTCATCTTTTTTTTACTTTTTGTCATCTCCTTCTCCTTCTCCTTCTCCTACTCCTCCTCGTTCTCCTACTCACCCTTCCCATCCTTTTTCATAATCTCCTCCTTCTCCTCCTCCCCATTCTTTTATATCTCTTCCTTCTCCTCCTTCTCCTCCTCCTCCTCATCATCATCTCATCATCCTCCCCACTCTTCTTTGTCTCCTCCTACTTTTCCTCCTCCTCCTCCTCCTCCTAGTGGCGAGCATCTTCACTAGTCACAAATACAGCAGTGATACACAGAATTCCCTGAACCAGTGACAAAACGCCTCGCTCAGTAGGCTCAAAGAAAACGGGAGTTGGAGCAGCGAAAGTACAGCGTGGGGAGGAAATTCACATGTTTTAGGTCCGTATTGAGAAACGCTCTTCTCTCTCACCGCGACTAATTTCCAAGGCCACAGAGATGATTAGCAGGGTTTTCAAGAGTGCTTCTCCAGTTAATAATGTAGAAATCCTGACACTGCCTCTAGAACCATAAAAACACCTTAAAAATCGCTCTTCTCTCTCACCACGACTATTTTCCAAGACTTCAAAGATGACTAACGGGTTTTCCAAGAGTGCTTCTCCAGTTAATAATGTAGAAATCCTGACACTTTGCCTCTAGAACCGTATAAATACCTTAAAAATCGCTCTTCTCTCTCACCACGACTTATTTCCAAGGCCACAGAGATAACTGCAGTGTTTACAAGAGTGTTTCTCCAGTTAAAAGTGTAATCTTGTCATTCCGCCTCTAGAACAGAAAAACACCTTAAAAATCGTTCTTCTCTCTCACCACGACTATTTTTCAAGACTTTAGAGATGACTAGCGGGGTTTTCAAGAGTTCAAGAGTTAATAATGTAAAAACTCTGTCTCTAGAATAATAAAATCACCTTAAAAAAAACTCGTGTAAATTCAAATAAAGCCTTTTGAAATAGTGGAGATGAAGCATAAAAGTCTT